>NC_064627.1:382779834-383086667 GCF_023864275.1 Schistocerca cancellata | reverse complement strand
CTGCAAAAGTGATTGCCGAAGAAGTTGTTCATTTTAACAATTGAAGTACACAGAAAAAAAATTTAAGTGACTCAAGAGTACCACTGAACAGATAAACTTTGCTTTTAAATGATGCACAATTCATTGAATAGCGGAGATGCTGAGTTGCAGATAGGCACAACAAAAAGGCTGTCAGAAAGTGAGCTTTCATCCAACAAGGCCTTTGTCGGAAATATAACTCCCCCCCCCCCACACGCACACACACACGCACACACACACGCGCACACACACACACACACACACACACACACACACACACACACACACGAGACCACAACAACAGTCTATGGTTGTTGAGGCCCCGTGTGTGTGTGTGTGTGTGTGTGTGTGTGTGTGTGCGCGCGTGCGCGCGCGCGAGTTGGATTTGCGCATGTCTTCTATTTCCAACAAAGGCATTGTTGGCTAAAAGCTCACTTCCTGTCAGTCATTTTGTTGTGTCTATCTGCAACTCAGCATCTTTGCTATATGGTGAGTGGCAAATATCCTTTGTTAGATTCCATTTTGGATTTTCCATTATCTGATTTTTGCACATTACACAATTCATTGAGGTACCAAGTTGAATGAGTTAATTATTCTTTATTCAGATTTGAGCAATATGAGACCGCCTGATTTAGTCAGCAATATAGTCCTGGAGATACCAGTATCACACACTGCCCCCCCCCCCCCCCTCTCTCTCTCTCTCTCACTCTTACTCTCACTCTCTCTCTCTCTCTCTCTCTCTCTCTCTCTCTCTCTCTCTCACTAAAAAAATCTGCCCATGTGGGCACTTGCTAACGGTTAGACACATTTTAATGTCCTGTCCCGATCTTAACCAACTGCGCCTCGATCTTAACCTGCCTAATACTTTCGATGCCGTTTTAGCGGATGACCCACGAGCAGCTGCTCGTGTTCTATGTTTTATCAATTTGACAAACCTCGCTAAGGACATTTGATGTTGTTTTTTAATCCTATGCCTGTCAGTCTCTTTTAGCGTGTTTTCCCTTTTAGTTGTTGTCAACTTGTGCCTCGCGGTGCATTTTTAGAGTAGTCAGGGCGCTAATGACCATTGAAGTTGTGCGCCCTAAAACCACAAAAAAAAAAAAAAAAAAAAAAAAAAAATCTCTCACTAAACAGCTTTGAATGTGTCCATTCATCTGTACTGGGAGCTTCAAAAGTTGAAAGTTATCGAAAGGTTATTTTGCAAGCAGTTGTCTTGCATTCTGAAGTACCGAAGTATGCCCCCTAACCTGTTCACAGCATAAATATTCCAGTACAAGAAATTCATCTGTATACCCATTTGGGAGAATGGCTTAACTACAGCCTAAGGGTTGTTCCCAGAATGACTCTTCCACTCACAAGGGAACCTCCCCATCGCACCCCCCTCAGGTTTAGTTACAAGTTGGCACAGTGGGTAGGCCTTGAAAAACTGAACACAGATCAATAGAGAAAACAGGAAGAAGTTGTGTGGAACTATGAAAAAAATAAGCAAAATATACAAACTGAGTAGTCTATATGCAAGATAAGCAACATCAAGGATACTGTGAACTCGGGAGTGCCGTGGTCCCGTGGTTAGCGTGAGCAGCTACGAAATGAGAGGTCCATGGTTCAAGTCTTCCATCAAGTGAAAAGTTTTTATTTTCAGACAATTATTATCTGTCCGTCCGTCAGATGCGATCACTTTTTTGGGAGTGATTATCACATCCACAAGAAATCTTTTTACCCATTCGCCAAGTGTACAAGTTAGGTGGGTTGACAACATATTCCTGTCATGTGATGCACATGCGGTCACCAGTGTCGTATAGAATATATCAGACGTGTTTTCCTGTGGAGGAATCGGTTGACCTATGACCTTGCGATCAAATGTTTTCGGTTCCCATTGGAGAGGCACGTCCTTTCGTCTACTAATCGCACGGTTTTGCGGTGCGGTTGCAAAACACAGACACTAAACTTCTTACAGTGAACAGAGACGTCAATGAACGAACAGACAAATCATAGCTTTGCGAAAATAAAGAAACTAAACTTCTCGCTCGAGGGAGGATTTGAACCTTGGACCACTCGTTCAGCAGCTGCTCACACTAACCTCGGGACCACGGCGCTCCAGAGCTCACATTATCTTAGATGTTGCCAATCTTATGCATTGACTACTCAGTTTGTATATTTTGCTAATTTTTTCATAGTTCCACACAACTTCTTCCTGTTTTCTCGATTGATCTGTGTTCAGTTTTTCAAGGCCTATCCACTGTGCCAACTTATAACTAAATCTGAGGGGGGTGTGATGGGAAGGTTCCCTTGTCAGCAGTGTGATGTTCATTGCAACTGAATTAAAATGTATACACTTCAGCAGAATGCAAGAGTTGTTCCAGTATTGATGTTGTCGTACTGGCATACAAAGCTGCATTTCAGCTGACCAGTGACACTAGTACCTCGGATGGTTTACTCTATAAAAAAAGTGGACATTACTCTTGATGTTGAAAGGAGTAGATAAATTTACTTCAGATGTCTGTTCAGTGTCCGACACGTTAATGAAAACTTTCTTGAAATAATCTAGACTAATATCTCAAGTTCTCATCTTTTTCTTTTTTCACACGCCACTCCTCTCTCTTGGTCCCCTCTAACTCTCATTTATACCATATTTCTACGTATTGTGTAAAATCCTTCAAAATATTCCTTCGAAAAACTATAAATTTGTGCTCAGATAAGGCTGTTGCTTGGTTGTAATTGTGCCTTCAGTTAAAGCTTAACTCAGGCCTCTAAAACTTTGTTTGTCAGTGGCAAGTGTCTTTTCTTCCTCTAATAACTCGCAAATCTTTGTCTGAATCAAAAATGGAAAATCCAGGCTGGAATGAAGACAACATTATGAAAAGGATAGATTGGTACACACCATATAGTGGAAATGTTGAGTCACAGACAGGCACAACAAAAATACTACTGTACAAGTAGGCTTTCAGCCACAAAGCCTTCTTCTTGTAAATTAGCCCACAAAAGACCACTGTCTCTGGCTGCTGAGGTTGCTTGTTTCCATAAAGAAACAGTAATATATTTCATTAGCAGTGAATTTAATTCTACTCCCACGTGTATGAATCTTAATATTCTGAAAACCATTGCCAACATGATCTGCAGAGACGGCCTTAACTAAAATAAAATGGCACCTCTCTAATTCTGTACAGGCAACACTCAATTAATAACAACACGTTAAAACTGTGTGCCCGACCGAGACTCGAACTCGGGACCTTTGCCTTTCGCGGGCAAGTGCTCTACCAACTGAGCTACCGAAGCACGACTCACATCCGGTACTCACAGCTTTACTTCTGCCAGTACCTCGTCTCCTACCTTCCAAACTTTACAGAAGCTCTCCTGCGAACCTTGCAGAACTAGCACTCCTGAAAGAAAGGATATTGCGGAGACATGGCTTAGCCACAGCCTGGGGGAAGTTTCCAGAATGAGATTTTCACTCTGCAGCGGAGTGTGCGCTGATATGAAACTTCCTGGCAGATTAAAACTGTGTGCCCGACCGAGACTCGAACTCGGGACCTTTGCCTTTCGCGGGCAAGTGCTCTACCAACTGAGCTACCGAAGCACGAGTCACGTCCGGTACTCACAGCTTTACTTCTGCCAGTACCTCGTCTCCTACCTTCCAAACTTTACAGAAGCTCTCCTGCGAACCTTGCAGAACTAGCACTCCTGAAAGAAAGGATATTGCGGAGATATGGCTTAGCCACAGCCTGGGGGAAGTTTCCAGAATGAGATTTTCACTCTGCAGCGGAGTGTGCGCTGATATGAAACTTCCTGGCAGATTAAAACTGTGTGCCCAACCGAGACTCGAACTCGGGACCTTTGCCTTTCGCGGGCAAGTGCTCTACCAACTGAGCTACCGAAGCACGAGTCACGTCCGGTACTCACAGCTTTACTTCTGCCAGTACCTCGTCTCCTACCTTCCAAACTTTACAGAAGCTCTCCTGCGAACCTTGCAGAACTAGCACTCCTGAAAGAAAGGATATTGCGGAGACATGGCTTAGCCACAGCCTGGGGGAAGTTTCCAGAATGAGATTTTCACTCTGCAGCGGAGTGTGCGCTGATATGAAACTTCCTGGCAGATTAAAACTGTGTGCCCGACCGAGACTCGAACTCGGGACCTTTGCCTTTCGCGGGCAAGTGCTCTACCAACTGAGCTACCGAAGCACGACTCACGTCCGGTACTCACAGCTTTACTTCTGCCAGTACCTCGTCTCCTAAAGCTGTGAGTATCGGACGTGAGTCGTGCTTCGGTAGCTCAGTTGGTAGAGCACTTGCCCGCGAAAGGCAAAGGTCCCGAGTTCGAGTCTCGGTCGGGCACACAGTTTTAATCTGCCAGGAAGTTTCATATCAGCGCACACTCCGCTGCAGAGTGAAAATCTCATTCTGAATAACAACACATTTTCAAAATACAAACATGTAGCTCATAGCCTATTGTGTAAATGTAAATCTCTGAAATTCCAGTAGAATGTAAATAATTCAGGAGTAAAGGCAACATCTCACCTAATAGTAAGTGCATTGAGTTGTTAACGAGTAAACTTCATCACATGGGTTTCTCAAATTCCACTAACTAAACTCATTTGCTCCCCTTTTTATTATGAGGGTATCACTAAAACAGCCACGGGTCCTGGTATCTCATTATTGGTCTCCAACTTGTCTAATTCTGCTGGTCCCCCCCCCCCCCCCTCCCTCCCTCCTGTGATTGTCATATGTGGTCCCTGCGTTAGCTTTCTCAAATGAATTTCTTTTCCAACCAGTGCTTAACTCTCTCTTGTTCTTTTAAGGCGAAGGAACCACATAAGAGGGTTGATTCTGTCGACTTCCTATGCAGTTTGTTCTATTGCTACTTGCTAAAGAGATATTTTTATATTTTTTACATGTTTTTATAATAGTGTAGTTTTTTGTAGACATTTCTTTGTGGTGTTGAACATTCCAGGATATCACTACATTTATTTAGTGTTGGATATATTGTTCTTGGTATGACTCAGCAGTGATTCAACTGCTTTGCTGGCAAGCTCTGTTTTCTTGGTTAAGCAAAATCTGTATAAGCTAGGTGTGTGTGTGTGTGTGTGTGTGTGTGTGTGTGTGTGTGTGTGTGTGTGTGTCTGTCTGTGTGTGTGTTGTTGTTGTTGTTGTTGTTGAGTGGGGTGGGAGGTTATTCATAATCACCTTCCCTACTGATGTTAAGAATTTTGTAAAATATTGGAACTGTGCTTATGTGTAGTTAGTAAGCTAAATGTTGTTTGTCATGTATTATGTGCTTCTAGTAAAATATAGATTCTGCTGCATGACTTGATGGAACATTTCCCATTTTGTAAAAGCCCACGAATTCTTTTTTTCAGCATTGTGAAGGAAAAAAATGAAAAGACTTGTGATGTCAGAAATGTCTTCTTAATAAAGCAAAAATATATCAAGGTGTCAACAGTTTGATCTACTTGAAAGAAATATTATTTTCTTGTTTGCTTGTGTATTTTGTGCCATTCAGTGCTGTTTTTAGAAACCTTAAATGATGGCCAATGCTTAGATATTGGTGACAACGTGAATATTTGTCCACACGTGCATTTAATAAAGACGCGTTTGTAGGGTAGACTGCTCCTCCACTTTGACAGTGGCTGAAGCTGATATTGTCATGTTATCGCCAATTCCTTGCAATTTCACAAAGCAAGTAAGCATACACCTACTTCAATATCACCATAATACTTTTGAAGATGTAGGATGAAAGAAAAATAAAAAGGAAATGGTGGAATTGTTACAAAAGTTATATATGTTGGTGTGTCTACAGAGAGACCACGTGTTTCTCACACTCACTGACAAAGCTAAAAGGAAAAGAAAAGGATGAGGAAGACAGATCTATGAGATTATCCTGGCTTGAGATAAATGCTATTGGATATGCACAAGATATAACAGTCATAACTCATTTCATGGTTTTTAAACCTATTCAAGCAGTGACAGTCTGTTTAACGTATCAACTGTTAGCCATGTACATGTAAGTGCTCAGTCTGTATACCTCCAGTGCTACAAATATATATGACAGGAACTGGTCGAAGCAGGAATGTTATCTTATATATCCATTTCAAACATTTCTTATTAAATGGTGGATATGTAGTTACAAGACATTGCTACTAATGCCCAAAACTGTTCATACGAGTGGACTAATACCGGTTTTCTTATTTCATTCACGATGGGAGAAACTGTATTTGAAAGCTGCACTTCGTCAGCCTCAGAGCTGGTGTTGAACAGTGGTTAGCATCTGTTTCTAGGCTATTTCGAGGTGTGGAAGTGCATGCTGTTGAGGAAAGATATGGAAAGTATTCTTATAAAAAGTGATCATAAGAGTGCAATCTCTCTTACTTTATTTGCTAGTGAAGGAACTGACCTTATTCTTGCCTTTTGGTACCCTCGGTGTGAGAATAATTTATCTCATTTTCCAGCATCAAGAAGTAGAATAGTTTGACAACAGTGATAAATGACAGAATTCTCCTTGTGGAAAAAAAATGTGGTTGGCAGTTCTGTGGACAATTTTCAGTGCTACAGAAGAAGCTGAATTTCATGGTTGACAATTTTGATACAGCAAGTTCAACTGTATATCACTTGCTTGCAGAAAAAAAAAGTCCTCTAAGAGTTTTTCTTCAAGGAACTAGTCGCGATCATTGTAGAAGAAAATAATAGGTACTACAATGACAGTTTTGAGAGTAGTACTCTATATGACAAAAGCTGTAAGAGTGCTTGTAAAGATAATTGTGTAACTGAATTATTACGTGGCAGTAACTCTTCACACGATAGGAACTAAAGAACTGAGCTAACCCGATTATTGGTCAAGGGATTCTCCCCTCAGGTCGGTTTTTAGGAATTAATACCTTGTTATAGATAGTTGTTACACTGCCTGCTGCATTATTATAACAGCAGCATTCTGACTCGAGATGACTGACTGTACTAATTAAGTCAATTGCTTGGTTCGATAGAGTTCAGAACTACGATCACCTCTTTCTGTAGTCTCTGCATTTACAAAATCTTCAGTTGCGAGAGGGAAGGTTTGCTTCCAAGCAGTAGATTCTATCCAAAGGAAATACTTTTTGGAATAAAATCTTTTATTCTCTATGATTAAAATTTTAGTTCATTTTGGTGAAAAGACTGCTACACTACACTGAAGACTATTTGGGAAAGATGGACTATTGTGACACTTCCAATGCAATATTTGGGATGAGGACTTACACTATATGTTTATGAACCTCCTCCAGTACTTGCACGAAAAACACCAAATGCAGCCTGTATAGCTCGCATGAACAAGAAATGTATTTTGAAACTGGAGGGCAAACTATAAAAAGAAAGATTTAAAATTTTTATCAACAAACAGTGTTGCAGCTTTGAAGTGACACCACAAGAGAGACGTTTATGGTGGATACATACCATGCTGCCAGAATGATTAACTGAGAAATTGAACTGGAAAAACTTACTCAGAATAATTTGTTCTTGAGTGTGTGTTGCATTATGAACCAATGGGTTTAGCAAAAAAGTGTGGCATTTTCTGTATAATGGAATGTGTTTGCAAAACTGTGGATGCAGTAATTTCCTTTCTTACACCTTGCACAAGGCATGTAAGGGACATGGTTTTATCAAAACAAGTTAGTTGGAGTTGGTAATTACATAATTATCATCTCTGAGTTACAAAAGCACCCTGTAAAATTGGCAATTTATTTATATCACAATTGCAATGAAAATATGTGTACTGAAAATAAAAAGAAATAGTGCCCCAGAAACTAACTGGTAGTTTGTCATAACAAATTGTATTGGGCCTTGAAGCATGAGACCATCAAATTAAGTGGTAGGTCTTGGTGAGCAGTCATTTCACAAATCAGTTTGTCAGTCTCTTTTGATTTTGAGTTTAATATACCATATTTTTTATTTCTCATCAAATATTCTTTCAAAATTATCTGGTTTTAGTTTATTTTAGTGCAAATGAATGGGAGAATGGAGAAGTAACCCTTCTTTCATGTTCAAATTCCAAGCATTATTCATATTCAGCAGCGTGTTTAGATGTTACTATTACAAAATAGTTCTGCCTCCTATCGTTAAATAATTTTTCTTAACAATTTTAAACTTTGCAGTACTTGTGTGTCAATTTCACGTAAGTATCTTGAAATCACACTGAGTTAGTTTTCATTATGGAGCTAATAAATGCAACATGCCTCTCATCTGAAGTAACTAAAAGCACATGTTACACTCCATGTGGCATTTAATCCCAGGAGTTCATACTATGAAAACAGCTTATATACACCTTATTAGTTAAAGTGGGGAGGGGGGGGGGTTATATCACATGACCTCTCACAGTTTACAGGTATATTACCTCTGGAGACTCTTTTCAAGCTTAAAGATTGCAAGTTTCATACCAAAAGTATGATGACAAAATGGCAGGGGGGGGGGGGGGGAGCTAAGATTTAATTATGATGCCAAGCTAAGAATAATGTGGAATTGAGTGAAACATGTTGCTATTTCATAAAGACTACTTTGCAAGGAACCTCATTCCAGTTTTTTATATGATGTATTTCAAGACAATAAAGACACTGAATCAGCATTCAAAATGTCAGAATGTAAACAGCTGCTTTTTCTTACAAGTGCCAAAGGCAATGTAATGTGCACAGAGCTCATTAAGTATTTGCTAGAGTTCTCTCTCATTAGGTGATACACTTACAGTCAGCAGTCTGGGGAGTGACGTGCCCATTCCAGTATGCTGTCACCTACATAAGAGAAAATGTATCATTTTTGTAATTATGATAGAATTGGGAGGATAAAATAATCTACTCATCAAGAGCAGTAGAAGAAAACCTGTATAAAAATTATGAAAATGTGCATACTTCAAAAGCCAGTGGCTTCTGGCAGAAGGGTTGATGGATTGAAGGGAAGGGAAGAGGGATGAAGGTAAAGGACTGACGATGTTAAGGAAATGGTGGGGAGAGTTACGGAATATTCTCCCTGAACCCTGTGTCAAGGGAGATTTACTGGACTGTATAAGAAAGGAAGAAAGACTCAGTCAGAATGTGACATGGGGAAAAGGAATGAGAGAAGGAGAACCTGCCTGGTAGAATGTAGCACAGAGCTCAATTTAACCATTGCTAACACTTAGTTCAAGGATCACGCAAGAATATTACGCAGATGGAAAAAATATGGAGAGACAGGAATGTTTCAGATTATATTGTAATAAGACAAAGATTTTAAAACAAAGATTGTAAACTGTAGGACATTTTGTCAGTCTCTCTCTCTCTCTCTCTCTCTCTCTCTCTCTCTCTCTCTCTCTATGATTTCTATTTTTTAAGGCCAGCATTAACCCAACATTGAACGAGGGTTAAGCTTTATGGATTTGCTCAGTTAGTTATTGTAGCTTTTGATTAACATTCACTATCATACTAAATGCTTATCTGTATTATTAAAGATTCCTGGCTAGTTTGCTCCTTAATTGTCTATGTAGATATATCACGTTATTGTACTCAGATTGCACACTCCAGCAATATTATTGTGTTGAGCATGACCAATACTCTAGTTTGGTTCACTCTTGTTATCTGGCTTTACTTTTCTGGTGGGAACAGTGTTTCTAAAACAAAAGCCACTAAGCATGGCATAAGCTCGTCTGAATCATTTTTTTGTTGAAGTTGATACTGATCTTTTAATATAATAGATTCTTTAGCGAACTGAAAAAATTCATCTCTAATCGAATGCACCGCTACAGTTGTGATGTTTCTACTCTAATCTCATCCCAAAAATATGCTACACAAATTAGTCAACTCAGATGCTACCCACTCAAACTGGGGATAGACGAAGCATTTTGTTTGCCAAATGCTATCCTAGAATGGTAGAGATGTGCGACTCTGTACTGAAAACACATCTTCTCTAGACTTCAAGTAATAGGTAACACTCTCAACTTTTAACTTGATAAAATTCATCAGCACTTCGACCCTGTTTGCAACACTACATTTTATTATGATGTCAGGTGAATAATGTGAAAATTGTGGCCAGATTATTTTATGAGTTATTAAATATTTTGGTCAAGAGAAATTTCTCTCTTGTGTTGCGGGGACTGTTTACTGCTTTTCCTGCCAGATACCACTGCCTCTATAGCTGACTAACTCTTAGCTCCCATCATTCCCATGAGATGAGATGTCACTCTAAACACCAGTTAAATATGGAACAGATACCACATGCATTACACAGTCATCATTACTACGAGGGTCACTCCAAAAGAAATGCACACTATTTTTTATTTATTTATTTATTTTTTTTTAATCCATCTTTTATTCTACATGTTCGAAAGTTTCACAGTGTGTAGCTACATCCTTTAGGAATAATATTTTCATTTCTCCACATAATTTTCATCCTTCTCAACTGCCTTTTGCCATCTTGGAACCAGCGCCTGTATACCTGCACGGTAAAATTCTGGACCAACTGGGGAGCCACTGTTTGGCAGTGTGCACAAGGGAGTCATGATCTTCAAAACTGGTTCCACGAAGAGAGTCTTTCAGTTTCCCAAAGAGGAGATAGTCACATGGAGTGAGGTCAGGACTGTAAGGCGGGTGTTTGTGTTGTCCATCCGAGTTTTGTGATCGCTTCCATGGTTTTTTGACTGACATGTGGCCGTGCATTGTCATGCAACAGCAAAACGTTCTTCTTTTGCCAATGTGGTCGAACACGACTCAGTCGAGCTTGAAGTTTCTTCAGTGTTGTCACATATGCATCAGAATTTATGGTTGTTCCACTTGGAATGATGTCCACAAGCAAGAGTTCTTCAGAATCGAGAAACACTGTACACATAACTTTTCCAGCATAAGGTACGGTTTTGAACTTTTTTTTTTTTTTTTCCTTGGGTGAATTTGCATGATGCTACTCCATTGATTGCTCTTTGTCTGGTGAAAAATGATCGAGGCATGTTTCATCACCTGTCACAATTCTTCCAAGAAATTCATCTCTACCATTCTCGTACTGTTCCAAAAGTTTGCTGCATACCGTTTTTCTTGTTTCTTTGTGAGCCACTGTCAACGTCCTGTGAACCCACCTGGCACAAACCTTCAGTATTCTGCAAACACTTTCTTCCCCTATCCCAACGTAGCGTAACAATTCGTTCACTGTGATGTGTCTGTCAGCAGTCACCAATTTGTTAACTCTCTGCACATTGTCTGGAGTGTGTGCAGTACGAGGCCTGCCACTGCAAGGACAATCCTCAATATTGCTGTGCCCGCTTTCATCACGTAACCTGCATGCCCACTGACTAACTGTACTGCAATTGACAGCAGCATCTCCATACACCTTTTTCAGCCTCTTGTATCTTTCCCACTGTCTCATTTTCACAGCACAGGAATTCTATGACAGCACATTGCTTCTGACGAACGTCAAGTGCAGCAGCCATCTTGTAGACTACACACTGTAAAACTTTCACACATGCAGAATGAAAACTGTATTTTTACAAAAATAGTGTGCATTTCTTTTGGAGTGACCCTCGTATAAACTGTATTCCCTCTTGTGAGAATGCACTTCCACGTGTACTACTTCTAGTGTAAATTGATTACCGTAGAGATTTTCCTCCCAAGAAATCCTTTGCGGCAGACGTATAGACTATGAGTGAAAGGTTACATTAGAATGCCCTGTGTGAAAGGTCAATCCAAGACCAAATGTTAGAAACTACAAGAGAATAAAGTGGCCGTTAGTGAGAATATTGTGTTCCCTGCTTTTGATTCTGCTCATATTGATCGCACTTGATCAAGGTTTAACAACTTCGTAACTTGTGTAGCTCAAGCTGAGCTAGGTATAACACAGCCAGGTAAATGCAGAATTGTTAGACACAGTTGTGGGCAGACAAATTAAAAGTATTAGTGCATGGTGGTCGGGGAGGGTAGGGGGTAGAAAGAGCTTTCAGATACAAGCTTTCCAGTTCGAGGAGAACCTTCAGAACTACAAAGCTACCAAGAAAGAAGTGAAACCAGCATTTGCAGAGGCCAAAGTAGATCACCACCAAAATTAATATAAACAGAACATTAACAACAAAAGAATGGGACAAAATCATCTGCCAACTGGCTCGAATGTGGTGTAGAGCTGGTCAGAATATAGACCACTACAGGTGTGTTAAAGACAAGAATTGTCGGTGGCTCCAAGACAGCCAGATAATTCTGGGACATTGGCAAGAGTATTTCAGTGAAATACAGAATATTGAATTCCCTCACCCACCACAAGCAAAGACACACTGTGCAACTGCACCAATTCTATCTGTCATAATAGATGAGGTCAAAGTTGCCATTAGTAACATGAAAAATGGAAAGGCTGTAGGAGAAGATGACCTTCCTGAAGACATGTGGAAAATTAAGGGACTTAACCCCTTGAAAATATAAAATAGAAAGAAACATTCCACATGGGAAAAACAAATTAAAAAACAAAGATGCTGTGATTTACCAAACGAGAAAGTGCTGGTAGATAGACACAATAAAAAACACACTTACAAATTTCAAGCTTTCGCAACCCAAGGTTACTTCATCAGGAAAGAGGGAAGGAGAGGGAGAGACGAAAGGATGTGGATTTTAAGGGAGAGGGTAAGTCTAATCCCGGGAGCGGAAAGACTTCCCTTAGGGGGGAAAAAAAGGACAGGTATAAAACACACACACACACTCACACACACACACACACACACACACACACACACACATATACATATACAGACACAGGTAGACATGTAAAGGCAAAGAGTTTGGGCAGAGATGTCAGTCGAGGCGGAAGTACAGAGGCAAAGATGTTGTTGAGTGACAAGTGATGTACGGGGGGCGGAAATTTGAAATTAGCAGAGTTTGAGGCCTGGTGGGTGTTAGATTGTTTGAAAAAATTTCGGCTGAACTTATTTCCGGCTTTAGCCAGCTCTCTGTACCTACAACTATTTGAGCTTCAGTGCTTTCCATTATGGCTTGGAGCTCTGGTTCTTTCTCAACACAGCTATGACAATTTACAACTACAATACCAATCGTTTCTACAACTACCTTACTGTGTTTTCCCTGCCCACTTTCTGACGGCCGCCCCTTCTGTGGTTCCCTCAGACCCTCTAACCTAAAAAACCACTCACTCTTCCACACAGCCCCCGCTACCCATGTAGCCGCCTCCTGTGTGTAGTGGACTCCTGACCTATTAAGCGGAACCCGAAAACCCACCACCCGATGGTGCAAGTCAAGGAATCTGCAGCATACAAACATGGAACTGGTATCAATGTGTTCTGGAAGAACATCACTATGTTTTCATTTCAGTTTGATTTGTGACAACAAATTATTAAGACTTTTCATTTCAGTTTGATTTGTGACAACAAATTATTAAGACGATATACTGCAAGTTGAAGAAAATGCCTTTTCTGATACTGTTGCTGAATTTTTGGTGTGTGGGGAAACATTTTTGTTATTGAAGCTGGGTGAAAACATTACAGGAATGAAATTTTAAGAATACATCACATTTTTATCTATTCAAAACCAGAACTCTGTTACAGTTTTTTAACACGAGACGATTCAGTTAAACAAGTGGACAATGGTCCGCTTGTGTGCCAAGCAGTAAGTGACCGCTGTTCCTGTTTCATTATTTAGATCTCTAGGTTTATAATTAACCTGTTGTTAAGTTTTCTGTTCTGTCTTCTTATTCCTAACATAACAATAAATAGGATTTGTGTGTGTTTGTCATGCTGAGAACAGGTTTCTTAAGCAGGTCAACTGGCATTGTGAGTAAGAACAAAGCGATACTGACACAGTACCTCAGTTTTATGGCAATTATATTGAAAGCAGCAGCATTTAATTTATGTAGTATAATAGTTTTTGTTGGTTGTGTTCCAAATCTTTGCCAAATATTATAAATGACATATTGTAAAACATTAAGCTTCTGTATAACTTACTCGGAATTGTATGACCAGTTTATCAATATAAATTTATTAGAATAGCAGGTTCTAAGATTATGTGATGTAAACTGAACTCCTGGGATGAACTTCATTTGGAACTAGTTGCTGATAAGATATTCACTTTAAAATATCAAAACTTACAAAAATATGATTTTTATGTAGGTACTCACCCTAGTAAACTGCACACACCGAACATGCAGCTCAGTGCACCTACGCTTCATTTCTGTCATGTGATAATGGACAAAAGCTCCTCAGACATCTCTCTCGTTGCTATGAAAACTACCACTGTCATTGTTTAATGAAATAATCATTTCCTCCACTGAACATTCCAAAACAGCTACATTCTGCCATACTATTTCCATAATTCTCTGCATTTGATTGACATCTTTCTTCCGGTCTTCAGAGATAATGTTCCTTACTGCTTCTTCTGAGAGTACTTTGACTCCAAATGGTAAAGTTGTTATTATTATTATTATTATTATTATTATTATTATTGTAGTAGTAGTTGTTGTTGTTATTCGTGCCAGTGTAACCTCTAATTTTGACCCATATTAACACTTTTTTAGCCCAGTGGTAACCTAATATTGTAAGCCCATATGTTTCTGCTAACTCATAGATTTTGTGTGTTCGAGGGGGGGAACTGTGGTTTATTGGAGAGACATTGGTTATAGCAGCTCAACCTTTTCAAGATTTCACTTATCTTGACACTATTGATGTTGAAGCCAGTCATTGATGTTGAAGCCAGTCAATCACTTCCTCCTTTCTCATGGCAGGTGCTTTTTCAACAAGTAGTTAATGGCAAGGAGCATTATCGAGAAGAGTTGATATGGTTTTCCCAGATTTGGAATCAGTGATTCTATGAAGCACTTTGTAAACTTAAATGTCATTCATCTCTTCCTGATCTCTCACATCCTTAAATTTAAAAAGCAGAGACTGTTTGTTCAGTGCCTCCATGAAGAAGAGTAAGTCTGCCTCCCTTGTTGGAAGGTATTGCTATAATTCTTTTAATTGCATTGTCTGCCCAGCCCTGCTTGACAATAAGACCAGAATTGACCTGTGTTTCACCAAGGCCTAGCAATTCGCCAATACGTGTACCAAGGCTCTGCCTTAAAAATCAGCAATTCTATGCAGCTATGCCCTCTCTCTCCATCTACAGCATATGGCCACAGAAATGTACAGAGTGAAATCTTTGGGTGTGCAAAAGTGTGAACAACAGAGTGTGACTGCCATGTAAAGGATCTGATTCTCTAATGGTGGCCAATAACTTACTGAGTGTCAGATGTTACTTTCTGTGGTGGTTGTGACGACAGTGATGATAAACGTGATGACAAATTACATCCTCAGCAAGTAAATCCGTTAGTAATCCACTTACCTATAAAACATTTATTCCTAGAATTCCTAGCTTTGATGTTTTTCAAGCTTCTGTTTCTTTTCTGAAAATTTAATTGCCCATCTTAACAAGATTGATTTTGTTTGTATTCAGAGCTACAGTAATTATATCAATTACCTTGTTAACAGAGAACAACAAATCACCATTGTTTCAGTCCCAAATGGGCTCATAGTGTGTAGCAAACCATTTCTGTCTAATGACCTTTTATGGTGGGGCAATGTGGCTAAGAGTAGCTAATCAGTGCAGATGAATAGATCTAATGCAGTTCATTATTGCCTTTATTGCTGCATTTAGCAGAACATCAGATTTTTTTTTCACATGTGAATTATTAAGCCACAATGGAGCACAGTATTTGGCACCAGAGTAGCTGAGACCTAAGGAAGAACATTGTAGTGTTGTTGCTCTTGCACCCCATGAGCTACTATTCAGCTTCTGCATGGTGATATTGCGTGACCTCAGCGTTGCTGCAATGTTTTCAGCATGTTTCTTGTATGATTAGGTTCTATCAACAGTAACTCATAGGTATTTTGGGAAGTCCTTATGTTGGAGAACTTGATAATTAAAAGTGACTTATAACTTTGCAATGACCATTCTGTTGTTAAGATCAAAGCAGCTAAGTTTGTTCTTCATTGGATTTAGTTTTAATCACACTTTTTGAAGTATTAGTGAATTTACTTAGAGCTGCAGAAAGTATCTCTTCACTAGCTTCAAGGCTTCTCTGTTGAGTGGCCAAAGCAAAATTGTCTGCCTAAATGAACTTACTCGACTGTGTTTCACAGAGATCAGATGTAAATAAGTTGAATAGAGCTGGTGCCAAAACTGAACCCTGTGGAAGATTATTATTGAGGTTGTTTTTTTTCTGTTTAATTGATCAGTTGGAAGAATCTCTCTGATAGCATGTTATTTATGAGTCTAATTATGTTTTGGAATTGTATTGCACTTGAGAGTTTGTAAAACAGCGCTTGTTTCCATACTGTATCATAGGCAGCTGTAAGATCAACAAAAGACACTGAATTTTTTCAGTCATTTTTGAAACCCAGCTTCTATGTGTGAGGTTAAGCCAAGTATTTGCTCTGTACGCCTTCTGTTAGATTTGAATCGTGCTTGCATGATGGGAGTAACTTCAAGGGTTATTGGACTGATTCTATTAAGGATACGTTTTTCTAAAAGCTTGTAGCTGTAGCTCAGGAGAGCAGTGGGTGATAGCTAACAGCTGTATTCACTGGTTTAACAGGCTTTAGAATGGTTAAAATTTTTGTGCTTTTGAAGGCTTTTGGAATGTTACCCATTATCATTATATTGGTGAAGAAGCTTGTGAGCCATTTAAGAGTCTTGTTTCCACAGTTGATGAGGAACTCTTGAGCTTTTCTTTTCCCCTGCGTTGGTCTCACCTTAGATGAAATCTCTGGGATACTCTGATTTGTAGGGTTGCTTTCTGCTTAAGGTTAAGAGTTTTCTTAACCATCCTTGTGTGGCTTATATGAGGGTGCTCTGGAAAGGGAAGTTACTCTATTTGCAGTCCGGTCTGATGTTACTTCAGGATTGTTGCAGATAGGTAGTTGCCTTCCTCCTGGTTTTTATAAGAGGCTCAATGCCTCTCTTCTTAGCTTCTTATAATCCAGACTTTGTTTTTTGTTCCCAGCATTCTCAACTGGCTTTATCGAGCTGTTCTAGCAATTTCTGAACAGTTTCATTACCATTGATGGGTAAACAGGACAGATATAGTTCTTCAGTTCTTACTCCAACTTGGCACTCTTTATAGAATCCTCTAGGTGTGCACTTTTCTGTTGTTAATAAAACCACTCCAACAAATCTGTCATTTTCACTTAATGGGGCAATCCATCTGATCATTTTATCAAGTCCTTTGGAGATTTTAGTCCAGTCAACTTTTCTGAAGTTCCATCTTGGTCTACAGGTTGACCTAATCACAGGTGTCAGAGTTCCTCCATCAAGAATTACTGGTCGAAGTTACAATTTAGGAAGCTGTGAAGGACCAGCCTTACTCCATTGAGAGGTTGCCCCTGGAAATCCTAATTTAGAAAACATAAATTATGGTTGAAATCCTTCTTCCAAGCTGCAGATTTGAATGTCACCTTGCTCTTTGAGTCAAAAACTAGACTAAGGTTGTTGCATTCAGTCCAGTTTACATGGTACTCACAAAAACATAATTATTGTAGTTCCACTTTCTGTGATGAGCATACACATATACTTGGATGTTAGGAAAGGGAAGCACCAGAGATCACCAGTTACCTGCTGGAGGCATATACACATTTATTACAGTAACATCCTCAACTTTAACTGATACAGTCTCAATATTCTGCATGATGTTTGCAGACATCTGATGCTTACTTTCAATATTATTGTGTATGTAAGAACAACCACCATATGTCTCCCAGGACTTCATAGCTACCAATACATACTCTTGGATACAGGCTGACTTCATAGCTACCTATACATACTCTAGGATACAGCCTCTCCTCAGTATCTTTGTCTGTCTCTTGAATCACTGCCACAGCCACATTCTTTTCAAGCAGCATGAGACAGATATTTTGGGATTTAGATTGGCTAAGCCTTTCAACCTAAAGCTCCGAAATTTGAATATTATGACCCAGAAGTCTGGTTGATAGGTCTTGAGAAGAACCATTGCTATGTAGTTCCACATTCATGTTTAAAGCCAGGAGATCTTTAATAGATAAATCTGGCTGCCAGCTATGATACTTGTCCAACACCACTCATGGAATATATACAGCTTACGGTATGCTGCAGAAATGACATATGAATAATTAACATTACAACCCTTTTAATATATGCATATTACACTCTGGTGACACTGAGCACAGTCCTTGAGGGTGTTGCATTAATTTTTTTTTTCCTTCATTTTTCTTTTCTACCCTCTCCTTCCGGCAGCATGTTTTTACCTGCTAGACTGCCCCTATGCTTACTATGTGGTTTGGTTAATGCTGCGCAGACACTTGTGACCTGTGAGTATGTACTTGTTTTCCCTCAAGCGGTTAAAATTTGCTATCATAATTTTACTTAAAAAAAGGCAAACTGGTATGTTTAACTGCTAGTTGTTCCAGCTGTCCATGTAATGAAGTGTTTATATATGAAGTAAAGAATCACACTTCAACCAAAGAGTTGTGATTGAAATTGCAGTATGTTTTGAGAAGTGAAAAGTGGCATCAGTCTGCTGTGTAATTAACCATGTATATCAGAAAGTAAATGGTGTAGAATGGGCAATTCATTTCAAGTTCTATGCCTTGGACTATTAATGAGAAAGAAGGTGAAAAATAAATCTCTTGGATATTTGCCAAATCAGATACATTAAACTGGAAAACGGAAGGAAAGTGACTTTAAATGGCATTTCTCTTGACAATAAGTTAAAACTCGTAATTTTTCTGCAGGCTGATATTTGCAGCCCCAGGTAATAGTTATATAGAATATAAAGATTAAATCAAACCTGTGTTAATGTACACAGAGGTAACATTAACAATAATTCCAAGTAGAGTGTATATTGAGGGGAAAGTCACATCACAAGTTGAGTCTTCCAAAATCTTATTACAGTGATTAAAGAGTTTTAGTGTCCTCTGTTCCACAATATTTCTAGGTTCTGGGAGATATATGAAAATGTCATAGACAGATGGGGAGAGACATGAACATGCTGTAGACAATATTTTGTAAGTTGCTTGAAGTCATGGTATAAAAAACTATCTTGTTAATGGTTATTTTAAGTAGTTGAAAGTATTCAATGTATGTCAAGGTATGATGTATGATACCATATTATTGGCAGTTTTTCCATTTTGTACAAAAGGATTTTGGAAGTTGGGATATTGAAACAAATACTTCTGTTGTATCAATTCATTCAGTAAAAACCATTTCTTTTTTGCCCGTTAGAAAATAGCTTTGTAAGTTACTTTTGCAACTGTAGCATTCTCTCTTACTGACAAGCTTGGTGTGCATCTTGACTGGTTGCTTTTATTTTAATCTTTCTGCATGGATAGTGCAATTTACCTTACTATTTAGAAACCCATTCTTTGATATCACACAAAGTGAAATTTTTAAAGTGGCCATGTACTTGGAGTTCCATTACATATTTATTATTAAAATGTACGACCTAAAATTTGTGGACTGCTTATGAAATTTTTGGTTGGGATTACTGAAGTACTGATTGAAACCATGGCGTGCTTCGCATTGGGAAGGGAACAAGTAGTGTTTCACAAAGCTGTTTAGTTTATCCATTTGCTTTTGTAAAGTGCTAAACTGAAACTATAGTTGTTGGGTCATTTTACATAGATGAATTCCTAAATGTTACTTCTGTTTGATTCTTGGGTTGTAGTGGGTACAAAGTGGGTCACAGTCTTGGGTAAAACCTAGATTTGAGTAGATTGTCAGAAGCAGTTGGTTAGGAAATACTGTTCATAAGCCATATTGTTAAATGATTTTCTGATTGTTAGAAATGGAAATAATGTTGAGCATTATTATGCAATATTGGCATTCAGATGGTGTGTGTGTGTGTGTGTGTGTGTGTGAGAGAGAGAGAGAGAGAGAGAGAGAGAGAGAGACATATATTGATATTCCTTCAATACATATATTGCTGATGTTGATTTCTCTCCTATATTTCCATTCTTTTTTTCTTTTAATTATTGAAAATCTTATCTTCATATGAAATAATGAGTAACTTTACTACTGTTTATTCTGGTTTTGGGAAATTAGCATACTGTCTTGATATAAAATATTTTAATGTCAGACTTGTTAAAAACTATGATAACTTCAAATGCATGAAATAAAGGATTCATGGGCATTAAGTCTTAGTTTATAGAAAGTAGAGTAGTGCAGTGCACAGTAGTGTCACAGTTTGTACCATGTATGTGTTTATAGCAGGGGGTAGAAGCAGAGCAGCATGCAGTTATCAGAGATGTACTGAACACACAAGGATGGGATTTGCAACAACTAGCCATGTATCTATGGGTAATGTATTGTCCCTATTATTTGGCTTTAGATTTAAAGCTTCTAAATGTGGGCTATACAAGTCTATTTTTTTCCTTATAACTTTGTGTGGGCACCTTAATTCCATAGGTGCCCTGTTAACAGATACATTACTTTCAAAGTATTTATAGTAAAATCAAATAAAAAGTTAAACATAGTTTATATTGTTTGATTTTATACCCAATTTAAACTTTAAACTGTGTATTTCAGGTTTAAGTGTGTAAGTGGACATTCCTTACATCCTCAATTAGCTTGTCTAGCAGCTCATTAGAAGGGTATCAATGGACCGTCACGTCAGAGCACTCATGTATTGTAAATAGTCTTCACGAGTCTGCTGCCAGATCACGTTGTGCGAACCCGTGAAGACTATTTACAACATCAAGAAGAAGGGAAAGGGTGGTAGAACATCTGGTAACAAATCATGGAATGAGTTCCAAGGTCACTAAGGGGAGCTTTTAGAGCGTAAGGGTGTGGTAGAGCATCTATTATAACATCAGGGAATAACTTCCATGGCACTACAGGAAGCTGTGGAGCGCAAATACTGTAACAAAACACAGAGATTGAATGCAGGAAGTTGTAGCAAGTAATTGTGAAAGTCAGTTGCGAATGAGAAGATCTGCTGGGAAAGCTTGAAGAGTCACACTCGTATATTGTTTGTATCGTGAGAAGAAGAGACGGCAGTAATAGGACTTGAACCTCTTAGTTGATTTTGGTCACATAGGAATGCATTAAACAAATAAAATGTAGCTTCTGGCTGTTCATACACAGGGTTTTTTAGATTTTAAAGGTGTTAAATAATTGTGCTGGAAATGTGAAGTATAAGCTTTTAGACACCTAGTCGAAAACCCATACTTGAAATCGTGTAAGTACACACTTTTTCCTGTTAAAGTATTGACTTATTGAATGTTCTTTGTCACATCCTCTTTTGAGGAAGAGGAAGAGATTAGTTTTTGATGATCTGTCGACAAAGCGGTCATTAGAGATAGAGCACAAGCTCAGATTAGGAAAGGATGGAGAAACAAAGTGAAGGTGCCCTTTTGAAGGATTCATCCCAGCATTTGCCTTAAACGATTAAAGGAGATAACAAAATACCTGAATCAGGATGGCTAGCCGGATGTGGATTTGAACCGCCGTCCTCCCAGATGCAAGTCCAGTGTGCTAACCATTGCGCTTCCCTGCTTGGTCATTCTCTTTTGAGTTGGACAACCTTGTCTGCTTTGCTCATAATTTTGTACGTTTGACATCTGCTGTTATCTTGAAATAGTTGCATCACTTATGCAAGAATTGTATTACAAAATAGGCACTAAAAGTGTGTTATAAATAGCAAAGAAAAAAATAGTCATTCAGTATCCCGAGAGGAACTGTCATTTGATTGAATCACAATTCAGACTATGAGCTTTACATTTCATATGCCCACACAGTCGAATGTGCCAAACAAGAATCTATCTTCAACACATTATAACTGGTTAATACTCCAGTGAAAGCCAGGATCTGTATTAATTGAGTGAAGTATGCAGTTTTACATTTTTCTAACCTTTATCAGTAGTGACCAGTTGTTCCACCAGACAGAAAGCTTCTCAAGATCTATTCTTTCGTTTCTCCAACATTTCATATTTTGAAACCACAGTTTGCTGTAAGACCGTGCAGGGAATTACTGCTTTTATTACTGTTATCATTACTGCCTGTACCTCAGGCAGGATGTAGACTGAAACAAGGAATTGACAGTAAGCAAAAGACCCGGATTTGGGCCTCATGTTGTAGCCAGAGTGTCAGTGTGGTGCAATGGATATCGCACCTGCCTAGTAAGCAGGAGATCCAGTTTCAAATCCTGATGCTGGCAGAAATTTTAATTCATTGCTTCAGCTTACATCACTATCATTGATAAACATGAGATTCCATATGTCTCAGGAACAACTACTGTACGTTATTAATATATCACCTATTCCCACGTTCCAGGCAGGATTAAACCCATTTCGGTCATTGCTGAGCTGCTATTCCAGTATTGGAGAACACTGGCAATACTGATGCAAGTGTAGAAGGGGAACAGCAGTGGGCTAAGGTGATAATTGTAGTTTGAGGGAGACGTCATCTTCAGGTAGTCCACACAGCTGTGGTAGTCAGATGTGCTACCTACTGTGCCACACTGACGCTCTATCTAGTAAGGAGGCGGCCAGGGTTTGAATTCTGGCACTGGTACAAATTTTATTTCTTTGCTTCACCCTAAATAATTATTGTGACTGTTATTGTTATAGATTTTCTAACATGAGTGAAGCTGGAATCTGTGGAACATCATTTTATGAAGTATTTCACAATCAAAGTTTATGATTTATGAAGCACACTAATTTGGATATCTCCCAGTAATCAAAATTTGATGTTTGTGTGTGCCATTCATGTTTATGCACCATGCTGTGGATACATGATGTTTGGGTGTCCTGGTCCTCCATTGAATTTTTAAACTCGGAAATACTGAAGTGGTAGTTTACAAGTTGTTTTCAACTTTTCTTTAAAATTTCTTTTTATTATGTTCTATATTAGATATTCTCGCTAGTGGTTTGTTACTATGAATGGTTTTGCACTGTGCCCTCTGATCAGACATCAGAAGTTTTTGTAACTACTCTTAATTCATATTGGAAACACACAGACAGATAATATGTGTATTATAACGTAGGAATATCCTGAAAAGTTATTGTGTTAATCGAATTGGATCACAGGAAGCTGATATTTGTAATAGCTCATAGTAGACAGAGTAAGAGTATTGTGATAGTTGCCCCATCTATTCCATTCTACAATCCATCCTATATTATGTCCAAATACTGTCAGTTTTTTCGGCTGTGAGAAATGCATCCAGCCATCCATACAATATTATTTCCAAAACTGTCAGTTTGTTCGGCCATGAGAAGTGCAGTAACTATCATGTCTTAGGGTATGGAGCAGGTTCAGTGTGTGTTGAAACTATTATGACCTGTTGCTGAGAAACACAGTGGGTCTTCCATTGCTTTGTTATTTAGTAAAGCATCTGCTCAGATAATCCTCCAGTGTAATCTAACTGTACCATGCTATTCTTTTTGATCAAGATGAACTCAAACCATTTCCTGATACACACATAACTACTGGACTGCTGCAGGATGGAGTTTCAGCATCACAGGGCCAGGCATTACTGGGCAATGGGTGTCTTGGATCATTTGCCTGTGATGGTTGATCAGAAAAAAAAAGATATATCCCTAACCCATGATGTGTACATAAACTTTCTTTCCTGTTGGATTGTTTAAAACATTGGTACGCAGAGGAGTCAGTGAATCCTGTTCTCATTTGACAGTTTGTTACCTACATCTGCAAATAGCACAAGCAGATTTTAATGATGATCCACAGACATTTCCAATGTATTCTTGAAGACTGCACTTCCTATCTCTGTGTTAGTGGAGGCACAACCATGAGAAAGTTATCCGCAGTTCTGTGAACTACCAAACTGGCGCCTCAGGCAGTGCACGCTTGGACAGATTTTGGCAACAGGCATTGTTCAGCCAAGTCCGTGAGATTTCGGCAAGACAGTGCCTTGTGCACAACTCTGGCAAAACAGCATGCTCATATCTGCTGCTCTGCAGTCTTTCTCATGTGGTTTTATAGAAACTATTTGTTAAAAAGAAATTGATTTTTACCTTCCCTTATATGCCAGCTCCATTACGAAGTGCCTGCCATTTTCCCGATGGTCATAGTTATTGTGATATTTCACACATCAGTATGACACTGCCCGAAATTCGAAAGGTTCTTACGATAAACTAGGGGTTTCTTTGAAGTTGCATTAGGAGCATATCAACCTATATACTGCTGTGTATGAAATACAGCTAATACATTGAATTTTTCCTTACACTTGGGAGGAGATCTCTATCACCAATCTTCAGAAAATTGATATTATGTAGCGTATTCATTTATGATTGCACTCACCAGGAGTAAGGCTAGAATGGAATACTTATTACAGCGCTCAAATCATGCGGACAGTTTTAGACATCAAAATGATATTTTGGCAAATGATAGCACATAAAGTGAAGATTATTTTGCCATATCGTAAATACACTACTGGCCATTAAAATTGCTACACCAAGAAGAAATGCAGATGATAAACGGGTATTCATTCGACAAATATATTATACTAGAACTGACATGTGATTACATTTTCACGCAATTTGGGTGCATAGATCCTGAGAAATCAGTACCCAGAATAACCACCTCTGGCTGTAATAACGGCCTTGATATGCCTGTGCATTGAGTCAAACAGAGCTTGGATGGCGTGTACGGGTACAGCTGCCCATGCAGCTTAAACACGATACCACAGTTCATCAAGAGTAGTGACTGGTGTATTGTGACAAGCCAGTTGCTTGGCCACCATTGACCAGACGTATACTATTGGTAAGAGATCTGGAGAATGTGCTGGCCAGGCCAGCAGTCGAGCATTTTCTCTATCCAGAAAGGCCCATACAGGACCTACAACATGCGGTCGTGCATTATCCTGCTGAAATGAAGGGTTTCGCAGGGGTCGAATGAAGGGTAGAGCCACGGGTCGTAACACATCTGAAATGTAACGTCCACTCTTCAAAGTGCCGTCAGTGCGAACAAGAGGTGGCAGAGACGTGTAACCAATGGCATCACGCCGGGTGATACGCCAGTATGGCGATGACGAATACACGCTTCCAATGTGCGTTCACCGCCATGTCGCCAAACACTGATGCGACCATCATGATGCTGTAAACAGAGCCTGGATTCGTCCGAAAAAATTAAGTTTTGCCATTCGTGCACCCAGGTACCTTGTTGATCACACCATCGCAGGCACTCCTGTCTGTGATGCAGCGTCAAGGGTAACCGCAAAAACATGGTCTCTGAGCTGATAGTCGATGCTGCTGCAAACGTCGTCGAACTGTTCATGCAGATGGTTCTTGTCTTGCAAACGTCCCCATCTGTTGATACAGGGATCGAGACGTGACTGCACGACCCGTTACAGCAATGCAGATAAGATGCCTGTCATCTCGACTGCTAGTGATACGAGGCCATTGGGATCTAGCACGGCGTTCCGTATTACCCTCCTGAACCCACCGATTCCATATTCTGCTAACAGTCATTGGATCTCGACCAATGCGAGAAGCAATGTCGCGATACGATAAACCGCAATCGTGATAGGCTACAATCAGACATTTATCAAAGTCGGAAACGTGATGGTACGCATTTCTTCTCCTCAAATGAGGCATCACAACTACGTTTCACCAGACGACGATGCTCAACTGCTGTTTGTGTATGCGAAATTGGTTGGAAACTTTCCTCATGTCAGGACGTTGTAGGTGTCACCTCCGGCGCCAACCTTGTATGAATGTTCTGAAAAGCTTATCATTTGCATATCACAGCATCTTCTTCCTGTTGATTAAATTTCACGTCTGTAGCGCGTCATATTCGTGGTGTAGCAATTTTAATGGCCAGTAGTGTAACTGGAACTTTCTTATCTACCATGATATACAAGAAACTGCAGACCCCTGCAGTGAAATGATATAATTTTTTAATGGTCATCAGTAGCTGGCAAAATGTGAATTAGTAATGCTTTACAACAAGATAAGTATTTACACCAAGATTGTGGTTTTTCACAAGCTTTTGACCTGATTAATCCTCAGTTCATCATTTAATAATCCTCCGTTCCAGTGGTCTATCACAATTGCAGCTGCATTAAGATGTCACTGAGGTGACATTGTGTAAACCTTGCTTTGTTTTGCCCCAAGAGACAAATTATAACATGGCTGCCAGAGAAATGTAGGTGATAATCAAAATTTGCTAATGATGAATGAGTGGTTTTCAGGCGACTGTAAGTTTTAGTTGCTACAACAGGGTTGCCACAAGTTCTGAAAATCAAGGAATTTCAGACATGTCAGGGATACCTGTAGGAGGAGAAAAAGAAAGAAAGAAAAAAAGAAACACTGGGAAACCTCGTTTTTGTTTCAGTAGATGAAATGGTTTGTTTACCGAGATGTCATGTAAACAAAGTGATGAATAAAATATTTCTAGACAGTATTCGATCTGTGGACCAAAGTATTATAAAAACTAGCAATAGTGCCAAACAAAGGAATACCTCAAAAACATGCATCTACTTTGATACTCTGCAAGCCACGTATGGTGCGTGGTGGAGGGTACACTGTATCACTACTTGTCATTTCCTTTCCTGTTCCACTCGCAAATAGAGCAAGGGAAAAATGACTGTCTGTATGCGTTCATATGAAACCTAATTTCTTGTATCTTCGTGGTCCTTAGGCACAATGTATGTTGGCGGGAGTAGAATTGTTCTGCAGTCAGCTTCGAATGCTGGTTCTCTAAACTTTCTCAATAAATGTTTCTCGAAAAGAATATCACCTTTCCACCAGGAATTCCCATTTCAGTTCCCAAAGAATCTCTGCAATATTTGTGTAGTGTTCGAACTTACGGGTAACAATTCTAGCAGCCCACCTCTGAATTGCTTCAGTGACTTCCCTTAATCTGAACTGGTGTGGATCCCAAACACTCTAGCAGCACTCAATAATAGGTCACACCAGTGTCCTATATGCTGTCTCCTTTACAGGTGAACCACTCTTTCCTAAAATTTTTCCAATAAACAAAAGTTGACCGTTCTCCTTCCCTACCACAGTTCTCACATGCTTGTTCCAACCCTTATCGCTTTGCAAAATTATGCCCACATACTTAAACGACTTGACTGTGTCAAACAGGGCACTGGTAATACTGTATCTGAACATTACATGTTTGACTTCCTGCTTATCTGCATTAACTTACGTTTTTCCACATATAGTGCTAGCTGCCATTTTACACCAACAGGAAATTTTGTCCAAGTCATCTTCCTACAGTCACTAAACTTTGACACCTTACCGTACACCATGGCATCAGCAAACAGTCACAGATTGCTGCCCATCCTGTCAGCGAAATCGTTTATGTGTGTGTGTGTGTGTGTGTGTGTGTGTGTAGAGAACACAGCAGTCCTATCACACTTCCCTGGGGTGCTCCTGACGATACCCTTGTTTCTGATGAACACTTGCCGTCAAGGACAACATACTAGATTCTATCATTTAAGAAATCTTCAAGCCACTCGCATATCTGTGAACCTATTCCATATGCCCATACCTGTTTAACAGCCTGCATTTGGGCACTGTATCAAATGCTTTCTGAAAATCTCAAAATATGGAATCTGCTTGTTGTCCTTCATCCAGAGTTCTCGGTATATCATGAGAAAAGGGCAAATGGAGTTTCACACAAGCGATGCTTTCTAAAACATGGTGATTCGTGCACTTAAGCTTCTTGGTCTCAAGAAAGTTTTGTCCTTCATCCAGAGTTCTCGGTATATCATGAGAAAAGGGCAAATGGAGTTTCACACAAGCGATGCTTTCTAAAACATGGTGATTCGTGCACTTAAGCTTCTTCGTCTCAAGAAAGTTTATTGTATTCAAATTGAGAATATGTTCAAATTCTGCGTCAAACCAAAGTTAAGGATATTGGACTATAATTTTGTGGGCCTGTTCGTTTACACTTCTTGTATATAGGAGTCACCTGAGCTTTTTTCCAGTCACTTGGGTCTTTGTGCTGGGCGAGAGATTGATGATACATGCAAGCTAGGAAAGGGGCTAGTGCCTTGGAGTACTCTTTGTAAAATCGAACTGGGATGCCATCCAGACCTGGTGATTTATTTGCTTTCAAATCGTTAAGTTGCTTATGTACGCCAGGTATGCTTACTAATATGTTGTCCATATGGGAGTCTGTCCAATGGTCAGATGACGGTATGTTTGTACGATTCTCCTGTATAAGCGATTTCTTGTATGTGAAATTTAAAACCTCAGCTTTTGTTTTGCTATCTTCAACAGGCGTACCTGACTCGTCAAAAGGGTCTAAATGGAAGCCTTAGATCCACTTAGCAATTTTACATATGACCGAGATTTTCTTGGGTTCTCTGCCAGATCTTTTGCTAAGGTGTGACATTGGTAGTTGTTGTATGTATCACACCTATATCTTTTCATTGATGCACGAATCAATACTAACCTTTGCTTGTCATTGTTTATGACCTCCCTTTTGAACTGTGAGTGCAACAGCCTCTGTTTCCTCAGCATCCACCGAATTTCTTTATTAAACCATGATGGGTCTTTTCCATCCTTTATCCACTTACTAGTCACGTAGCTCTCCAGACCACAATTTACAATCTGCTTAAACTGTGCCCATAATTCCTCTACATCCAACTTTCTGGAACTAAGTGATGCCAATTCACTGTCTGAGACATTAGTAACTGCTTTCCTGCTCTATCTAACAAACACTCTCCTAGCCTTCTTGCCTGATTTATTAATTTTTGTGTCCCCATCCTATACATGAGTGTTCATCAGGGCACCTTACACCACTTCCTAGCCTAAAAAAACCCTCATGTGCACTCCACAAGTATTTTGCTACCCAAGTAGCTGCTTCCTTTGTATAGTGTGTCCCTGACCTATCAAAAGGGAGTCCTACAAATCCCCAAACGATAACGCAGTTCTAGAAATCTGCAGCCAAGACCATCACAGAGTCGATGACCACCCTGCGGGTCCGGGGATTAGAATAGGCCCGAGGTATTCCTGCCTGTCGTAAGAGGCAACTAAAAGGAGTCCATCCCCCTCACGGGGGTAGTTAGCGCTTGCGTCCGGAGACGGACGGTTCCACGACCTATAATCGTGGTCTTTTTGGTTTTTCACTTCTCGTCTCGTCTCTTCCTTCCTTTTGTTGGTTCCTTTCTTTGCTCTTCTCCACCTCACTGTCTTCCTTACTCTTTCCCTTGACTTCTCCTTGCCTTCTCATTGCCTTTTTCTCCTTGCCTTCTCATTGCCTTCTTCTCCTTGCCTTCTTCTCCTTGCCTTCTCATTGCCTTCTTCTCCTTGCCTTCTCTGGTCTCCACCTCGGCGTTTGAGACAGTCTGTCCTCTTTCTCCCTCTCTCTCTTCTTTTTCCTCTTCTTCCTTCCTCCCTGTGTGTGCCTGAAGGCCGACCCACGCGTTCGCACGCGTAGCCGGTGACGGGGTAACGCGTAAGTCCCCGCCCTGGGTAGACATGTAAGGCACGCGCGTACCCCCTGGTAAAGGCCAGGCCCGGGGAGGGGTGATTGCCTGAGCTGATACCTTCTGACCATGCCGATTGGTCCCTCCGTCTGTTTCTCGGGAGGTGTGACCTGAGGTGTAAACATTCACCTAAGGCGGGAGTGCCCTCTGAGAGGGTCCCCACAAGGAAGGAGCGCGCCATCGGAGACGCTGGCAATCGTGGGGGATTCCTCCGCAATGGATTCTACTCCATCTCTCTCGACTTCGACCCAAAAACGGAAACGTGACCAGCCAACAGTGACAAAAGTACTACCGCCTGCCCCACAGTTCCTCGTAGTTTCTCGATCTGAGGATGGAAAGGATTTTTCCTCTGTCAACCCTTTCGTTATTCAGAAGGGCGTAGATGCCATAGCCGGATCTGTCAAATCTTGTACCAGGTTGCGTAACGGCACCTTATTACTAGAAACTGAGAGTGCCTTTCAGGCACAAAAACTGCTTCGGGCCACCCTCCTGTACACGTTCCCTGTCCGGGTGGAGGCCCACCGAACTTTGAATTCGTCTCGTGGTGTAGTCTATACTAGCTCCCTCGACAGATTGACTGACGAGGAGCTTCAATCTTTCCTCGCTGATCAGGGTGTGACGGCTGTCAATAGGGTCATGAAAAAGGTCAACACTGACCTTGTACCGACCCGGACACTTTTCTTGACCTTCGATAGTGTTAAGCTGCCATCGCGCATCAAGGCGGGCTACGAGGTTATTTCTGTTCGCCCCTATGTCCCGACACCTACGCGCTGCTACCAGTGTCAGCGTTTCAATCACACTCGACAGTCTTGTTCCAATGCGGCTAAATGTGTCACTTGTGGCAGGGATGCCCATGAGGGTGACTGCCCACCTCCGTCTCTTCGTTGTGTGAACTGTCAGGGCGACCATGCCGCATCCTCCCGCGACTGTCCTGTCTATAAGGAAGAACGCTGTATCCAAGAAATTCGGGTCAAAGAGAAAGTGTCCACCTCGGCTGCTCGCAAGCTATTGGCTAGTAGGAAGCCCACGCTGCTCCCAGCGGGGAAATACAGTACTGTCCTCGCCTCTCCTCGGACTACCCGGGAGGTAGCAACCCAGACATGCGATCTGACCTTCAGCACCACGGTCGTCCGTTCGGCCAGTGCTAAGATCGCGCGGTCGACGTCTCCTCTTCCTCCCATCACCCCACAGACACCAGCCATTTCCTCAGCTTCTGCTAAGACGAAGACCCCGAAGTCAGATGCACGGGCCTTCAAGGAGGAACCATCCCGTGCAGACTTCCTCCGTACCTCGACCTCCCAGCCTTCGACCGGTACTTCCACCAAACGTCCTTCCAAAAAGGCGCATAGGAAGCACAGTTCTCCTTCTCCGCCACGGCGCATTTCTTCTCCTGCGCCACCAAGCGGTTGCCGCCCCAGGCCGTCATCCGTTTCGCCTGGCCGCACCGCTGGTAGCCGTACATCTGGCCGTTCACCGGCGGAGGAAGCTCCCCCTCCCGGCCATCCTCCAGAGATGGCCGATGACCCTATAGACCCAATGGACGATGACTGTCCGCCTACTGATAGCGGCGGCAGTGCTCGCTCGAAGCCAGGCCCTAAGCGGCCTTCGAGGTGACCCCTTCTCTCATCTTCCTTTTCTTACGATGGCACTTATTCACTGGAATATTCGCAGCATTCGCTCCAACCGAGAGGACTTGAAGTTGCTGCTCCGCTTGCACCGTCCGCTCGTCGTAGCCCTCCAGGAAACGCAGCTACGCCCATGCGATCAAATTGCCTTGGCACACTACACCTCTGTGCGTTTTGACCTACCCCCTGTGGTAGGTATCCCAGCTCATGGAGGGGTTATGTTGCTGGTCCGGGATGATATTTACTATGATCCCATCACGTTGCACACCGGCCTGCAGGCAGTTGCCATCCGCATTACTCTCCCCACTTTTACGTTTTCCTTTTGTACCGTTTACACTCCATCGTCATCTGCCGTTACCAGGGCAGACATGATGCAACTTATTGCTCAGCTACCTGCACCATTTTTGTTAACTGGAGACTTCAATGCCCACCATCCCCTTTGGGGCTCTCCAGCATCCTGCCCGAGGGGCTCCTTGTTAGCAGACCTTTTCAACCAGCTCAATCTTGTCTGCCTCAATACTGGCGCCCCTACTTTTCTTTCGGACACATCTCGCACCTATTCCCATTTAGACCTCTCTATATGTACTCCCCAACTTGCACGCCGGTTTGAATGGTATGCCCTTTCGGATACATATTCGAGCGACCACTTCCCGTGTGTTATCCATCTCCTGCAGCATACCCCCTCTCCGTGCTCCTCTAGTTGGACCATCTCCAAGGCAGACTGGGGGCTCTTCTCTTCCAGGGCGACCTTTCAGGATCAAACCTTCACAAGCTGCGATCGTCAGGTCGCTCACCTCACGGAAGTCATTCTCGCTGCTGCTGAATATTCCATCCCTCACCCTCCTTCTCCACGTCGCGTACCGGTCCCCTGGTGGACCGCAGCATGTAGAGACGCTTTACGTGCTCGTCGACGTGCTTTACGCACATTTAAACGCCACCCTACAGTGGCGAATTGTATCAATTATAAACGATTACGTGCTCAGTGTCGTCGTATTATCAAAGACAGCAAGAAAGCCAGCTGGGCTGCTTTCACAAGTACCTTCAACAGTTTTACTCCTTCTTCTATTGTCTGGGGTAGCCTGCGCCGGCTATCTGGCACTAAAGTCCACTCACCAGTTTCTGGCTTGAAGGTCGCGAATGACGTCCTTGTGGCCCCTGAGGCTGTCTCCAATGCCTTCGGCTGCTTTTTCGCAGAGGTTTCGAGCTCCGCTCATTACCACCCGGCCTTCCTCCCCCGCAAACAGACAGAGGAGGCTAGGCCACCTAACTTCCGCTCCTCGAATTGTGAAAGTTATAATGCCCCATTCACCATGCGGGAACTCGAAAACGCACTTGGCCGATCACGGTCCTCCGCTCCAGGGCCTGATTCTATTCATATTCAGATGCTGAAGAACCTTTCTCCTGCGGGTAAAGGTTTTCTTCTTCGTACATACAATCGCATCTGGATTGAGGGACATGTTCCCGCATGCTGGCGCGAGTCTATTGTTGTCCCGATTCCTAAGCCGGGGAAGGACAAGCACTTGCCTTCCAGTTATCGACCTATCTCGCTTACCAGCTGTGTCTGTAAAGTGATGGAGCGAATGGTTAACTCTAGATTGGTTTGGCTGCTCGAGTCTCGACGCCTACTTACCAATGTACAATGTGGATTTCGTAGGCGCCGCTCTGCTGTTGACCATCTGGTTACCTTGTCGACCTTCATTATGAATAACTTCTTGCGGAAGCGCCCGACCGCGGCTGTGTTCTTTGATTTGGGGAAGGCTTACGACACCTGTTGGAGGGCGGGCATTCTCCGCACCATGCATACATGGGGCCTTCGCGGTCGCCTCCCTCTTTTTATTCGTTCCTTTTTAATGGATTGACAGTTCAGGGTACGTGTGGGTTCTGTCCTGTCCGACACCTTTCGCCAGGAGAATGGGGTGCCACAGGGCTCAGTTTTGAGCGTCGCTCTCTTCGCCATCGCGATCAATCCAATAATGGATTGCCTCCCAGCTGATGTATCAGGCTCCCTTTTCGTGGACGATTTTACCATCTATTGCAGCGCGCAGTGTACACGTGTCCTGGAGCGCTGTCTTCAGCGTTCTCTTGACCGTCTTTACTCCTGGAGTGTCGACAATGGCTTCCGTTTTTCTGCCGAGAAGACGGTCTGTATTAACTTCTGGCGCTACAAAGAGTTTCTCCCACCGTCCTTACGACTCGGTCCCGTTGCTCTCCCAATCGTGGAGACAACCAAATTTTTAGGCCTTACCTTTGACAGGAAACTTAGCTGGTCTCCACATGTGTCATATTTGGCCGCCCGTTGTACCCGTTCTTTAAATGTCCTCCGTGTTCTCAGTGGTATGTCGTGGGGAGCGGATCGAACCGTCCTACTTCGTCTATATCGGTCGATCGTCCGCTCAAAGCTGGATTATGGGAGCTTCGTATACTCCTCTGCACGGCCATCCATCTTACGCCGCCTCAACTCCATACAACATCGGGGTTTACGACTTGCGATCGGAGCATTTTATACCTGTCCCGTAGAGAGTCTTCATGCTGACGCTGGCGAATTGCCACTCACCTACCGGCGCGATATACTGCTTTGTCGGTATGCCTGTCGGCTACTGTCAATGCCCGACCATCCGTCTTATCGTTCCTTTTTTGACGACTCTCTTGACCGTCAATACGGGTTGTATGTCTCTGCCCTGCTACCCCCTGGAGTTCGCTTTCGTTGCCTCCTTCAACACCTTAATTTTTCACTCCCTGCAACCTTTCGAGTGGGCGAGAGCCGCACGCCACCTTGGCTCCAGGCTCAGGTCCGCGTTCACCTTGACCTCAGCTCGCTCCCAAAAGAGGTCACCCCCGGTTCGGTCTACCACTCCCGTTTTTTGGAACTTCGTTCGAAGTTCATCAACATGACTTTCATTTATACAGATGGTTCTAAGACCAATGACAGGGTCGGGTGTTCCTTTATTGTCGGGGCACAAAGTTTCAAATACCGGCTCCATGGCCATTGTTCAGTCTTCACAGCTGAGCTCTTTGCCCTCTACCAGGCTGTTCTTTACATCTGCCGCCACCGACATTCTGCTTATGTCATCTGCTCAGATTCCCTGAGCGCCATCCAGAGCCTCAGTGATCCGTACCCGGTTCACCCTTTCGTACACCGGATCCAACGCTCTCTTCAGCAGCTGGTGGACGTCGGTTCTCCGGTTAGCTTTATGTGGGTTCCTGGCCATGTCGGTATCCCTGGGAACGAAGCTGCAGATGCCGCGGCCAAGGCTACAGTCCTCCAGCCTCGGACAGCTTCTTGTTGTGTCCCTTCGTCCGATTTTAGCGGGGTCATTTGTCGGCGCATCTTATCGCTGTGGCATGCCGATTGGGCTGCACTTACCGACAACAAGCTTCGGGCCTTAAAACCTCTTCCCGTGGCTTGGACGTCCTCCTCACGCCCTTCTCGGCGGGAGGAGGTCGTTTTAGCCCGGTTAAGAATTGGACACTGCCGGTTCAGCCATCGCCATCTGCTGACGGCTGCGCCGGCGCCGTTCTGCCCATGTGGGCACTTGCTGACGGTTAGACACATTTTAATGTCCTGTCCAGATCTTAACACACTGCGCCTCGATCTTGACCTGCCAAATACTTTCGATGCCATTTTAGCGGATGACCCACGAGCAGCTGCTCGTGTTCTTCGTTTTATCAATTTGACAAACCTCGCTAAGGACATTTGATGATGTTGTTTTTTAATCCTATGCCTGTCAGTCTGTCTTTTATCGTGTTTTCCCTTTTAGTTGTTGTTGTCAACTTGTGCCTCGCGGTGCATTCTTAGAGTAGTCAGGGCGCTAATGACCATTGAAGTTGTGCGTCCTAAAAAAAAAAAAAAATAAAAAAAAGAGTCGATGAATCCTTTGTTTGAAACCCTCCAATCATCTCCAAACCAAAGGACCCCGATCAACTCTGGGAACAATGCTGCAAATTGCAAGCTCTGTCAGCAGTCTTCACCATCTCTGCCAGCTGCCTGTATGAACTGAGGATCACCTCAGAATCTATGTGACAGTTGTCATTGGTGCTGACGTGAGCCACAAAATGCAGGCAACTGCACCCTGCAGGCACGAGAGCCACAAGCAAGGCTGCCTCCACATCTCGGATAAGGCACGGCAACCCCCCTCCAGTAGACATATCAAACATACATTGGCTTTCTTTCCAGCCCCGAACACTGTTTCGAAAGGGCTCCTTAACATGCTTCACGTTGGAGCTAGTCAACCCCTCTCCCCATGTGCCTGCTCAGACCCTGCTTAAGGAGAAGCCACCTGTCCACCCTCAGGGTGAATGGGCGAGGCGAGGTGGCCAGCTCCATATTGGCCCTTTGCCTCGAGTAATGCAAACGCGTTACCATCTGCCAACCACCCTGCTGTGGAGGAGGATCCACCATGTCGGGTACACTAGGAGGTGCCTCAGAAGCAGAGCCCGTGGGCAAAACAAGTGACACCTGAGGTGTCCCACACAACATGCCAGATTCTCTACCACTGGTACACACTGAGGCAGCAGCCTGATGGTGATTGACAGTAGCCAACAGCATATTCAGCAGTTCGCAAACTGCTGCCAGCTGCTCCTGCGCTCCCACACACTGTAGTGACTGCCAATAAAATGTTGCTCGTACTATGTTCATTATTGTAGGCTATTACCCATAACTGTGTTAACTCATTGTTTTACGGGTATTACAAATTACTGTACAATACAAAGGTTCAAGTAGCTTTCTTTTGCCACAGTTTTCTTCCTAGCCTCGTCCATACTTTCTCTCAAACATACAAAGTACTTTCAGAGTGTGAAAATGTGCTACAATAAATAAGATGCCACACTATACAACGTACTTGGGGATGAGACGCAGTCACAGCTCCTGAAATCCTTCACTTGTGGTATCCAGCCTACCGAGTATGCCCTGAAGTCAGGGGTACAAAAATCCGCTGATTTGTCCCCAGACACGAATGGACTCTGCCTGTGGGCAGATCCGAGCTCTTGAGGCCTGCACATTAGTGGGGAAATGACAAGCCTCAGGTCGGCAGGCCAGTTTCGTCAGATATCTGCAGAACTAGCCTGTGGTTCTGGGCTGTGACTGAAATCCTCCGGTGGTAGCCAGCTAATTTGTTGAATGGGATATGTTGCAGTGTGCCAGACTGTCCTCGAAAGGTCGTGCTCAGCTCCGTGCTGACCATGTAGGTTGTCAGTTCAAGCAGGTGCTTTATTGAATGACAAGGTGAACTCAAGGTGAACTCAATGACATATTCTACTTTTTTAACCACAGATCATAATATGTTGATATAAGTCCATCTGAGCTCCATGGAAAAAATTGCACTCGAAGTCTCTTAAACGACCTTGTCATGCCCTTGCCAGATGGGCTATTACAAAGTCATGATTCTTAGTCTTTATGTGCACAATCGTGTTGCAACATAAATGTTGTTGACTTTTATGACTGCTTTTAGTTTATTTTCCTTTAGTTACATCGTACTAACGGTTGCCCCCCCCCCCCCCCCCCTCTCTCTCTCTCTCTCTCTCTCTCTCTCTCTCTCTCTCTCTCTCTCTCTCTCTCTCTCTCTCTCTCTCTCTCAAAAATGTGCACATAACTCATTAGGTTACCCCAGAACAGGACAATAAATGTTTTTCAGAATTTTGCTAGGCGGTAATGTGTTACATAAAAAAAGATAAGTTGCTGCCTTTGTGCAATTTGATTTGTATACCTCAAGCCTTTAGTAACACAATACGAATGAGTTGCCCAAATGTATGTTCTTTCAATTTAAATCCTCATCACAAAAATTATGGGATATTATAAACTGATATGTTTACAAACATACATTGGAAAGACAGATTAGAGGCCATAGGAGGGGAAGTGTTCATTGCAGTTGACAAAAATATTGTCTGTTATTGAGGTCGAAGGGGAGTCTGGTCTGGTATAACAGGTGTAGGTGAAACAGAGTTAATCGTGGATGTTTTTAATGGCCACCCGATTCCGCTCTGACACTTTTAGAGTCATTGAAAGTAAGTCTACGCTCAGTACCTCGTAAATACCCAGCTCATGCTGTACCAATTGGAGGTGACTTTGACCCACTAACTGTAGACTGGGATGTCTGTGGATATTTGCAGGGTTCTGGAAACTTCAGAGAACTGTTTTGAGCATCTAGCTCTGCATTCCACACACGATAGGCATATCTTAGACCTTGTAGCTACAAACTGGCTGGACTTATCTACAATGTCAGTATAGAAACGGGGATTAGTGATCATGACGTCATTGTAGCAACTATGAGTACGAAAGTTATAAATCAGTCAAGAATGATGGGAGAGTGTTTCTGCTAGACAGAGCAGATAAGCAGTTGTGAACATTTCACTTAGAGAGTGAACTGAAGTCACTTGGTTCCAGTAAGATGGATATAGAGGGATTAAGAGCAAAGTTTAAGCAGATTGTAAATTGTAGATTTGGAGAGTTATGAGCCTATTAGGTCGAAAAAGGAGGGAAAAGACTCATGTGATGTGATAATGAATTTTGGAAGAAGCAGAGCCTGTTACACTCTCAGTTCAAAAGAGAACACACATGTGTTGACAAACAAAGGTTAGTAGAGATTCGTGCATCTGCGAAAAGATCTGTGTGCGAAGCATACCACAACTACCATCGTCATACCTTAGCAAAAGATCTGACAGAGAACCCGAGAAAATTCTGATCCTATGTAAAATCGCTAAGTGGATGTAAGGCTTCCATTCAGACCCTTATTGATCAGTAGTGTGTGTCAACTGAAGATAGCAAAATGGAAGTCGAAGTTTTGAATTTCACATGCAAGAAATCATTAACAAAAGAGAATCATACAAACATACTGTCATTTGACCATCAGATAGACTCCCATATGGATGACATAGTAATAAACATCCCTGACTCTCAGAAACAATGGAAAGATTTGAAGGCAAATAAGTTACCAGATCCAGATGGAAACCCAGTTTTGTTTTACAAAGAGTACTCTATGACATTGGCCACTTATCTAGCTTGCATTTATCACGAATCTTTCACCCAGCACACATTCCAAACCACTAGAAAAGTGCAGGTGACTCTTATATACAACAAGGATAAAAGAACCGACTCGCAAAATTACGGATCAGTAGCCCTAACTTCGGTTTGCTGCAGAATCCTTGAACATATTCTCAGTTCGATTATAATAAATTTTCTTGGGACTGAGAAGCTTATGTGCACGAATCAGCAAGGTTTCACCTATGTGAAACTCAGCTTGTGCTTTTTTCGCATGATATCCTGTGAACTTGGAATGTAGAACAACACGCAGAGTCCATATTTCTAACATCGCCAGGAAGCATTTGATATGGTGCCCCATTGCAGGCTGTTAACAAAGGTAGAAGCACATGGAATAAGTTCGCAGTGAGTGGCTCAAAGATTTCTGAAGTATGTTACCCTCAGTGGTGAGCATTCATCAGAGACTAACATATCGTTAAGATTGCCCCATAGAAGTGTGATAAGACCACTGTTATTTTCTATGTACATAATGATTTGGTTGACGAGGTGGGTGGTAATCTGCAGTTGTTTGCTGATACTGCTGTGATGTATGGAAAGGTGTCAAATTTGAGAGACTGTAGGAAGATACAAGATGACTTGGAGAGAATTTCTAATTGGTATGATGATTTGCTGCTAGCGCTAAATGTGGGAAAATGTAAGTTAATGTGGATGAGTAGGAAAAACAAACTGATAATGTTCGGATACAGCATTTGTAGTATACTGTTTGACACAGTCATGTTGTTTAAATATCTTGGTTTAACGTTGCAAAGCCATATAAAATGGAACAAGCATCTGAAGATCATGGTAGGGAAGGCGAATGCTCGACTTCAATTAGTTGGGAGAATTTAAGGAAAGTGTGGGTCACCTGTTTTGGAAGACTGCATATAGGACGCTGGTGTGACCTATTCTTGAATACTGCTAGAGTATTTGGGATCCTTACCATGTCATATTGGAGAAGGACATCGAAGCAATTCAGAGGCAGCTGCTAGATTTGTTAGTGTTAGGATCGAACAGCGCGTAAGTGTTACAGAGATGCTTCAGGAACTGAAATGGTAATCCCTGAAGGGAAGGTGACTTTCTTTTCGAAGAACACCATTGAGAAAATTAAGAGAACTGGCATTTGAAGCTGACTGCCAAATGATTTACTGCCACCATCATACATTGCATGTAAGGACCACGAAGATAAGAGAAATTGTGGCTCGTACAGAGGCATATAGACAGATATTTTTCCCTCACTCTATTTGCGAGTGGAACAGGAAAGGAAATGACCAGTAGTGGTACACAGGGTGGCTTGCAGCTTATCTATTAGATTAGATTAGATTTACTTTCATTCCAATTGATCCGTAGTGAGGAGGTCCTCCAGGATGTAGAACATGTCAGAAAAACAACAATACATGACAAATATTTACAACTAAAACAAATAAGCTAATGTACCATTCCACAGGTCCGAAGTGGAATGATCGTCATTTTTTAATGAACACTAAGTCATTTTACAAATACCAATGCACTGAATTTAAAATAAAAAAGTTTTTTATTTATTTATAAGGTAATAAACATTTAATACAACTACTGTAATACTTATTTACAATGAACACATTACTGCAGTGAAATGGTGCAGAAGTTAGATTATACTTACACACACACACACACACACACACAAATTTTCAATAAACACATTACTGCACTGAAATTGTGCAGAAGTTATGTTGTACTTATATACAAATCAGTACAAATGCTCTATGTAGATGTAGGTGCAGTATTGATTATAATGTGTGAAATATATACAAAAAGTAACGTTTCTGTTTGTTATGTGATAAAAAGAAAGAGTTTACACATAGCTGGTTTCACCAGTAGGCAAAGATTAAAGAGATACGTGACACCATGAAAGGGGTCTAATGAACAATTTAAGCAAGACGCGGAACCCTACATTGAAAAGCACTTCCAAGTCAGCTGCCAGAAGATTTTTATATTTGTCATTCTTGTCCAATGGATACTACATGGAAGCAGTGTTTGTATTTATAATTTTTGGGGCAGCAACTGTCAGCTGAACCATCAATTTCCTGCGACCCATATAAAGTTGCTGTCTTCAGCATTGGTATCAGTTTGCTGAGACTGAACAACAGTGTATCATCTGAAGATGGCTACTGATGTATTAAGTCCAGTGGATTTTAAGATCTGTCAGCAAGCTCGAGGACAGTAGAATTGACAATGAAATAGAAATTGCATCATATCAAACAATGGAAAGTCCAAGTTGGAAAATCAACAATATTAATAAAAGGATAGATTGCTACTCATTGTAAAGATGACATGCAGAGTTGGAGACAGGTACAACAAAAAGACTGTTAAACATTTATCTTTCGGCCGAACCTTCTAGAAGGTGTGGGAACAAGAGATGCCATTGGGCTACTGAGAGTGATAGGGGAGAGGTACATGGAGAAGAAAAGGAAGTTGTATGTTGTGTTCATTGATCTTGAGAAGGCTTTTGACTGTGTCAGATGGGACAAACTGATGCAAATCCTAAGGAAACACAGAGATGACAGGAGTGATAGACAGCTAATTAGAAATTTATATTTGAACCAGAGAGTAAGAATAGGAGGTGTGATGAGTGAAGAAATTGAACTGGGAAGAGTTGTAAGACAAGGTTGTTGTTTATCACCAACACTTCAATATATATCTGGAGGAAATTATTAGTAAGAGTTTTGATGGAAAGAGAGGAGTTTGTATAGGGGCCGGAGAGTGGAGTGTGTAAGATTTGCAGACGACATGATTGTGATGGCAGAGAGTGCAAGAGAGATGGAACAAATGTTAGATGATCTAAACAAAAAATTAGAAGAATATGGAATGAATATTAACAAGAAGAAAATGAAAAGCATGGTAACTGAAGGAAAGGGGAGAAAATTCCATATGAAAATAGGGGGAGAGGAAATAGAACAAGTGAATAACTTCAATTACCTGGGAAGTGTAATAATGGATTATATGTATTGCTCAACAGAAATTAGGAAAAGAATTGCAATTGCAAAGGGAGGATTCAAGAGGAAACAGAATGTACTTTGTGGACCACCAAACAAAGATCTGAGGAAAAGATTTGCCAAATGTTACATCTGGAGCGTTGCACTATATGGTGCGGAGACCTGGACGTTGGGGAAGGAAGATGAAAGAAGATTGGAGGCACTGGAGATGTGGATATGGAGAAGAATGGAAAAAGTGAAATGGGAAGACCGAGTAAGGAATGAAGAAGTATTAAGAAGAGTTGGAGAAGAAAGAAACATACTGAAAGTCATCAGAAAAAGAAAACCAAAGTGGATTGGACATTGTTTGAGGGGGTACTGTTTATTGAAGGAAGGAATAGAAGGAATGGTGGAGGGAAAAGGGGAAGAGGAAAAAGAAGATACCAAATGTTGGACAATATCAAAGGAGGCAAATATTCAGAAATGAAAAGACTGGCTATGGACAGACAAAAGAGGAAGAGGCTTAACCCATGATAAGACCTGACGTAAGGCAGAATATCGTACTACTACTACTATGCTTCATAAAAGAAAATGCACACATTCACACAAGTAAGCAAACCTCACACACACTTGACCACTATATCAGACAGCTTCGACCGGGTCTGAGAGCTACAAGTAAAGGTGTGCTGAGCATTATTTAATAAATTCCTTGAGATGCCCATTGTGAGAACATGCTTAGCAGCTGGGTACTGAGTGCCTCAAAGATCAACAATTCTTCTATGTTTATATGCGCACTCAGCCAGTGTGATGTTGGTGATCATTCCTCTCCATGCAGTGAATAAAATTTGATTGGTGAACATGTGAATTCACGGTTGCTCTATTTCTTTGTGTAGTATTTACCAAGGTTTACCAGTGTTGGAGTGGCTGTGGATGGATCCATGTGGACATGTTTTATTAATGGGAAGGGTTGCACGAGTAGGAATCTTGGGGTAGGGGTAGTAGTTTGGCAAACTCATGGTTTTACGATGTCACTGAGATTAGGAAGACAATGGAAGGTTGGGGGAGGGGGGGGTGTATTATAGGGAAGATATCAAGGAAAGAGAATCTCATTTCAGTGCTTGACTTGGTAAAGTCATGGCTAGAATTTCTTGGAAAATAGTAGCCATATTAATCAGAGATTAAGATAGAGAATACTATTCAAGAAAGTTCTGTGTGGGTTCGATGTGCGAGGTAGTTAAGAGAGGAAAGTTTGTTCTTGTAGATGTTGGGGGTTTGGTTGTGTAACAGATCTGCTTGCCAGTGATGTGTAGGATGTAGAGAAGGCAGTCTTTGATGTTGGAGTTGCAGTTGTCAAGAGTGCAGGTATTACTGCTTATTGGCAGGTTTTGTGTGGAATGAATTTTGGACATGAGCTTCAATAATCTGGAGATAGTCAAAGGAGATGGCTTTGCATTTGGAAAAAGCATATGAATTTGATTTGGAAAAAGTAGTTTCATTTTTAAAGGAAGTGACAAAGTTCTTATTTGCTATAAGTCCCAGATCACAAAATGCCATAAATGCTTACCAATCCCGGAGACCAGATTTGTGTATCATAAGGACTACATCTTCTTTGTGGTCCATCAGAAGGTTAGCATAGCATGCAGCCATCCTGGTTCCCATAGCATTCTACTAGATTTGTTTGTATGTCGGGCCTCAACAGTGAAGTTTGCTAGGGAGACAATGAGTAGCTTTTGAAAGCCTTTTTAAACCTGTTTTATTGTCTCACTAGTCAACTTTCATCATCCACTCACATGATATCTTTTGTTTTCTCCTGACCCCTTTTTCACTTTTTAATTGTGCTATTCATTTCACTTCTCATTTATCTTCCTTTTACCATCTTTATTTCTCAGTCTGTATATGTGTCATATCTCGAGTAAAGATGGCTGAGTGCTTACCAGTGTATTATACCTGACTTCCTACTTTCTTGCTGATGCCTCGTCCTTCACCTTTGTTTACCCTCATTCTCACAACAGGTGGCACAATGCTTAACAATTTACTAACCATGACTTTCTGCTACCTCAGATGCTTCTTCCTTTCATCTTTGTTTTCCACTCATTCTCACAAACAGGTGGGTGGTCCCTCTTATGCCTGGGTCTCATTGATCAGTGAGCTGCTATTCCTTTGTAACTTTTCCCTCTTTCAAAGGTGTCTATCAGCAGTAATGGTATTTGGCCTCCCGAGGCAGAGTAAAAGCGGCAGTCAAATGAAAACAAGACAACGGAAAAAGTAAATAAACTCTTATTATTTCAAAAGTAATCACCATAATTATTACTAAATTTATTCCACTATGGAAGATGGTCGATGTCTTCATAAAAAAAATGTTTACAGTTGCCTGTGGAACCGTGATCACACCTAGGCATGCATCTTTTCATCTGAAACAAACCAATGGCCAAGAATCCAAAAACATAGAAATCACATAGGGAGAGTTTGAGACTATATGGAGGATGTGTAAGGGCTTCCCAGTGACCTTTCCAGCATAACTGGAACAATCCTGTTAACATGTGGGTGGCCATTATCTTGCAACAGAATGATGCTGTCCATCAAGATTCCTGGTTGTTTGGACTAGATGGCACACTTCAGTTTTTGCAAAGTGCCCATGTAACACTGAGTGTTAATTGTGGTGCCGTGTTCTACAAAGTAAATGAGCAGTGAGCCCTTGCAGTCAAAGGAAGGGGTCATCGTGACTTTCCCAGAGCTGGCATGTACACTGCAGAATTTTTTCTGGGAAGCTCTTAATCATCGTCCACATAGTCCCAACCTCTCTCGAAGCAATTTCATTATTTTTGAATCCCTGAAGAAAGACGTTAGTGACTGTCTATTTGCTTCTGACAAAGAGGTGTGGTTCTGTAGGCAATAGCAAATATTTTTCCATGAAGGCTTTGACCATCATGTCTGGCAGTGAGATAAATGTGTTAACAGTTATGGTGAATACTTTATTATTTTGAAACAGTTCACTTTTTTCCATCTGTATTGCTTTCATTTGACTGCCCCCTGTTAATTTTGTAATTTTATAATTTTCCTTTTGATGCAAGTCAGTATAAGCATGTGTAACCATATATACTGAAGGCAGAAAACCTTATAAACATGGATGGAGTTTTCAATTTAAACAAGGCATGACTTTGGGAGCTCATTTTATTAAATTTTGCTAGTCATTTCAGAGCCAGAAACAACTTAAGAGATTTAAATTACATGTGGAATAAAAGCAAGGGAAAAAGAAAAAAAAAATGTGTGCAGCAACGAAATAAGTGGGTGCTGAGAGTCTTGTTAGTGCTGTAACTAGCACTGTGACATAAACAGTATCTCAGTCTGGTTAACTAACTCTACACAGGTACAGCACATTAGACATCTTTTTGGAAAACCTGAAGTCAGCAGTTGAAATATTGTGTACAGAATGCAATCAAGTCCACTAGAATCCCAAGAACATACCTAGTCAGTCAACACAACAAAACCTCAGAAATAAATATTCTGAATTGCTGAACTATGTTTCTCCTTGGGCAGTCCAGTAAAATTGTACTCTTGATATGTTTCCAGTACTTTTCTTTTGAATGGTACAAACTTTTAAATATGTTTCAGTCATAACTCATTGTAAGCAAAAGTGAGTGGTTCAACTGTTAGGTTTGCAAATAACTTGAAGTGACAGTCTTTGATTTGATTACAAAGAATCTATTCAATTTACATCAGAGTTTCAGGGAATGGTGTCAGTTGCCCCCTTTGGATGTAGCCATATTTGTAAAAATATTACATAATTGCTTTCATACTAAATGTAGGCAACATTAGTTCAGAAACTCCAGTTAAGTTAAAATGTAATTAAGTAGGAATTTATAATGGCCAGTAAGTTGTTGGCTTTTGGAGAAATTAGCAGCATAAGCAAAGAATATTGAAGTCTTTACAACTGTTTGAATGTAAACTATTATACCTATTACCTGACCACGCTATTATTACATGTGGCCATTATGGTAAACAAAGTACGGTGGTGATTAAGGATAACACATCACACTATGAATGCTTCCAGGACAGTTGTGCATTTACAGTCAAGTGGTTCAGCATATCCTGTTGAAATACTATGATAAGCCAACCTAAGTGCCCTTGCTACCATGTACAATAATATTGTTGTTGAATCTGTCATTTAGAAACAGCTAGCTCTTGAGTATCAAAATATTGATTATGCTACATCCCTTGTCTTAAGAAAATTCTAGCTCCATTAAGTTAAGGCCAGAGAAATTAATATTTTAAGGAAAAAAATAAGGTAATAGATAAACATTACATATTGCATCAAGGTTTGCTTTGTAATCTTTAATTTCATGGGTAGTTCTGAGAAATAAATTAGCATGCAGAATAAATAAATGTAACTTTCTGTGCTGTAGGAATGTGTTGCACAAGTCATAGTGTACACCACTTTTCCACCCCAGTGCTGTTGTACACAGTTCTCTTCTCCCCATTTTCCAGTTTCATTATGTACTTGTTGAAGTAATTAATAGTTATATTATCTGAAACTTCTAGCTATTATAGTCTTAAAAAATTGATTTAATTCCAGAAAATGGAGAGGCGGGAGAAAATTGAACAAATTGTTCGTGAAAGAGAGAGACAAAAACTTGAAATACATCAGAGAAGGTGGTCACGCCGTGAGGAGGCTGATTTCTACCGTACGGTTTCAACTTTTGGGGTTGAATTTGACAGGTATCTTGTCACACATTTTGTGTCTGCCTTTGTTATTTGTTAATTATAACTGTAACCGCAAAGAAAATATGTTCTCTTATCTGAAATTCTTTTGATGGTACCCTTTCTTTTACCAAACATTTATTACAGTGTTGTACCAACCTGTTTGCTATGTTATATTTTAGTACTTTAGTTACTTAAAGTTTCTGTTTAATACCTCATATGTACATTTTAAATGCGGGTTAATAGCTTTTCACAGTTAAAGTTTTATTACCATCACCAACAGAGTGTCAGTACAAAACCCGGAGAGGATTACACTTACTGTCTCATTTTGTCAGTTCAGTGTCAAAATTTTGATTGTGAGCTTTCTTTAAATAAAAATATGCCAGTGTGTTAAAGCTGTTGCAGACAGCCTGATTGTGAGGGAATAATTTGAATTGGTTGGCCAGAAGTGAGTTATTTCCCAAATGTTTTAGATGTGTGTTTCCAGTACTCCCAAAAACAACAGTTCAACAACTCTATTAAAGAAAAACTGTGCCAGATATGTTGAATCTCTGCATATAAATGCAGTTCAAGTAAATTATTTGGAAACAGATAGTCTTACTTCAGATGAGGAGAGTTGACTACATTTTGGAAGTATTTCTTGAGAATCAGCTGAGGTCATATCGGTAAATGAATGCATACAATGTAATCGGACAGATATAAAAATCTACTCACCAAGTAATGGTAGGAGAACACGCTTATAGAAGGTGTCACGATTTCCAAGCTTTCAGAGTCAGTGGCTTCCCCTGGCAGAAGTGTTGAAGGGGAAGGAAGAGTGGTGAAGGAAAATGACAGGTGAGGCTTATGAAAAGGGGTAGAGTTCTAAAAAGTCACCCAGAACCCTGGGTCAGGGGAGGCTTGCTTAAGAGTTCAGAAGGAAAGACTGATTGTTGGGGACTGTCTCCAACCTCCTTTCAGAAATGAAAAAATATACTTCATTATTTCTATTCCACACTTTCTGTTGTACATTATGCATCAAAACACAAATTTGATAAATGTATTGAGCACAGTAGACATGACTTACAGTTGGAATAAATAATCTCATTTCATAGTTTCTGAAAAGTTTCTTGGACCATGGCCATACAACCTGGAAGACTCAGCAGCAACAATGACATCCAGCCATGAAAGCCTTCAATTGCACTAGCTCTTTATAAAGAGCTATCAGAAGCGGTGCCCCTTAATTGTAATCTATGTTCACAATAGTGCAAACCTTAAAAGTCTGAGGAAAATATTATTTCAGGTGAAAGTGGATGTAGGGTTCCCTTTCAGTTTTATTGGAGATTTGAGAGGGTCCATGAGTAGAATATCCATGGAACAAATTTCTTTATTCATTTCTTTCTAATTGTTTCAGACTTAAAATAACCCTCTCTCTCTTAGTAAACCTGTAATAAATCATAATGATCTATGTTACTAACCTGGGACACAGCTCCTGTTAAAGGTTGTCTACCTGACAACTTTTAGGGGGCAATAAAAATTTCATTTTCAGTATTTCGTACAATTATTGACCGAATTTAAAAAGTTAAAATACTGTCATAATCTACTCATTAAGAAATATAATCTTATGTTAAAGATTTAGTAAAGTAAAGTGTTACAGTTAGAAAACTTTTATGTCTTGAGGTAACTTAACTTGGGGCACACAAATTACCCAGACTATATTAACCCAATATTTAAGATGAGAGCACATAGTGACTTCCAACATTATTTAAAACTTTATCTTGCTGATATCACACACAAAACGATAAAGGAGAAAAGTTTTATCCCTTACTATATTTTCGCTGTTCGTGAAGTAAAACTGCATCATCAGGCATGACATTTTAATTTATGTCTTCTGTGCTACAAACTCTATTTTTCAGCACATTTTTCAGACAGTATTCACATATATCATTGAATTTACTTGCAAAATTGCATCATTGTACAACATAACAGTTTTGAAGAGATGACATTTTATTCATAGGCATTCGTGTCGACATATTAAAGTGTGCAGTGATTGCAACGAAGTGAGTATAGGCCATGGCTGCTTTCACAGGTGCTCCTGCCTTTGGTGGGATAGGATAAGCCTCTGGGAGGACTGGAGTAGGCTGTGCTGGGTGGGAGCTTTGATTTGGCAGGTCTTGCACTTGGGTCTTACACAGGTATGTGACCTATGTTACAAGGCATTGGGAATGGGAGTGACGCAGGAATGGACCAGGATGTTGTGTAGGTTGAACGTGCAACAGATGCGTAAAGAAGGATCTTGGGTAGGATGTCCATCATTCCCTGGCATGATGATAGATAATCATAGCCCTTGTGATAGATATGGTTCAGTTGGTTCAGTCCAGGCTAATACTGGATGATGAGGGGGTTGCGTATGTTGACCAAGACCTGCATCCAAATGCCCAAAGCCTAGCCTCTCACACCAAAGATACAAACCAAATCCTTCAACAACTCTCCACCATACCCACCTCTTTACCACCTTTTGTCACCGTTAATGCAACCTCCCTATACATCATCCCCCCCTCAGTATATGGTGTTTCCGCTGTCGCACACACTCCCCCCCCCCCCCCCCCCTCAGTGCTCTCAGATTTCTCACCCACCACCTCATTCCTCATACACCACACAAACTGTATCCTCACTCACAGCTACTCCTCTCATGAGGGAGGGGAAGGTGCATAAATAAATCTGCAACACAGCCATGGGCACCTGCTTAGTAACCCCCCCCCCCCCCCATACCAATCTTTTTTCTGGCACATCTAGAGGAAGCATTCCTAGTCTCCTAAAGCCCAAAAACCCCTTCTGTCATTCTGGTTCACTGATGATATCTTCATGATCTGGACTCAGGGTCAAGACACTGTATCATCATGCCTTCATAACCCCAACACCTCTCCCATCTGCCCACCAGGTCCTCTTCAGTCCAACACACCGCCTTCCTTGATGTTGACCTCCACTTCTCTGTTGGCTCCATCCACAATTCTGCTCATTTACAAAGCCACTAACCTCCAACAGTACCTGCATTTTAGCAGCTGTTACCCCCTCCATACCAAAAATCGCTCCTGTACAGCCTGGCTACCCATGAACGGCATATCTCCAGTGATGTGAATTCCCTTGCCCGATATGCTGAAGGCATCACACCCAATCCCTATACCACTGCCTCTGCCAACCCCTTGGCACATGGTCACATCACCTGTGAAAGACTCGGGTGCAAGACATGCCCAATTCACTCACCCAGCACATACTACTCCAGTCCTGTCAAAGGACTTTCCTACCAATCATAGTCAGAGCACCTGTGAAGCCAGCCTTGTCATATACCAGCTCTTCTGCAGTTTCTGCTGAGCATTATGTATGGGCATGACTACATACCACCTGTCCACGGGAATGAATGGCCATCGCCAAACTGCGCTCAAGAGCAGTGTTGACAGCACATTCGTGAAACACCCAGCTAAACAGAACATGCTGGACCTCAATAGTTGCTTCACAACTTGTGCAATCTGGATCATTTCTTTCAGCACGAGCTTTTCTGAACTGTGTAGAAGAGCATTACCCTTCATATATATCCTTCACTCCTGTAATTCTCCTGGCCTGCATCCTCTAGAAGGGTAGGCCACAGAAGAAATTTTAAACCAGAACTAATGAAACTCTGATATGGTGTAGTGTTTTTGAATTAAAGTTTAAGTGTTGTGTGATCCTGTTGTTCAGAATAAGTCTGCTATCTTGTTTGTTAGTGAGTGCTTTGCTTTCTTTCTAAAGAGGACTTTGGCCAAAAACATATGAGACCATTCCTTTCGCCAGCTGCTCGGCGTGAGAGTTTCGCTTCACAGTATATTTATTCTCCCCTGAAGTTTGTTGTGAGTAATTCACTGCATTTCAGCAGGAACAATGATGTACATACTTACAATAACAAAAGAAAAAATATGATATTCATTACACCACATTAAGGTTGTCTGTAGCACAAACAGAGGTTCACGATATTGCAACTAAAAGTTTTGACCACTTACCTGTGATATAAAATTCCTGACAGACTGCAAAATAAAATTTGAGACTAAACTGAAAACTTTTCTCTTCAACAACTCCTATTCTGCAAAAGACTATCTTTATTGTAATGTGTAAATGTTGTTGGTAGGAATTACTAACAAACATCTGTCTATCGTTCAAATAAGCAGAGTATCCATTTTATGGGGTCGAAGCATTTTAGACCATTCCCTTAATTGCATTTAATTTCAAATGGTTCACTTCATTGACATGCACAAGATATGACAGCATGCCCTGCTTCATTCGTCATTGCACACAGTTGTGGGCTATCAAAGAACGTGTAGATACATTTTTTACAAACGTTGTGCGTACGAGTTGAGAACTGGAAATGTAAGAAACAAGAAGCAGTACCCGCAAGCATTGGTTTCAGAGTTCCAGCTTCATTTGATATTGATACAAACACAGTAAAAGTGGTATTAAGGATCAGAAGAGCATGCTTTTCACATCATTTCGTTCTCTTCTTGGTTATTGAAAATACATTTAAAAAAAGTTAATGAGGCCAAATGTGTCGTATTACTAGAGCAAATACACATTCAGTAACAGAAAAAAGTTTGAAATTACCTTCCTGACGCTGTGATATTCATGTAAGCACTGTAATTTTTTGTATTTAAATTGGTTGTTGTGTGCACACAACAGAAATAATTAACAAGAAGCAATTGTAAACAGTAGTCTGTTAATGTTTTGGGCTATTTAAGATGGTGGCCGGCGAACCCACACTGGCTTCAAAATAACATACAGCATAAGTCTATAGTGCCATCTCCCTTCTATTTTTACCTCCATAACATCTGAGGCAGAAGCAAAGTGACGTGCTCGAAGCATTTACACTGTTGTGCTGATATTTTCTTTGCAGTACAGGTACATAAATAAATGGCAGTAAGAAATAAAATTAAATGCAGTTACTCTGTAACGAGCCCAGAAGACTAGGGTCACAAACAAGAATACTCGGAATTTTAGGAAACTGTATGTTCCATGTAAAGAAATGGATTTGCAAAGTATAATGTTAAAGGGAGAAGTCTAATTACTGGTCAGCACGAATCATACTGACAAGCAGTGACTGAAGTACTTCCCTGGTAATAAATACCTTGTGAATGATGGGTATGTTTATTTTTTACTCAGTTACATTTTATTTGCTCTACTTCATCTACATTTTTTTGTAGAATAGCCTGCTCATGTTGTACACATCATGAATGCAGTTGAGTTTTGGAGTGACGGCACAGTATAATCTTACACTCCAGTAGTAGATAATCCACTTGGCATAGTTCTGTTGCTTCCCATTGAGTGCATATTGCTGTTGGCCACTTAAATATATTTTTTATATTGTACTGAATACCCTGGACAAATTTGTCTCTTGCACAGAAATAAATATAGCCTTTAGAGAGGGAATAATAAAAGAACTTAAATTGAGGTTTTCTCAGTTGATAGCCTTCCCTCTTTCATGTTAGTTTGTTACTTACAAAATTCATAGTGAGTCTCACAAATTAAAAACCATCTTTCAACAGACATACATAAAGTTGGGAGAGGAAACTCTAGCTTTTTAATGTGGAAGTTCTTTCATATGGGAAAGGTAGTGTTCCAAAAAGTAGCATGTTGTTACCTCATAGAATTTTTCTCTGCCTACATTTATCTGCATTTCCTCTGAGGTTTTTCACTACACTAAAGACATGAGTAGTACCTAAACTTTTTGCATAGAGTGAAGGAAGCAGAACCAGATGCCCACGAGAAAGCCATGTTTGTAGTTGCCTAATGTGAAAGTATTGGAAGCAAGTGTTTGGAAGTTTATCTTAGTAACTGAGCGATTGTTGCTATATGGTACTTATCACCATCAGTTTGACTTTTCGTAAGAAATAAAATTTCAGTTTTTTTTAAGTACTTCTTCCTGTAATTTGTAAAGTTCTTGTATTGTATGTAAACCTTGTGAGAAGTTATCATTTGAATCAGATGTGTATTTGTCATGTTGCAGGAAACGGGGTAAATATGACTGGTCAAAATTCAAATCATTCTCAAGATTGGAAAAGAAATTTGATGATACAATCACAGAGTATTACAAAGCTTTTGTAGCGATGTGCAAGAGAGTTTGTGGAATGAAACTCTCAGAAGAAGAAGGTATTCATTGTTTTGTTAATTGACTAGATCATATGAACATAAACTGAGTTAGGATGTTTCCTGGTATGAAAATAAATATATATAATTTTTTATGCAGAATTTGCTGATATCCCTGTAGAGCCTTTGAGTGAAGACAAAGCTCGCAGGACGTTAGAACGAATTGAATTGCTAAGTAAAATTAGAGAAGAAATAATTGTTCACCCGCAGTTAGATGAAAGATTAAAATTGTGCCAAGTGTCCGCAGATATACCTGATTGGTGGGTGCCTGGTAAACATGATAAGGATTTACTAATTGGTGCAGCCAAGTAAGAAATAATATTAAACTCTTTTGAACATGAACTGTATTTTCTTAATTTTTTGTTCATAGGTGTTTGTAGAAGTGAATAAATCTTATTGATATTTTTATTTTAATTTGTTGCAGGCATGGTTTAGGCAGAACAGAGTTCTTTATTTTAAACGACCCTGAATTAAGTTTCTTTGATGTACTAAGGAAACATCTAGCCATAGATCAGCCACTTCCAGAGGCAAAAGAACATAAACAGCTAGATGAAATTAAGTATGAGCGGCCTGAAGATATTCTTAGAACAGACAAGAATGAGATTATTGTGAAACTAGAAAAAGGAGAAGGCACATTAAAGATAGAAAAAATAGGAATTAAGAAAGAAATGAAAACTGAGGAAGAAAAAAATCAGTTCAGGGAAAAAGAAAATGTATCCCAGGGCCAAAATATTGTGGAATTAACATTACTTGCGAATAAAATTAAAGCAGAGAATGAGGAATGTACACAAAGTTTTGATAAATCTGATAATGAACAGGGTTCCAGTAACACCCAAGAAAGTGAATCAGCAAATAGAGAAGAGAAAGAGAAATTGATGTCCATGGATAACAACAAAACATCCGAGGAGGACACAACAGAGCCAGTGAACTGTTCAATTACAGAAGTGAATAACGCTGAAGTGGTTTGTTCAGACAAGGTGCAGGATCTTCAACAGGAGGAAACACAACATCAGCTGGTTCACACTTCACAGTGCCCTGCTGCAGAGAATGAAATATTAGATACACAACAAACAATAGAATCAGAAGAACCTAAAGACATGGAAAAAGTTACATCAAATGAAGATCACGCTGAAGACAATGATAAGAATAATGAACAAGAAATTGACATGGAAGTTTCAGATTCTGTTACAGAACCTGATCTTCTGAAGCCTGAGGATAGAAACTGTCTTGATAACAATGATGGAGAAATGCAATCTGCATCAGCTGTTAAGAATGAAGAGACTGACAGTAGAACAAAAGATGAAATAATTGCTCAGGAAAAAGATCATGAGATGAAAACTGAGTTCGAACTGAAGGAAGTAAAGCAGGAAGGAACTGACCAAGAACAAATCGTCTCGAATGAAATTGAGAGACCTATATCAGACCTGAATGTCAAGTATGAAACTGAACTGAAAAGGACATGCAGCAGTTTAAAGCGGGCTGAATCTAATGATCAGGAAGATAATCAAGGAAAAGCAAGCAGCAGTGCCCAAACTCCAGATTTGAAAAACGTCTTCCCAGACCTGGAAGTTATCCACCCATTAGCACGACTAGCTGAGATTGATACATTTGTCTTAGGAGCAAAACAGAATAGCAACACTGGCTCGTTGGATTTCTCTGAACCAACAGTTGCGCAATTACTGGCACAGAGCTACCAGAATCCAGTGAAATGGCCTAAGGTAAATGCTGTTCTATTGTATCCAGAGCTATAGTAATAGAAATTAGCCATTGAAATAGTTTTATACTGTGATTGCTCCAGTTATGTGCATAGCTCAGTTAAATTAAAGCAGAGTTCAGATAATTCAAGTAATGATATGGTACTTACATATTCTTTCCATGGTGATTCCATTCATAATGTAAATTAGCTTCAAAATGAACCTAGTGTCATACACGAATAATGAAAAATTACTGACAAATTTGTAATTCTACAGCTAACTTTCTAATTATTAACTAACTTTCTATTTCAGAGTCAAATTTGTTTGTATTTTGTTTTGTAGGTTTATAAATATATTTTCAATCAGTACTGCTATAACCTTTCTTTTGACTGTTTAGTTCTGTTATTCTTCCGAAGCTTGCCGGCCATGATTGCAAATTGCGAAGACAAATGGGAACTGTTCTCTGCTTTTATAAGTTCAAATACTTTTAAGAAAATCTCATTACTCTCACTAGTCACAGATTGCTTCAGTAACCAGCAACAGTGGTCTTTTGTGTGTGTGTGTGTGTGTGTGTGTGTGTGTGTGTGTGTGTGTGTGTGTGTGTGTGTGTGTTTACTGCTTCAGGAGAAGGCATTTTGGCTGAATCTTTTTGTTGTAACTGTGCGATTCTATGTCTCCTCTGTATGGCAAGTAGCAATTTATTCTTTTCATAATATTGTCATTAGTCTTTGCTGGACTTTCCATTGTTTTATTTAGTTAAGTAGTTGTTAGAAGAACAATCTTACGTGATACTAATAGTTTTCCGAGACACGCTGTGTTGAAGGTAAGTTGTCTAATGCAAACACACTGCAGCAGTGCTGATGGGACAGTTATCAGAGACGACTTGTAACCATTACTACTACTCAGAGGGTGAATCATTGTTGATCTACTGAAAGTAAGTTTTAGACCATCCTCTCTCCCAGGAGATAATAAAATTGATCATGATGAGCTCTATTGTTACTTCTGGTCAGATAGCCTCTCATAATAATCAATCTTTGTTTACATTTAATTAACCTTACTTGCTACTGACCTTGCCACTAGTGGTGCTGTAGAATGAGATATGCCAGTCATTCAAAATGTTCATCAAATACTGAAAGGATTTCAAAATTGAATCCCACAATTTCAACACAACTGAATTAATTCCTGCCATTGCCATCGCCCAAGAACTTCGTGGATGTTGTTTTCTCATAGAGATTGTACAGGAGCACTGGTGCTTCAGCCTTTTGGCAGAGGACAAAAACGGATGTATAATAAATTGCTTATCCACTGCTAGAAAGCGGATAGATTTTTATGATTCTTGACACAATGTAAGAATGGAGTTAAAGATTGAAGAAAAGTTGCACAATAATTTGCCATAACAGTTATTATTGTGTGTTATATTAGTATAGTGAGCAGTTGTTTCTTGTGTCTGTAATATATATTAGATCATTTTCTCTATTTTACTGGAAGTGATACATAGTTCCCACCATTGAGTCAAGTTTTTAACTACTAGAGTAGTCGTCGCCTCCTTTTGTAAGAGACTTCGCTTACCCTCTTTTAAATGTAAAGTCCGGAAATTTATTTTCTACATGAAGAAAACCCATCAGATGAGGCAGCTACAAAAGTTGCTTTGATAATAAAAAAGTGATGGCTTAATGCCGGTAGCAGAGTACTGTTTTGTCCTTTGGTGGACACTCGTACTACCACTAGTTAGAGGGTCTAAACGTGGAAGAAATCACATCATGATTTCCAATTTTTTTACTGAAATTCTTTTGAAATACCTCACATCATTGTTCATAGTTACATGCATTTATAGCTAAAAAGAAGTCATCTTTAAGGTAATTGTGTAATGAATAAGCCTCATCAGTTTCTCATACAATTATATAGTTTGACTTCTTTGTAATGAGAAAAAATAGTTAACATTTTTTGCAGCCATTGTATCATTATGTTCTTATCAGAATTAAGTTAATAAATACTGGTCAAAAATGCATCACTCAGTATTAACATTGAAGGAAAAGTGTCTTTTTATTTATTTTTTCCCCTCCATTTCTATGGTTTCTTAGTCTGCTGCTGCACTAAAAGCCATATTCAAAAGGCTAATTAAGCAGTAAACAAATTTTCTATCCTTTTCATCAGTAAAACTAAAATTCTATGCGACCCTCACCAAATAAGGTCATTTGTATCTGCATCAGCATTATACATCAACTGCTTCAAAATTATAGAATCCAGGAAAGTACCCAAGTACCCAATTTATACATCAGACAAAAAGTGTTGCCAGTGCAAAATAAAAGGCCAGGCTGAAGTGACATAATCTTCTGTATCATTAATGTAGAGTCGAAGATCTTAGACTCATTAGAAAAGGAAGATTATCGTCAAATTTACATTACCGGTACTTATTGTGAATATGTAGCAAGTGATGGGTATAGTGTATATCCTGCAACTTTTTTCTGAATACCCTTTTTAAATGTTTTGTATTCAATTTGTCGGCGACAACCAGAAATGCGCCTAGTATGAAAAATTATTTACTTGGAGAGAGCATCTGTGAAGTGACTTCTAAAATTGTTTATACGGTTTTTGTGCTACAAGAGAATACATCACTTTAATCTGGTCTAAAGTTTTACTCTGAAAACGTTTTGCCTTATCATTCAGTCAGTGTGTACACTGGATCTTAAAAGAGGTCCGAATATTGTGAATTTAAAATATGATATATGTGGGGGGGGATATCCAACTTTTTAACCTCAAGAGAACTTGGATGGAGCCAAAATATGGTGAAATTGTGGACCCCTCCCGCCCGAGTAAATTTTTTTGCCTTGCCAACAGCAAAACACATGGGATCCTTCTTGTAAAGCTTAAAATTTTCTACACTTTGCACTACTCAAATATAGTTTTACGCCAAATACTTACGAAGATGCACAGCTTCAAAGGAATGATAAAATTATCACATTATAATAATAATTAAAAAGATGGGTTTGAGCAATATAATTTTAATTGCATAACTTTCAAAAAATGACAATGGTTTATGCCTCTAATGGCCAGTTCTTAACGTCAAGATTAGCTCCCACTTATCCTCAATGGAATGCTCATTTCTGCTGAGGATCGTAAAAATGGCAGAAATAGAGTTCTTCATGGTGCATGATTTGAAGTGTCAAAATTTGACAAGCGCAGAAACACATCCAACCTACAAATATGATTTCATTTCCTGTCAGCTACATTTGTATTTCAAAAATGAAACTAACATATAACAGAATTACTGAAAAAAACTTAATGCCTATGGTCCAAAGGGCATGTCATTGGGTATCTGATTATCCCTCCATAGTCAATTAGGGTTCCCCCTCTTTTTAATCCTCCTCAGCATCTTCCTCCTCCTAAAGTCCATCTCAGGTTAATTCTCGTATGCATGACCGCAACAATATTTGCTAATGGCAGTTTGCGAGGGTCCTGCTTATTGAAGCTGGATGCTTTTGTGCTGCTGTCATTTGTACAAGTATCCAGCCCCAAACCGATGGAATTATATTGTTACCCAGCCATGCCTGGTCTTGTAGTTAGGTACAAAAAGGATATGGTACTGGTTGGCATCTCAAGTTTGTATTTTGGGTTTAGTTGGACCTTTCACCTGCTTCAGAAATTTGGCCTGCTTTTGCCTCTAGCTGTTTGAAAATACCAGGTGTTTTTCTTGTGGATGATGCCAGCTTCCTTTTTGCCTTGTCAAAACGAGACTGAAGTAGTGTCACACCTGCTTGCCATAAGAAGGGAAAGAATATCCTGTGGGTTGAAAATGCATGATGTTGAGTACAGAATGCTGGATGAATTATCCTTCCAACTCTACTGGAAATATAGATTATTTTGAGAAGAGGCTAATGCTGTCAGCTATGCTAGGGTATCTACTTCTTTATCTGTGATGGTAACACTGTCATAGTTGGCAGTCTTTGATATAGAGATATTCATTATCATTACATTGGCATCTTGTATTATCAAGTGTGCCCATTACTGTTAATTGAGTTATCAGTAGTGAAATAAAGTTCTGTTATTTGATTAAAAATTTTCTGAGAGATAGGTACGGTGTAGAATTTTGTGGGTGAGTACAGTATAACCTGATATTTTTGGTAACAGATGTCACTAGGATACTTGTTTAGCTGTCCGCCCCTGGTAGCTTAGGGGTCAGCGCGACAGACTGTCAATCCTAAGGGCCCGGGTTCGATTCCCGGCGGGGTCGGAGATTTTCTCCACTCAGGGACTGGGTGTTGTGTTGTGCTAATCATCATCATCATCATCATCATTTCATCCCCATCGACATGCAAGTCGCCGAAGTGGCGTCAAATCGAAAGACTTGCACCAGGCGAGCGGTCTACTCGACAGGTGGCAGTCGTCACACGCCTTATTATTATTGTTATTATTATTATTATTATTATTATTATACTTGTTTAGCTTTATTAAAGTTTCGTTTATGGGACACGAGCGGAAGTACTGAATCCATAGCGCAATACTATGTTAAGAAGTCCCCCCCCCCACACACACCACACCCCACACCCTACCCCTCCTCTTACCTTTTCTGAAGAAGGCTTTGGCCAAAAACTAAGTGTTTAGCAGCAATCTTTTCATTGTGCCTGTCTGCAGCTCAGCATGTCATCTTTACCGTGGATGGCAGTCTGTTCTCTTCCTTATGTTGTTGATATTCCATCTTGGAATTTCCATTAACAGATATCAGAGACCCTTTGTTGATTATCATTTCTCTATGTTGTAGGTCAAGTTTTTACTCCACCATGGTACTGCTACTTTAAATCTAATATTAATGTTTAACACTGTAGGAAACGGTAGAGTGCTACTTACCATAAAAGTAACACATTAAGTTGCAGACTGGCGCAATTGAGAATCTTACAAGTAAGCTTTCAGCCACAACTGAAACCGAGAAACACACACCATTTGTTCACACAAGCAAACACATCTCATGTACACATGATTGCCAACTCCTGCAGCTCAGGCCCGAGCTGCTGTAATTGTGCATTCTTGTTAAAATAAAGACAAGTTGGTGGGAGACTTACAACAACATTTTACCACTAAGTAACTTGGATAAATAACATTGTGCAGTGGTGGTTTGGTTTCTTCTCTGTGCAATATTTTCTCTTGGTGGAGGTAGAAATTGTAAACTGACCTGTCACAGAAGTAATGACGTATTGTTTACTCCAACGTGTAGGTAACTTAAAATCAAAGAAAGTGAAAAATGAAGAGTTGAATATAAATATAGTGCTCCATAAATAGCTTACTGTGGACTTAACAGAAATGATCTGCTAGCTAGGCACATAATCATCTGACACTCTTGTCACTACAGTTTGAGAGGATCATATATTGGAAACAATTATTTGCTTTATTGAGTGACTTGTCATTGTTTGACAACTGCTATGTAATGTCCATGTTAATTGCATTGTTACTGAATATCAGCACTTGTCTTTTGTTCTCTCCCAATTTATGAATCTCACTCCAGTGTTACACTTCCATCCCATAATGAGTAAAATTTGTAAATTGACTTCTTGCTGACCATCCTCTTCGGTGTCATTTATATTACAAGGATAACGAGGTACATCTTGTGAAATAACAACTACTTAATCATTTGTCATTATCTTCTCCATCTAAATGTAGCAAATGCTAATACTAGTTTTTATAAAACAGCCTGTTTGTGAAATATATACCGTATTTACTCAAATCTAAGCCGCACTTTTTTTCTGATTTTTGTAAGTCAAAAAACTGCCTGCGGCTTAGAATCGAGTGCAAAGCAAGCGAAAGTTCTGAAAAATGTTAGTAGGTGCCGCCACAACTAACTTCTGCCGTAGAATATATGTAGCGCTACACAGGCATGCTTTTCAGGCACGAAGATAAATACTGGCACCAAAACCTCTGCATCAGTAAAAAAATTAAAAAAAACAAAAAAAAAACAAAAAAAAAGTGTAAGGCAAGCTTTTTTTTTTCTCCACCCCGAGTTTCGACCACTGCATTTTCATACATTATCCAAAGAAGTAAATACAAATTCCGTATTGTTCATCTTCGAATGTAGCAGCATTTCAATGTACTATGAAAATCCGACTGGCAAGACTGTTTGGGATGTTTGTCAATATGGCCAACTCTACGTTCTGAATTTTTTCCTACCTCTGAGAAGAGATGGTGCTAATAGGAACTTTTATGAATTGTGAATCACATGCAGTATTTTCTTCACCATAAGAATAATACGAATATAAACATTTTGCCATGTATTGTTTCGTGTTTGCTGCTATCTCATTTAAATCCTGTCTGCCTAATAAACTAAGAAACTAGAGTGAGACAACAGCAAACGTGGAAGAATATACGTATCATGTCATGTTTATATTTGTATTAGTCTTATGCTTAATGGTGGTACAGTCAGAAATGAAGCACGGCAATTGACTAGATTTTTAAATCTAAGATGGCTCTAATTTCTGTGCGGAATGTAATGTACTAAAGAGGCACCTGCAAAGATTTTCAAACGGAGAAACAATTTCGCTAAACTCTCGTTCAGAACATCTTCTGTCATACACAGTCTATTATTTGGTTCTTGTTGATCATTATCAAAAAAAGCAGCAGTGTAAGTAACAACAAATAGCAGTCTCTTGCCATTGTTTCGCTAATGAGACGATTTCTCTCTTTTTTTTTAAAAAAACAATTGTAATCGGCAGTAGCGTGCACAAAAGCAAGCCATGCCGCGAGCGGCAAGAGGCCATAAACACTCATTATCAGAATGCGACAAACAATGCATGACACAGTACATTAATGCATTTTCAGCTTAGAGTGACGTAAACACCTATAACAAAGAGAACGGCACTTGTCAGATCAAAGAAAAATCAGCAATCAATTCAAACCAGACGAAACACGTGAAAAAGGAAGGGTACCCATATAAATACGGACGGAGCGCCTGACGCATAGCAATGGCTACCTGGTAAAGTTTAACTGCGAAGCTTACGACTCAAAGCAAACTACTGTAGCTGTATCGTCATTCATTCGACCTAAATTGTGTCTCATATTACAATGGACCAACTTTGTTTCGATTTGGAGGTGCGGCCTAAAACTTTTCTCACCCTTGAATTTCGAGTCTCAAATTTCAGGTGCGGCTTAGATTTGGGAAAATTTTTTTCCCTTGATTTTGAGTCTCATTTTTTAGTTGCGGCTTAGATTCGAGTAAATACGGTATATATAACTAACATTAAACACTTCATGCAATCTTCTCCTTTTATTCCTTACATTAGATGAACAGTAAAAAATGTATCCTCATGCAGGATGAGCCTGAATTTTTAGAGGAACCCAGTTGTCATTGCCACCTATGAACCCACATGTACAACAGCTAAACACTTTTAATATTGCAACTAAACTGTGTTACAGAGTATGTACTACATGATCTGATTATTTCACTTGATACTCATAATAGTGAGAAAGGCATTTGGTTCTATTACTGGATTGCACTTGCAGGGTTTGATTTAAATATGATTAAATTAGTGTGAAGCATGAGGTACAATTATGAGTTTTTGCAGTGTCAAAGACTTTGACACAAATATTATATAGATCATAAGGGCAGCAGAAGGTTGCTGTACAAAAATACTGTACATCATCCTACATCTTTGAAGAAATCGTGAAATAGTAATACAGATTCTATATGATGTTGCCATGGGATTTGATACCCCAATTCACCAGACAGATATTTAACAATACGACATATATATTTTATATAGGACTTCTTTCATGATTGCTGTGAATCAGAGATAGGTATTGTTCTGTGAAAACATTGTATGAGATCAATACAACAAACAAACCTCTCTAAACTGTGTATTGCTTAAAAACCTCAAAACAAAAATTTATATTACTAATACCAGCTAATGTGCTCTCAGCAGTGATGCTGGTCATTTAAACTATTTTACACCATTGAGTCCACTGTTGGCATTGTACACCTTGCAGTTGAACATTTGAGCCACCATATTAACTGAACAGCACATGTGTTATGTAATGCCAAACTGTTATTACTACACACACTGTAGTGTTTGTGGCCACTGCAGCAGAAAATGACATTTGTCAGTAGTCAAAGCCTGTCCCTCGCGATAAGTGTATATAGAAGTCACTGTGTTGACTGCTTCTGCCACTCATCCTGGGATCTTTTAATTATAATACACTGTTGTATATAGTAAACAATTGTTACAAAGTGGTGAGTGAAAGCCAGTAGGGATGTCTGTCCTCCATTTCAGTTCAACAGTTATGTGCTCTTGTGTCACACAGTTTGCTGAAGTCACAGAAGCTGTTAATTCTGTTACGAGGTGTATTCAAAAACTACAGGATGTTGGTTGTTACAAGAAATTATTCATTAGAGACAATTTTTACTGTAGGATTTAGTTTCCTAGAAACCTGATTCACTTTTCCGCCTAATTGCCATTCACTTGCAAGTACTTCTCATAATATAAATTGTCTTGAAAGGTACTGTCGTAAATTCTATTAAAACAATAAGCTCATGAAACTGTACTTAGGGGAGTGTTAAAAATCAGTAGATCTGAAATATCATAACCGTTTGGTATCCACTATTCTATTCTATTCTATTCTATTCCATTCCAGACAAGACAGCATCTGAAGTAAGTTAATGCAACTATTTTGCTGTAGATTCACAAGACTGCAAATTACACTATGCTGTCATTCCAGGATCACGTACTCCAGACAAGACTACAACATATTATTCATGCTGTTGAACATAAAGAATGGCCAGTACCACGGAATTTCTCATCAAACAGTATTCAGAATAATGTTTCTAGTACAGGAGAACTGGATCTAAGTTGTCATGAAACACCTGATGTTACACCTAAACGAGAAACATCAACGCCAATGTCATTGTCAGAAGGCTCAGAAGTTATTACCATAACTACAGATCATGGTGCTTCTAGGGTCTCTTCGTCAAAGAAGAGAAAGAGACACATAGCAATTGATGTTGAGACAGAAAGAGGTAAGGTAGACCTCATTATTATTTAACGTAAATGTAAACATTTTATTTGCCATATAGCGAAGATGTAGAGTCACAGATAGACACAAAAAAGAGGACAGTGTGGTTTCAGTTGCCTGAGACTGCAGTGTCGCGTGCGCGTGAGTGCGTGCGCGCGCCAGCGCGCATGTGGCCTTCGTCAAAATCGCGCACGCGATTTTGACGAAGGCCATTAGCCAAAAGCTTAAAGTGTGAAAGTCTTTTTGTTGTGCCTATCTATGACTCAGCTTCTCCGCTATATGGTAACAACTTTCCTTCTCATGATATTGTTACATTCCATCTGCATTTTCCATTGTTTGATTTAAACATTTTATTTTTGTAATCAGAGATTGGATATCAAGAGGCAAGTTATGTTACAGTGTATGTTGTGCAACAAGTATTTCTCTTGGCCACGGCAAAAAAAAAAAAAAAAAAAAAAAAAAGGCAGTTGTAAACAAGCATGAGCATGAAAGGAGAGTGCTAGAAAATTCAGGCAAAATGAATCAGGACAATATGTAAATAAAACTCAGCCTTAAAACACACATACAACCACAACACATTGCTTATTCACTAACCTCATAACTTTGCGTAAATTGACATAATGTCTTTAGAGAAAAATCCACAATCGATTGTTTTAAAACAGATTTATTATCTGTCTTGATTGCACTAGTCTTTTGAAGGGACTGGTTTCATTACAGCATGAACTGTCCTCAAATCTGTAGACAACAGTAACATAATTAATCTGCAAATACTTTATGAAAATGCGAAATATTATCATAACATGCCATAATCAAACACACCAGAATGCACCAATTGACACCTAAGTTCACATGTTACGTCACGTAGTAATATAATGGTTTGGTAGAAGGCATGTTATCGCTGCAGTCCACTAGGTTACTGTCAGCAACTGTTAAATTTGTCAAATTTGAATAAAACATTTACAGCTACACTGAATTAACAATAATTATTTTTTTGTATGGTGATAATACTGTTATTGGAGGTACTAATTTAAAATCTGTGGTTTGTCAAGGTCAGAAAATATTATAAATACATCATACAATTTTAGAAATTTAAAAGACTGCAGTTTCCATATCCCTGGTGTTGCTGTAGGCCTGGCTTTGTTCTTGCATGCTTCCTCATGTGAAAACTGTATTGATGTTATGGGACAAGCCGACCAGTCATCTAAAGACTGCCACAGCGAGCAGAGGACCATGCAGTAGCGCCCCTTCACCGGTGTCGGGCAAAGCAAACATGTTACAGATATGTCATTGCAACCATTCTCTCATCTGTCACCTTCGGCTTAGACATGTGACAATCATCACCTGAGTAAGCCGTTATAAATGTTTAAATAAGCATTATGATTGAATTTGTTCTTCTTATCAGAATTATATTTGGATCTTGCTTTTTGTGAGTGTGAATTGCAAGCACCTCGTGGAGGTTAGTGTATCAAACCTTTTAAGCTGTATATAGGATGTCCAAATTTTGCTCAGTGTTCGTGATGGAACACTTTTTAAGTTTTTGATATGTGCCCAAACACTGTTAGGCTCCCTCCCTCCCTCCCTGCCTCCCTGGTTTAAAAGTTCCTGCTGTTTGCCCTATGTACTGTGTATTGCAGTCATTACATTTGAAACTATAACACATGAATACTGAGATAATCCTACTATTGTGGATTTTATGGCAGAACCTGTATTTTAACAAGTTATTTGTACAAAAACCTATTTTAATATTTGCTTTATGATAAAATTTAAAAAGTTAAAAACTATGTATTTTTGTTGTTGTTCTTAACTGCAATGTGACCTCTTCTTTAACTTCATATTAATTTTCAGCACATCCTTGCTACTTTACCCATTTGCCACAACCATTTGCTTTAAAACACTGAGTTCTTTCTGTACTTTTTGCTGGCTTAGTGGCTGTCTTGTAACCTGTATACCATTGCATTAAAATTTGCCCACTTGCTTCTTGGATGATGGCATGAGCACTCATTAACGACAACATCGGTACATGTATGTCTCCTGAATATGCTAAATCTCCATGTTTACCGTCTTTCTTTATTAGTGTGTATCTGAGTAGTTTATACGACTCATTTTATATGCTACATTCTCAGTGTTATTTTTTCTCCCCTTGTACAAAACAGTTGAATCCTCTACATAGCTCCTGTAAAATATGATGTTCTCTGTAACATCAGGAATTTCATCAAAGAATTTGTTCCAAGTAATTTAGAGAAATATGAGCCAAGGTTCCAGTTAAACAGTTACCTGTTGCCAATACATCCTTCTGCAAATGGGGAGGAACTTTGAAACCAGATTCAGGGAGCTTGTATACACTCAGAACAAAACTGCATTCGGGCACATATGGCAACCTTAAAGCATTCAGTCATAAATGTTGAGCAAAATTGAGGCATTCTACACTCAGCTTAAACCTGTTGGAAATTTATACTCACAAACAGCAAGATCCAAATCTAATTCTGAATGAGCAGAACAAGTTCAATCATGATGCTTGCTTCAACTTTTAGGATGCCTTACTACTGCGGTGATGTATGCATATACGTGCCCAAGATGTTAGATGAAAGAATGTGTGCAATGGGACATCTATCCTGACAATCATGACATGGGTGAAGAGTCCCCCATGCATGACACTCTGACCACTGCAGCAGTCACTAGACGACTGGTTGGCTCACAGCACTACACTGCTACAGCAATCACATGAGGAAGCAAGCCACAACAAATACAATGAATATGGACACTGCCATCTTTTAAACTGCTAAAATTTTATGATGTATTCATAATGTATTTTAAACTTTATGAACCACTGATTTTAATTAAGTATCTGTGACGATACACACAATTATTGTATTAATTCAGTGTGGGTGTACAAATTTTATTCAAATGTAATAAATGTGCCAGATGCCTCTTGCTGGCATATCAATAAAATTAATTTTACCAAACCACTATTTCATTATGTGACACAACATGTAAACTTTGCTGATAGCTGTAACTGATACAGACAGGCACTTGGTGGTGCATTTGATATTTGTTTAAGGCAGGCGTGGTAAAATTTTGTATTTTTCTTAGAGTTTTTATCTCATTAGCTATGGCATCATTCCCTCCTTTCGCAGGACCCACTTGTCTCTTTCAGGTTCTGTGGGCACACTGCCATATCATTACAGAACATAGCTACAGATTAGATTTTTGTAGCTTGTGGAGACATTGGAAATTCAGTAATTGTTGTTGCACATCATTAGAGGTACAAAGACTACTGTAATTTGGCCTATAAATATATTCTCTATAAGTTCAACAGTTTTATGCACTTGTCAGAAATGAAGATACAAAAATTGAAGTGGGTATACTGTTGGAAATCAAAAAGCATTTTCAATTGTTTATGTTTGCCATTCAAAATCCTGGAAAAAAGTGTAAAATTGCACTTGTACATTGGCCTACAAGGCACATAGTCAGTTGATAACATTTGCTAAATAGTATAACTGGAGACCATAATGTCCCGTCCATATTCTGCTGAATATTACGGGTGCATTGTCATATTAGAATAAATGTCCTGGTTTTCCTGCAGAAATAGTAACGCCATGGTGCCGCTAACAGGTGCATCACAGTGTGCAAGGGAAGTACTGCAGCAACTGGGAACATATTCCAAAGTTGAAGTACTTGAGAAAGTAAGATTCTTGTTTGCAAAATGTTTAAATTGCACTAAAATTCATCATTCAATTCTGGCAGTGTATTGTCCAAAAAGCAGTGTCATGTCCAGATGTAATGAAATTGCGCCAACAGTTTGACTGAGGCCATACAAATGTGGGTGATGTTGATCAGGATGGAAGGCCATAGACATAACCACAAACGGCTATGTCTAGGCAATCAACAAACTGATTTGTGGCAATCACAGATTTTCTGAAGATGAGAACATTAACACAATAATTCTCAAATTGCTTCATGATCAAGGAGCAAATTTCTCTCATTGAGGACTTGAAAGATTGGTTGAACTTTCCGACAGTTGTTTACGGAAACTGGGTGGCTGTTACAAAAAAAGTGTAATGTACCTGTGCCACTTGGAAGTGTGTTGCAGCATACAATAAAACTTGTAACTTACTTTTTGATCCGATAATAGCATGTGCCACCTGGGGGATTGTACACTCCTGGAAATGGAAAAAAGAACACATTGACACCGGTGTGTCAGACCCACCATACTTGCTCCGGACACTGCGAGAGGGCTGTACAAGCAATGATCACACGCACGGCACAGCGGACACACCAGGAACCGCGGTGTTGGCCGTCGAATGGTGCTAGCTGCGCAGCATTTGTGCACCGCCGCCGTCAGTGTCAGCCAGTTTGCCGTGGCATACGGAGCTCCATCGCAGTCTTTAACACTGGTAGCATGCCGCGACAGCGTGGACGTGAACCGTATGTGCAGTTGACGGACTTTGAGCGAGGGCGTATAGTGGGCATGCGGGAGGCCGGGTGGACGTACCGCCGAATTGCTCAACACGTGGGGCGTGAGGTCTCCACAGTACATCGATGTTGTCGCCAGTGGTCAGCGGAAGGTGCACGTGCCCGTCGACCTGGGACCGGACCGCAGCGACGCACGGATGCACGCCAAGACCGTAGGATCCTACGCAGTGCCGTAGGGGACCGCACCGCCACTTCCCAGCAAATTAGGGACACTGTTGCTCCTGGGGTATCGGCGAGGACCATTCGCAACCGTCTCCATGAAGCTGGGCTACGGTCCCGCACACCGTTAGGCCGTCTTCCGCTCACGCCCCAACATCGTGCAGCCCGCCTTCAGTGGTGTCGCGACAGGCGTTGGAGGGACGAATGGAGACGTGTCGTCTTCAGCGATGAGAGTCGCTTCTGCCTTGGTGCCAATGATGGTCGTATGCGTGTTTGGCGCCATGCAGGTGAGCGCCACAATCAGGACTGCATACGACCGAGGCACACAGGGCCACACCCGGCATCATGGTGTGGGGAGCGATCTCCTACACTGGCCGTACACCACTGGTGATCGTCGAGGGGACACTGAATAGTGCACGGTACATCCAAACCGTCATCGAACCCATCGTTCTACCATTCCTAGACCGGCAAGGGAACTTGCTGTTCCAACAGGACAATGCACGTCCGCATGTATCCCGTGCCACCCAACGTGCTCTAGAAGGTGTAAGTCAACTACCCTGGCCAGCAAGATCTCCGGATCTGTCCCCCATTGAGCATGTTTGGGACTGGATGAAGCGTCGTCTCACGCGGTCTGCACGTCCAGCACGAACGCTGGTCCAACTGAGGCGCCAGGTGGAAATGGCATGGCAAGCCATTCCACAGGACTACATCCAGCATCTCTACGATCGTCTCCATGGGAGAATAGCAGCCTGCATTGCTGCGAAAGGTGGATATACACTGTACTAGTGCCGACATTGTGCATGCTCTGTTGCCTGTGTCTATGTGCCTGTGGTTCTGTCAGTGTGATCATGTGATGTATCTGACCCCAGGAATGTGTCAATAAAGTTTCCCCTTCCTGGGACAATGAATTCACGGTGCTCTTATTTCAATTTCCAGGAGTGTAGATGCACTGATAATGGTTTAAATATTGTCTGCCAACAGATAGAATAGTGGCGCTTAGCTGCCAGAGTGCCATCTGTGTCTACCCTTTAATAGGGATGCCCACAGTCAGAAGACTCATTATGACGGAAACATGTGAAGCAAGCAGGCAACCATGCCACGGAGACGCACTCGTGCTTCCTACAGCCAACTGAGTGACTTCAAAAAGGATCAAATTGTGACCTCCTGAGTGGGGGGATGGTCCTTTCAGAGAATTGCCACACAAGTTGGACATGCTGTATCAGTTGTACATTAACGCTGGTATCATTGGTCGCATGAACATTCTCAAACCTTTAGATGAGGTTCTCGACATACACGCAGCACAGACACTCGCCAGGATCATCGTATTGTAAGTGCACCGGTGGCAGATCGTACAACTACCATAGCGTAGATAAGGGGCTTGTGAGCCCAAACGGGCTATGAATTGTTGCAAAATAATGATTAATGGTGGGACTATGGGCATGGACACATCTAGCCCATATTCCACTAACATCACAGCGTAGACTACACGACTCGATTGGTGCTGTCAGAGGATCGCTGGAAGATGTTATGGTGCACCGCAGTCTTCAGCGATGAAAACAGATTCTGCCTGGATGCAAGTGATGGTCATGTGCATGTACAACGTAGACCTGGTGAGCACTGTTTCTTAGAGTGCATTTGTCCCAAGACACACTGGCCACCCTAGACATTATGTCTAGAACTTCTACTCACCTTTGGTGTTTCTAAAGGGGACGTTAACCAGTGCTTGTATGTGCAGAACATTGAGAGACCATTTCTATTGCTGTTCTTGCAACAGGAAGGTGATGTGTTGTGCCAACAGGATAATGCACATCCACACAATGATTGTGAGACTTCAGTGTACTCTGCAAGATGTACAGCACTTCCCTGGTCAACATTATCTCCAGACTTGTCTCCAGTCGAGCATGTGTGGGATATGTTAGGATGAGAAGCCATCCGTGTGACTCATCAAACAATAACTCTTATAGAACTATGTATCCCAGAACAGTATTCGCCATCTGTATTAACAATGAAAAGTGAACACTGCACTGTAGGAATTAGTTGCTCTGCGTCCCAGCACATTATGATGAAAAGCAATTAACATAGGCCTTAACCATGCAGTTTCTAATTATGGGTAATTATTTTACGTTGTACACTGTATATGAATTGCAGTGCTATAAGGGGTGTTCCAAAAGTTTCAGTTCGAAGGCCATACAGTCCAGAATCAGTATGTGAATCGGGCAAAATCACAATGAGTATTGAGACTATCACCCCACCAATGCACCTGGTTGATGGTACTGATTAGGTAAAACACCACGTCCTGCTGTGTGCAGACGTTTGCAACTGCTTGCTGCACATCCTTGTCCATCAGGCATCATCGACCATTCAGAGCCTTTTTTAAGGGATTAAGTGCAAGAGAATCACATGGTGAGAGATCAAGACTGTAGAGCGGGTGCTAGAGCATCTCCCACTTGAGCTGGTGTAACTTTTGCATTACAAAACATACGATATGGGAACGTGGTTTTTCATGAAGCAGCAGCACCCCTTGTCACACACCATTCCACATTGTTAGTTTTAGACAGACATACTCTCCCTTACAGTGTCTTCCTTCTCCAGTGGATGTCTACCAGTGTTAGTCCTTTGGCAGCCAAGAAAAGAATAACAGCACGTTAGTCTTGTTTGGTGCATATGGTAATAATGTCTCTATAATTCATGTTTCCACATTTGCTGTACACATGTTGGAATGATAAGAATGCCACACTAGCCCCTTGCCCACATGTCAGTGCTTATACACCTGTATTAGTCACATTACATTGCATATACACTGCAGCAACTCCCTTCAAACAGGAACTTTCTGATTGCACTTTACGTATTGAATATAAATTGCATGCAACAGAACTGGTACAAGTCAATTCACTGAACCACCCAAGACTGCTTGGCATTAAGTGGTGAAGGAGAGTGGAGGACTGGATAGTTGTCACTTAATTTAAATTCTGACTTTATGCATTGCTTTTCTGCCATTCCATGCTACTACATAATTTTTTTCATCATAAGTGATTAATGGTGACACCACTACGTATTAACTTAGTAATAAGAATTCACTTGAGAAAACTGTACAATGACAAAGGGGCAAAACACATGGTGAATACTTACCTTCATGAGGTGAAATTGAGTACTGCCTATAAACATGTTTAAAAGTAGAAAAATAGCTGTTCCAACTTTTGTAGAAGAAAAAGAAAGAGGGTAGATTTGGGAAGGTTGGGAAAGAGGGACAGGTCAGTCAGACCTAAAGTGGGTCCCTCCAGACCTGGGGTCGGGATGTGCCAGAGCAGCAGTGTCTATGACACAGCGTTTCACACCAGGGCATAAGGCGTGGAATGCATTGACATAGTTGCTTTGATAGTTTCTTTTGAAATGTAATGATGAAAACAGTAGTGATGTGAAAATGCCAGTTCTTAACCTTTTCTTCATAACACTACTATAATCAGTATCTCGAGGTTGCTTTAATTGAAACAAAATAAATGAGTTCTCAGTCGGCCATTTAGTCCTGGTTTTACTTTTCAATTGTTGTTATTTAGCCAGTGCCAACTGTGATGTATAGCAGAAAGTCCATAGTTTTCTTGTTGCAATCTTTCTTCTCCAACCTTGAGAGCACAGTGCCGTGTATATATCACAAACTGTTCAGTAGTGCTGGCTTAGAAGACTTTCAGTTGAGAAGTAGAACTGGAAAACGTTCTGTGTGCAGTTTTTTTTCTTTTCAAAATGTGTTTTCAGGACTCTGTTGCATACCCATAGACCTGTTACAAGTGTCAAATCATGGAGAACATGTTTCAAGCATTCATTATTGAAAGGTGCATGGTCTTTGTGCCAGGTAGTGCATCCCGCATGAGTTCAAAGTGTCATGTGTCAAAGTTCTTGTTTCGCAAGTCTTGCAAACGATGGTTGCATCGGGTACAGCTATGAACCTATTTGATGTAATATGAATGCCTACTTTGCCATGTTGATCAGTTTCAAAACAAAGATCTATTGACAGTGTTTCCATTTGTTTGTCAACAGCACAGAGTTTTCCGTTAAACTTGGCAACATTTTGTTATTGCCTTGTAAAAGAAATGAGACACAGTTTTTGTGGACTACGGTTCTACTAGGTAAAATATTACTGCATTATTTCTGTACTTGCATTGTCGTAAACAAAATGTGGTGCCCCTGATGGCACCTGGAACAGTAACTTTTGTATTGGGACTTAAGAACCATAAATTTCCAGGTGTGGCACTTAAGAACATTCCTAAATACCTAGTTTATTTGCCAATTTGTCTCATTTTTTTGCAGCGATTAGGTGGGCAGCATAATTCTGCAGTATCAGAACTCCTTCCCAATTTTTTTGATACAAATAAGTTATGTACAATGAGAAATAGGTTGGTTTTGGATTCTCTTTCTTGGCGAGTGTGAGATTTGACATTTCAACTCTTCAATTGTTAGTTGATTGTTTTAATAGCACCACAGTCAAGCCTGCAAAGTCATCATGGGTAACAATACTTGGTTTTGTAAATACAGACCTACCGCAAAATGACGAAATGCAGAATTTCACATGAAGGATCAATGCTTTTGACGACTCAGCTGACAAACCACCTGAAACATTAAAACCACCATTTTAACTTTCCTTTATTTTTTATTAATCCAGCCTCAAAACTATTTGGACTGACAGAGTAATCTGCACTTAATCTTATGTCTGATTTCAAGTTCCTAATTATAGTTTCTTGTTGCAGCCAAACTACATGCATTATTGAATAATAGTGGGCCACCTCAGCAGCCTCCTCTGTCAAAACCATCCTTGCCTTGGGAGGTCAATGATGAATCCCTGTCTGAAGAGTCCAGGTGAATCTGTTGTTTTTTCTCAACTAGTGCTTTACTTTAAAACAGTTATATATATCAGAGGGAATACACACAAAATTCTAGATTTTGCAACCAACGGTTGCCTCGTCAGGAAAGAGGGAAGGAGAGGGAAAGACAAAAGGATTTGGGTTTTAAGGGAGAGGGTAAGGAGTCATTCCAATCCCGGGAGCGGAAAGACTTACCTTAGGGGGAAAAAAGGACAGGTATACACTCGCACACACACACACACACATCCATCCGCATATACACAGACACAAGCAGACATTTGTAAAGGCCCAAACTCTTTGCCTTTACAAATGTCTGCTTGTGTCTGTGCATATGCGGATGGATATGTGTGTGTGTGCGAGTGTATACCTGTCCTTTTTTCCCCCTAAGGTAAGTCTTTCCGCTCCCGGGATTGGAATGACTCCTTACCCTCTCCCTTAAAACCCAAATCCTTTTATCTTTCCCTCTCCTTCCCTCTTTCCTGACGAGGCAACCGTTGGTTGCGAAAGCTTGCCAGCGCTTTTGTTTGGTAAGTCTCATCATCTTTCTTTATATATATATATTCTTTGTATGTGTGTATCGACGTGCCAGTGCTTTCGTTTGGTAAGTCAAATCATCTTTGTTTTATATATATAGTATTAGTGTATATATCCATGGTACAAATGCTGCCAGCACAGAAAATTTTGTTCATTGGCTTCACTATTAAGTTCTCCTTTTTCCAGGAGGTCAACACCAGTGGCACCAGTTACATTGCAGCCTCCTCCAGCACATCAGCAGGCTACTAGAGTACTATCAATTCCATTTGATCTGAAGTGCCATCCCAGTTCCAAAAACACAGGAACCACAGTGATTCCAGGCACTTCAAGTACGCTAACACCAATAGATTTGTCGTCGGGTGTTACAAAACAGGTCCCAGCTGACAATACATCCAATAATGAGATACTTAATGAAGTGCAGGATTTCTCAATGCCTTCAAAGAATAAACAGAAGAGCAAGTTGGATGATATGTTAGGCAAATTAATGAAGAAAAATAACTGTGTAAGTTAAAAAATTTTGAACTGTGTATGAAAGTATGGTGTTGATGTACATTGCGTAACCCTTAGCAATTTTAGTCATGAAAGGTTACTAAGATACATTATGGTCCTATATCTCGATCAAAATAACAAAGTAATTCACGTTGGTCTGCTCACACAATGTGACTGCAGCAGCAACAGCAGTTCGTTCTGTTCTGGATATATTCATTGACACGCAGTGAAGTGCAGTACTGGGTTTCTTTCATAGGTCGGTAACAGTCTTACAAATTTTCTGCACACTTCCACAGCTAGTTCGTGACGTTAGTGGGCGCAAGCATCATCTGGAACTCACTGTGGCAACTGGCACCAGAGGTAGCAGAGGCAATGTGACAGTTGTGAACAGATCAGAAAGCATTAGCGAGACCATTTTCTGATTGGTTGTTTCTGTAATAGCTGTATGTTAAACAACTAGCCCTCATCACTTTGTTAATTTGATGGAGATATAAGATGGAACAGTGTGGCCAATAATGGTTTGCAGACTGAGGACTGACACCTTAATGACAACTGTTTCCTGTTGACACTTCATTTCCTGTTAGAATATTATGATATCAAATGAGACTCTATGAAATGGTTCATGTATATCTCTGTAATTTACCAAAAATGATGAGATTTACACAGTTAAATGCCTTTGACTGAATACTTGTTATAATTGTAACCTGTAATTTATTGCCTAATAACTTAGGTACGTATTCACTTTACCTATAAGTAGCATTTTTAATAAGGGACTTGCATTTAAAAATCCAAACTATAAATTTGACAATTAATTATTTACTGTCAGGTGATTAAAAGTAACCTTTTGTAAAAAGTTTGAGAAACATAGCAAGAGCGAAAATGGATAGAATTTGATAATTGTAATCCTCTCTCTTCTACAGTGGTTACTATTAAAGTTGTTTCGTCCAATTAGGAAATGTTTTTGTGGTAAATGAATGAGTGTCCAAGTAACTTAAGGTGTTACTAATCTTGGAAGAATTTTCTGATATTTATTATAACTGTTCGAATTTTTGTTTGTTGTTTAAAGATATATTAAAATTTTATGGTTCTTCTGTAGTGATAGGGGTTCATATTTGTATTACTGAAGTACAACGAGGGGATATCCTTGTGCATTCCAGGGCAACATTTACTGATCGTTACAAACCTGTCGTATCAGTAACAGATACGAATTGCTCATTAAATATCTTGCCATACTTGCATACATCCATTAGCAGCGAACTGTTTAATATTAAAGATTTCTGGTTTTGTGGCTGACTCCTTCCTTTCTGTCTAATTTGTATTGTTTTTATTTTGGTGCCTGATGTTGCAACAACCTCATAATCCATTTGCATCCATGTCTGGATTACTTTAGTTGCTATTCGTAAAGAACTGCAGTTTCAACATTAAAGCTGTTCGTTCCTGACAGATACAGTTTCCTTTTAGGCCTGCAAGAGACCATTATTTCTCAAAGAATCATATGTCCTTGAACTCTGATTTTGCGGTGTGGCAAGCCATTGACTGTTGGTGTGGTGCAATGATTTTGTTCATTGAAGATACTGTGGATGTTTTTGAGCTCTGGTCTACCCTAGTTGGAAAAGCCCTCCTGAAACTGTTCACCAAATGCTGGTGCCTGCACTGAGAGAAGGTGTTCTGGCCAATATGAAGTACATATCATCTGATTTATCAAAAAATATTTGGTGAAAAAATTTGATTTTTTGCACATCTTACAGTCTGATATATTTGATCGCTAAAAAAAAGTAATTTATTTTCGTGATCTGTCAGACTTACTGCATGACATCAAATTAAGTAAAATATAGCTTGAAATTTTAAAGAGTTTGCAGTGGTAAAAACGCAGTGTAAACCTAGCATCATGGTTCATTTTAAGCTCATAAATTGCGGTCAGTGAAATGTAGATAAGATATCTCAATTTTAATTAAAACTGACTGCAGAAGGAGATCTCATTTCTTTCTCAAGGTATTGGGTGTTATATACAAAGCATGGGAAAGTGTTAAGAAAACCAATAGAGGTTCAGTATGATTCATGAATAGGGTAAAATTTCCAGCAATAGCTGTCTATACAGTTTTTACTATGAAATTGCACTTACCTCATATGTATCCAGAATTTAGAACAATTCTTGTAAGTGACATAGTGCTAGAGATTCCAGCCTTGTTTGTGTGCCTGTGGATGACTAAAGCCTGTATGATACAGCAAGTTGTTTCCTTTGCTCACAAATTATTTACATCCTACATCGACTTCTTGTAAATAAATCTAAACGTCATAAAATCCATGAAATAGGTTTCTCAGGCACACCAAAATGTTTCAGCATGAAGGCCAAATTCACCCATTGCTTTGTTCTTTGTGGTATTGACCATTGTGCACAAACATTTCTTCTTGTCGATGTTTCACCAACGTGTATGGCTAGCAGTTTCAATATTTTCCTGTCACTAATATGAAATATTTAAAATTGGTGATCGTGCACACTGCCAAAGCAATGGGAAGAATAAATTTAAGTTGATAGCATAAAATATATTAGAGAATCAAGTGCTAGGTAAAGTCTGCAAATGATATCCTGCAAAAACATTAATAGTTTTAAAAATCTGTGATGTTCGTACTTAAAAGTATTGAGAGAGAGTAGGACAGGATTAGGCTACCTTTACCTTTTGAGCTGCTATGTTTGGATACATGGATCCTTCAACAGAGGGCACTGAACTATTCAATTTCCAGAACTTTATTATTACAGCACAAAAGCAGGCATCCCAGGAATGTTTACATTGGCATCCTGAGCAATTCGTAATAATATTTACTGTTACCAAAATAACTAAAAATTCTTATAACGCATACAGTGGTAGTACATGTGTACAGTTTGCCTAGGAAACAATCCTTTTAAGTAACAGTAATAGTTTCAGAACAGCACTGGTGGAACTAAGTAAATGACTCAAAGTAGGTACTATACTACTTAGATCAGCAAGCTTTAAACAGTCCTTAGGCTCACCATAACACTGCAGTGGTATACTATGTTCAATGAATTAAATTTGGCAGCACACAATTTTGCACTTACAGATAACATTGTACCAACCCATATAATTTAGCAAACAATAGAGATTTTTTAAAAATTAGCCATTAATCAGTGAAATGGTGGACATAGTTCGCCACATCTGTTCAGACCCAGTAGTTAGTAAACATAAGTGGCATGTTGTACTAAGAAAATACGAATAGGTACACTAGCTAGGAACACTAAAGCTAGCAATTGAAAGTCAGTTACGAGCACATGCTCACATTAATTAACAAATTTAAAAGGCAGTTTTAAAGCCATAATTTTTAATCAATAAAATTATGGACCTAGTCTGTTGAAATTAAATAGGGAGGTTTAATAAGAAACAGCAACCAGATTAGGTGCTACTAAAAGAAAGTATCATGCTTTCCAACTAAGGGTCCTAGCCAGCTAACATTGGCAAATAGAAACCTGAAAATTTTTAACTTGGTAAGGTCAGATCTATAGAATAGCAGATAAAGTCCTTGGCAACTAATTAAGGCAGTCTGGCAGTTAACACTAGTCCAGTTTAGTAGTAGCAAACTATGTAGTAGCTATTCAAGCTAAGGGTAATAGCCGACGTAGGTTAACAATTGAAAATAACTCCTTAAAACAGTAACCTAAATTAACCAATTCTAAAGGCAATTTTTAAAGAGTAACAGCTAACCAAGATAGTAGTACACGTAGGCCTTTACCAATAGTTGGGCAATGAACTGTAGCCAATATTGTCGTAGCAAAATTTTTAAACAATTTGAGCAATGGCTTTGGCCCACAAAATTAACAAATTTAAATAACATTTATTTCTTTTTAGAACATTGGTAATATATTAGTTAGTGAAGGACTTAGTACTGAATAATTAGTCAGACAATCTTGGCAACAAACAACCAGAAATAATGACAAAATCTCTTGTACTGAACCAATAGTTTCTAGTAAATAAACATTGCAATAAATATATTCTTCACGTGCCGAGCATTCTTTGACAGTATGCATCGTCTTATTACTACAAATGCACACTACTCACAGTTAACTGCGCCCTCAGCAGCCATACCAAGTGGTGGAAATAATGAATGGCTATTAGATAAACATTGTGCCATCGGCTGAGCAATGAGAGGCATGAGTGCGTGTCAACAAGAATATGATATGCCAGCCACTAATGGGCCAGCATACTTGCATACAAAAACAGATCTTACACAGCACCTTGACCCACAGGTTTCTTAAAGCATGAAATGTTAAATGAACAACTCTCCTCATGGTCATTTCCCACAATTGGCTGTGGCCACTTTCACAACCAAATGGCCGACTTCATGCTGTCGCTAGCCTTGGCGCAGTGCAAATGGGACTAGGTACAAACACCACCTGAAAAAATAGCTCAGGACAGACATGTACAAAGAACTTGATTCCAAATAGAGCACCATCTGCGGGCTCCACCTCTTTTGTCCACATCCTCAAGCCGAGTGCCTGCCGACTTGCACTGCCTAAATTCTTTACCCTTGCACAGCGCACGCTCCCTCTAAGTCCCAGCCACACAGCACTCTCTCTGCTAAATGGGCACCAGAGCAGAGTCAATACATGCATATCAAGTATGAGTGAATGTGCATTTAAACTATTTTCTAAATACAATAAGTGTATAGACAGCAAGAAATATAATACTCACTTATCGTGTTGTTCTCCTACCACTGCCTCTGCAAGGAGCATTTTCCTGATGCTTTCATACTTGTAATTTTATTTAGAAATTAGTAAATTACTTTGAAAAATAGATATGTGTAAATGCAGAAATGAAATAATTTCTTCTACAAGGCACTAATAAAAAACATTTGTAATACCAGCCTAAAGATGATGCCTGACCTTGCTGTCTGTGACATGATGTTACTTCTTCATCAATGGTAGTTAAACGTACTTGGTCACAGCACTATATTTCCAAAAGAAGGGAGCATATAGCTGCCGTTAAAGTCATGTACCTCTCTTTTTTTTTACTGTAATGGATAAGATGGAACTTAAACAAGAACTCACTGGGAAACATAGTCCACACCCACACCCCCCTCCTTACATACACACACACAAAAGAGTAAATTTGTTCTTGAGTAAAGTATAATTCAGTATCACATTATGTCTCATTTCTTTAGTCTTGCAATTTTTTTATACTGTCCATATTCTCATTCTATGAAATATTCAGATTTATGTTCCTTTCTGTTTGTACTGGGAAATAATTATTTCATTATGTTTACATTTCCCATGTTTTGCAAAGTATTATTATTTTGCACTTTTTTAGTATGTCCCTATCATATCATTTTCAAATATATTATGAATTCTTCTTTTCAGCCTGCTGAGGAGCCAATTGTTGGAAAGGAGAAAAAACGGCGTAAGCTAGATGAAATTGTACTGGGTTTATCTGCTGCAAAGGAACAGAAGTCACTGTTCTCAGACATTAAGAAAACAAATCAATGCATGACATCAATTAGTCCTAGTGTCACAGTTACCCCAGCATCAATAAATTCATCAGTTTCTGCAACATCTGGATCAGCATCTACAAAGCCATTTACGATTACTGTAACATCTGTGCCTTCGCCTGCGCCGTCAAGTTCTTGTCGCAGTTCACTAAGTGCTCTCCCCCCATTGCCTACACCAAAGGAAAGTTTTTCGTCATTTCTTGCTCATGCAGAGCAGCAGAATCTCTTACTGAAGAAACAGCAGTCATCACAGTCCCAGTCTCTACTGCAACACCAGCAGCAGCAGATTCAGCAACAGCAGCAGCAACAACAACAACAACAACAACAACAGCAACAGCAGCAGCAACAACAACAACAGCAGCAGCAACAGCAGCAGCAGCAGCAACAACAACACCAACAGCAGCATCAACAGCAACATCAGCAACAACAACATCAGCAGCAGCCATCACAGTTACCAACACAACCACCAGCATCAATGTCACATGTCAATCAGCAAAGAAAAACATATGAATCAATGATAGCTGATCTTAGCAAAATGGCTGACTTTTCTTCAAAGATCAGTTCATATTCTCATGAAGCAAAGGTTAGTATTTTCAACATTTATTTCTTTGTGTATTCTTTATATATTAATGTAATGTGATAGAACTTAAAATGTTAAGACTGGAGGGCCTTTGTTCATTACTAAAGAGTACCTAGTGTGTTGCAGTGTAGTGTTTCAAGCAGGCACTACCCAAGGGCAGATATTAATGCACACACAGGGTATTCAGAAATTCCCGTTACATTATTTTGAATAGGAACCCTTCTCTGGAAATATCATGTGACAACACTTCAGAGTTACAGGCACTGTAGGTATACAGGGTGATTCCTTCATGGTGTTACAAACTTTCAAGAATAATGGAGACAGATAAATGTATTGATTTGAGGTAAGCATCACTGGTTCAGAAACAAAAGAATCAAAAGTTAAAAGTGGAAATCATTCTGATACCTCTGACAGTGAAATACATGTTCTGAACTGTTGTTGTTTAGGATGTAGAGTATGCAAATTTCAGAGATTGTAGTATAGACTAAAACAATAAAAAAGTCTCGTTAATTTGGGCTCTAAAATGCCTGTCTAAGGCACTATGAACACGTAGTCACCTTCGCTAGTGTGAAACACATCTCCCATATTGAATACTCTCAGCTCTTAAGGTACACATTTTAAAGACCATGTTTACTCAACATTTTTGAACCATACTACCACCTCTGAAAGTTGTGTAGCCTACAGTCATAGCAACAGCGGTGCCTTACATGTATTAAATTGTCAGAGGCATCAGAACAGTTTTCGTTTATAACTTTTGACTCGGTTGTTTCTACACAGGGTCCTCAACCTTAGTGTGATATATTTATCATTCTACACCATCCTTAAAAGTTTGTAACATTACTACAGAATCACCTTGTACAGGGTTATTACAAATGATTGAAGCGAATTCACAGCTCTACGATAACTGTATTATTTGAGATATTTTCACAATGCTTTGCACACTGATACAAAAACTCAAAAAGTTTTTTTAGGCATTCACAAATGTTCGATATGTGCCCCTTTAGTGATTCGGCAGACATCAAGCCGATAATCAAGTTCCTCCCACACTCGGCGCAGCATGTCCCCATCAATGAGTTCGAAAGCATCGTTGATGCGAGCTTGCAGTTCTGGCACGTTTCTTGGTAGAGGTGGTTTAAACACTGAATCTTTCACATAACCCCACAGAAAGAAATCGCATGGGGTTAAGTCGGGAGAGCGTGGAGGCCATGACATGAATTGCTGATCATGATCTCCACCACGACCGATCCATCGGTTTTCCAATCTCCTGTTTAAGAAATGCCGAACATAATGATGGAAGTGCGGTGGAGCACCATCCTGTTGAAAGACGAAGTCGGCGCTGTTGGTCTCCAGTTGTGGCATGAGCCAATTTTCCAGCATGTCCAGATACACGTGTCCTGTAACACGTGAAACTTGCCCGCACGCGTTCAACCGTTTCTTTGCCCACTGCAGGCCGACCCGTTGATTTCCCCTTACAGAGGCATCCAGAAGCTTTAAACTGCACATACCATCGCCGAATGGAGTTAGCAGTTGGTGGATCTTTGTTGAACTTCGTCCTGAAGTGTCGTTGCACTGTTATGACTGACTGATGTGAGTGCATTACAAGCACGACATACGCTTTCTCGGCTCCTGTCGCCATTTTGTCTCACTGCGCTCTCGAGCGCTCTGGCGGCAGAAACCTGAAGTGCGGCTTCAGCCGAACAAAACTTTGTGAGTTTTTCTACGTATCTGTAGTGTGTCGTGACCATATGTCAATGAATGGAGCTACAGTGAATTTATGAAATCGCTTCAATCATTTGTAATAGCCCTTTATATATACATACAGTTGCAGGCGACAACGCCTATAACTTGAACACTCTATAGTATTGTTGGATGATGTTTCTGGACATGGGTTCCTATTCAAAATATTATGTAGACACTCCCCTCTTAAAGTCCTAGAAGTTGTAACAGGAATTTCTTAGCAAACTGTTTACTTAGCAGTCCATACTAATGATTATTTTAAATTATGCTTGGAGCCTTTATCATTGGCTTTCAGCATTTATGTAGTTTTCAGCACCAGTATTTCTGTAGTTGAGTATAACAAAGGAATAACTTAGTAATGGAGCCACAGCAGAAAACAAATCATCATAGTGTCACAGTTCCCTCAATATTAATGACTGTAACCATGTTCTTTAAGTTAGGATGGTCCTCAGATCCTGAACATTGAATGTAAATTACTCAGCAACCTCTTTGTGCATTTGAGTGTTATTAATTTGTACTGTCTGGTTAATTCTGAAATAAATCTGTGTTTCACCTGCCAACATCATATTTGCAGATAACACTATCTTCTAGTTAGTACAAGACCTTTTGCACCACACTTTTAATGGTACTGGCCAGTGTGGCAATCTGATACCAAACTCCTCTCCCTTTTGGTTACAATTACAACAAATGATCAATTATTTCATTGTTTGCTCCATACAGCTTGAGATAATCCACTTAAGACAGGTGACTTATAATGTAAATGAAGTTTTCTACTCTCAGATTTAGTTGTATACCCCATATTGGTGAATTAAGTTGGTTTAACAGTGGATTTATACATAATATGAACCCTAAAAGACTAAGTGAATTACCTTGAAAGATATCTCTCTTGACAGAGTGAGGTGGCGCAGTGGTTAGACACTGGACTCGCATTCGGGAGGACGACGGTTCAATCCCGCGTCTAGCCATTCTGATTTAGGTTTTCCGTGATTTCCCTAAATCGCTCCAGGCAAATGCCGGGATGGTTCCTTTCAAAGGGCACGGCCGACTTCCTTCCCCGTTCTTCCCTAATGCGATGAGACCGATGACCTCGCTGTCTGGTCTCCTTCCCCAAAACAGCCAACCATATCTCTCTTGGTAGAAATCTCTGAAGTACCTGAGTGCAACAAGAGGTAAGTTTCTTCAAAGATTAATTCATACATTCAAGAATGAAATTAATATGACATCCTCTTGTGGAGCTGATCACAAATATCATGTAATAATACCAGTGCTTTCTTTCAATTCTGCTTGTCTTACATCGGGAAGAGCCACTACTTCTGGGTTCACAAAACTCTGTTGATATTATCCTGTGGAGCGAATTGCAATAGCTCCACAGTATGCTAAAAGGTGCAGATCCACAAAGCCGTGTTCATCCCAAGTAAGTAGGGATTACTTCTCAGTTCATTGTAATTCAGCATTTGAGCCTACCTTTTGGATGTATGGTGATATTAATGGCCGTATTCCTGCATCTGATGAAATTCACTCTGAGATTCAGGATTTATTATCGAGGTTGACTATTCTGGATCCACAGTCTTTTGTTTAAGGAGAGCCAGGTATGTGTCTCAACTGCACTTTATGGTGTTGAGCAAGGAAAAGCTGATACTTACAGTTCGTCAGTATTGCACATAACTTACTCAAGTTGATGCATCTTCTCAGTGAAAGATAATAATGCCTTCTTCCTTGAGCTCTCAATACTACTTATTACTTAATAATAATTATTGTTGTTGTTGTTGTTCCAAGCAAAACATTCATGACTACTTGTTCTTCCTGTTCTACTTCATTCATTTACTAACGGCTCTCTTGCGTTCTTCAGTCCACTTTGGCTTTTGGGCTTTAGGTGCTGAATTCTCTGACATCACTTCCCACTTGTACGCCTTGTGTCCATGACATCCATTGTATCTACCTGAGCTCTTTCTAGATCAATTTTGACTTGTCATCCAGGGTGTAGTGGTCTTGAGTCCCTGGATGTACCTAAGGATTCTGTTGGAGAGTCTGGTCTGTGGGAGTCTGCTGATGTGTCCATAAAATTTTAGTCACCTCTTTCTAATATCCGCTGCAATGTTGAAGATCTTCCCTGTGATTTTCCTGGAGTGAAACCTATATCCATTGTCCACGAGTTTCGATCCAATAATTTTCCTAATGATTTTTCTTTCCTGTGTGAGAATGTTCTCAAGGTCGGCCTTTGTTTGTAACATCAGTGTCTCACTGGCGTATAGCACCTCACAGGTTTGATTACAGTGTTGTAGTGATGTATTTTGGTGCAGGTGGACAGGTATTTCTTCTTGCAAATACCCCGTGTTTTGTATAATTCTCTCTTCATTTTTAATAAGCAAGTGTTCTGGGCAGTTTTCTCCTTTATTATCGGTTCGAGCACTTCACCTAGGTACTTAGTGTGTGACCCTGTTGTTCCCCCCTGCGGGCCCGGGGTGTTCCTGCCTGTCGTTAGAGGCGACTAAACTGAGTCTCTCACCTTTCGTCCTTTATGTGATGGTCCCTCGTAGGGCTTGACCTCCATTTTTCAAAATTTTCCCGAAGAGCGAGCCAATAGGAAAAGGCGCTTTACATGGTGCATCGTGTCCATCGTGCATTGAGATCTTTAGCCCACTTTCTTGTTCTGGCATTGCAGTCCTGCTCATCCTCCATCTCTTGAGTGAGGACACCTTCCTGGATGTGTTTTCCTTCACCCACTATGCAGCGTCGTTTTCTGTGCCGAAGAGGACCATGGAATTCTTTGCACCTCATAACCAGCACAGTAGCCAGTCTGTTGTGGTGGGTCCACCATGTATCCTGTTGGCTGTAGCCCCCTGCCTACTCAGGGATCGCTCTGCTGAAGCCTGTGCCGTTAGCTCTCCACATATGCCAAGGAGTCACCCTGGGGCATCGGGACTCCTGGCAGCGGCCATCCTGCCAGGTGGCCTTTGCTGCGGCTGGGTGGGTTCCGTGGGGAGAGCCCCCCAGTTGGTGGAGTGGGTGGCATCGGGGTGGATGACACTTGATGGATCGTACCACGTCATCACTTGCTGGTGATCAATCGCCAGCAGTCTCTAAGCATTCCGAGTCTGAGTACAATGCAATGATCCTACGTCGTTCCCCGCCATGGCCACACCACGGGAGGAATGCCAGGCTAAGAGTGACAGTGAACCTTACTCGCCCCGGTACCTCGTATGTAAGAGAGCTGATGGGGACTCGTTTGTCTCAATGCAGCCTCAGTTTTTTGTAGATCGTTTAGAGGAAAAGTTTGGAGAGGTGGAGGGCTTGTCCAAAATGCGGTCAGGGTCAGTATTAATAAAAACGGCATCATCTGCCCAATCATGGGCATTACTCGCTTGTGACAAGCTGGGGGATGTTTCCGTTACCATCATGCCTCATAAGAGCTTAAATATGGTCCAGAGTATTCCACAGTGACCTTCTTTTGCAGTATGATGACAAGCTACATGCCAACTTAGAGCGACGAGGTGTTCATTTCGTCCAGCGTGTCCATCGGGGTCTGAGGAATCAGGTTGCCACTGGTTCCTTCATCTTGGCCTTCGAGGGTGACACATCACCCGAGAAGGTCAAGGTGATGGTCTACCCATGTGATGTCAATCCACATATCCCTCCCCCAACGCAGTGCTTAAAGTGTTGGAAGTTTGGCTATGTCTTCCCGCTTTATTTCCAGCATCACATGTCAAGATTGTGGATGTCCACCCCATCCCACCGAGCGAGGTGGCGCAGTGGTTAGACACTGGACTTGCATTCGGGAGGACGACTGTTCAATCCCGTGTCCGGCCATCCTGATTTAGGTTTTCTGTGATTTCCCTAAATCACTCCAGGCAAATGCCGGGATGGTTCCTCTGAAAGGGCACGGCTGCCTTCCCTCCCCTTCCTTCTCCATCCTTCCCTAGTCCTATGAGACCGATGACCTCACTGTCTGGTCTTCTTCCACAAACAACCCATCCCATCCCATCCCATCCCAATACTCCATGTGCCACGCCTCCCATCTGTGTCATCTGCAGAGAGCATCATTGTCCTTGCTCACCAGACTACAGGGTTTTACAGTGAGAAAGGAAAATAATGGAATATAAGACCCTGGACTGACTGACCTACTCTGAGGCCAAGAGGAAATTTGAGCACCTACATCCTGTGGCTATGACCACCTCTTATGCCAGCACTAAGAGAACAGTTGTAGACCTATCAATTCCGCAAGTTCCATTCGGCTCTCAGAGCCGGAAGACTACACCTGCCCACATGATGGTGGGGGGCAATTCCCTCCCTGTCGCTCCTGCACCATATACCTTGGGAACACTGTCCCCCCCAACCATCGGGGACACCAGTCCCCGCTTCTCAGCTGGAGAAGCGGAAGTCTTCTTCGGCTCCTCTGACTAGGAAGGGGTCCGATGGGTCACTGCCTTCCCAGGTTTCTGGTAGTGAGAAAGATGACACCTGCCAGTGGCTCAAGTGCCCAAAAGCAGCTGGTTGTAGTTCATGATCATCCTCAGATTACTGAATCAAGAGACTGAATCAGTGAAGCCCTGCAAGCCAGAGAAATCCAGAAAGACGACGACCCCCCCCCCCCCCCCCCCAAGACCAAGGGAATTGCGGTGGCACCCACACCACCACTGCCCACAAGCTCTACGTCTGCGTCTGAGGATGAGGTGAAGATTTTCGTGTCTGCTGAGGAGTTAGATCTCTCCAGACCCTCACACACAATGGACATAACCTGTTCAGGAAATAAGTCTGTGGCAGCAGGTGACCCTGAGATGTAGCCTACCTCTTTGAGTGTTTCATGCCTTCCCAGTTCCACAATCACATCATCCTCCAGTGGAATTGTGGTGGTTTTTTCCACCGCCTGGCAGGTGACCCTGAGATGTAGCCTACCTCTTTGAGTGTTTCATGCCTTCCCAGTTCCACAATCACATCATCCTCCAGTGGAATTGTGGTGGTTTTTTCCACCGCCTGGCCGAGCTACGGCAACTGTCAAGCTTTACACCTGCTTTCTGCATTGCCCTCCAGGAAACCTGGTCCCTGGCAATGCGGACCCCTGCCCTTCATGGGTACAGGGGATATTACAAGAACCATAGCAGATATAAAGTGTGTCAGGTTGAGTTTGCGTTTATGTCCTGAACTCAGTATGTAGTGAATCTGTGCCCCTTCAAACTCCTCTTGAAGCTTTGGCTGTCAGGTTATGGACGATGCAGGAAATAACTGTCTGCAATGTATATCTCCCTCCAGATGGTGCGGTACCCATGAACATATTGGCTGCATTGACTGATCAACTCCCTAAACCTTTCCCACTTTCAGGAGATTTTAATGCCCATAACCCCCTTGTGGGGTAGCAGCGTGCTTATTGGCCGTCGCAGAGATGTTGAAAATTTACTGTCCCAACTCAACCTCTGCCTCTTAAATACTGGGGCCACCACACATTTCAGTGTGGCTCATGGTAGTTACTTGGCCATTGGTTTTTCAGTTTGCAGCCCAGAACTCCTCCCATCTATCCACTGGAGAGCACACGACGACCTGTGTGGTAGTGACCACTTCCCCATCTTCCTGTTACTCCCTCAGCATGATGCCCATGGACGCCTACCCAGATGGGCTTCAAACAAGGCAGACTGGGTAGCCTTCACCTCTGCTGTCACCAACTTTCTCTTCAAGCTGCTGGAACATGTGGCGTGTCAGTGGTTGGGTTGGGTACTGGAGTCACGTGGCCTATTGGCTCCATGTCAGGGCAGTGTCTGCTAGTCACTATACCACTGAAATTTTGTGTCGCTCGAGGCTGTCATCCAAACAGCCTTTTCCAGATGCCAACATCTGGTTGCTGTCTTTTTTTGACTTGTGTAAAGCATACGACACAACCTGACATCATATCCTTGCAACATTGTCTGAATGTGGTCTCTGGTGCCCCCTCCAAATTTTTATCTAAAACTGTCGCTCCGTACTTTCCGTGTCCAAGTTGGTGCCTCCCATAGTTCCCCCCATATTCAGGAGGGCTCTGCATTGAGTGTATCTCTATTTTTAGTGTCCATCAATGGCCAAGCAGCAGTTGTAGGGTCGTCAGTCTCTCCTTCTCTGTATGCAGATGACTTCTGCATTTCGTATTGTTCCTCCAGTACTGGTGTTGCTGAGTGGCACCTACAGGGAGCCATTCACAAGGTGCAGTCATGGGCTTCCAGTTTTCAGCAGTGAAGTTGTCATGCACTTCTGTTGGCATCGTACCTTTCATCCGGAACGTATCGATTCTTAGTCCGCTCTCTGCTGCCTGAGCGACACCAACTGGGGTGCTGATTGCTCTACGCTGCTTTAGCTCTACAGAGCCCTTGTTCAATCCCGCTTTGACTGTGGTAGTCTGGTTTACAGTTCAGCGGCGCACTCAGCATGCGTTTCCTCGACCCAGTGCACCACTGTGGCATTCGCCTAACGACAGGAGCTTTTAGAATGAGTCCGGTGACCAGTGTCCTGGTGGAGGCCGGAGTCCCTCCATTGCAAATCCGACATACACAGCTGCTTGCCAGTTATGTTGCACACATTTGTAGTTCTCCTGAGTATCCATATTACCGTCTCCTTTTCCCACTCGCAGCAGTTCATCTTCCGCATCGGCAGCCCAGGTCAGGGCTCACGATTGCAGTTTGTGTGCAATCCCTTCTCTCCGAACTGGAGTCCTTCCCTTTACCACCTCTACTTGAGGTCCATTCACTTACACCTCCATGGTGTACATCTCAGCCGAAGCTTCGTCTGGAACTTTTGCGTGGCCCTAAGGACTCCATTAACCCCGCCGCTCTCCGCTGTCACTTCCTCTCTATTCTTGACGTTTTCCGGGGCTCTGAAGTTGTTTACACCGACTGCTTGATGGCTGACGGTAATGTTGGCTTCACCTATGTCCACAGAGGCCATATTGAACAGCATTCCTTGCCCGCTGGCTGCAGTGTATTCACTGCAGAGCTTGTGGCCATATCTCGTGCACTTCAGTATGTCCGTTCCTGTTCTGGTGAGTCATTTCTTCTCTGTTCTGACTCCTTGAGCAGCTTACAAGCTATTGACCAGTGCTACCCTCACCACCCTTTGGTAGTGAACATCCAAGAGTCCATCTCTGCCCTGGAATGGTCCAGTCGTTCAGTGGTGTTTGTGTGGACGCCAGGACAAGTCAGAATCCCAAGTAATGAACTTGCTGAAAGGCCGGCAAAACAGGCTATGCAGAAACCGCTCCTGGAGATGCGCATCTCTGAAACTGATCTGTGTTTTGTCTTACGCCGCAAGGTTTTTCGCCTTTGTGAGACAGAGTGGCATAACAGTATGCACAACAAACTGTATGCCATTAAGGAGACTGCCATTGTGTGGAAGTCTTCCCTGCGGGCTTCTCGTAGGGATCAGTTGTTCTTTGTCGATTGTGCATTGGCTGTGTGTGTCTCACTCATGGTTACTTCCTCCATCGTGAGGACCCACCTCAGTGTCACTGTAGCTCCCAAATGACAGTCATCCGTTTATTGCTGGACTGTCCACATTTAGCCGCTCTGCAGCAGACTTTTAATCTTCCCAGCACCCTACTTTCGGTGTTGGGTGACAGTGCCTCAACAGCAGCTTTAGTTTTACGTTTTATTCGTGAGATTGGTTTTATCATTTGATCTGAGTTTTAGTGCATGTCCGTTGTCCCTCTGTGTCCTCCATCCTACTACTTGTAGGGTGGAGGTTTTAATGTGTTGCATAGTGGCTGGCTTCTCCATTCTTATTCTCATGGTCAGCAGCCATGGTAATCTGCTTTCTTGTTTATAATTTCTTCTGTCTATCTATGGTTTTCTTGCCCTGTTTTGTCCATTGTAGTGTTTGTTGTCCTTCTGTCGTTCATCTGGTTCTTCCTTTCTCCTTTATTGTGTGTACATCTTCTTTATTTTCTTTTTTTCTCTTGGGTAATTGTTCTGCTGGGAACTGACCTTGCAATTTGGTCCCTTACCCTCCTCCCCCCCCCTCCCCCCCTCCAAACCAACGAACCATGTTGATCTTTTCTCTTCATACTTTGTGTTCAACTTTTGTATGTTTAATTTTGTGCAGAACAACTCAATTTTCTGGAAGGAAGTTTGTAGCCCTACTTTTTCTGGACACACTATGAGTACTTCTGTCTGTCTGATTGCTGTGGATTTGTTATCTGTGAGTAGTGCCAGATCATCTGCGAAGGCTAGACAGCCGACCTCCAATATGTGCTTGGCTCGTCCAAGTTGCACTGGCTTCCAATGGCCTTGTATATGCAGCTCTTTCTGCCATTCCTTGATGGCCTTATCCAGCAATAGGTAGAAGAGGAGTGGTGAGAGTCCTTCGCCTTGGCAAACGCCTGTCTTGACCTCAAAGGTTTCGGAGATTTCCCCCTTGAACTTCATCTTAGATGCCGTGTCTGTCAGTGTCTGTCTGATCACAGTGTCCTGCTGTCCAAATCTTGTTCATGTAGAATGTTGCGTCCAAATCTTGTTCATGTAGAATGTTGAACAATGAATGGCTGTCAATAGTCATGTACCTTCTTGAAGTCAATGAAGGTGCGTATGACTGGACTGTTCGTGAGGGCTTTGATTTTCAGGGTAGTCTTCAGATTGAAGATTCGTTCTACACAGGAGCGACCAGGGCAGAAGCCACCTGGTACTTGCCGATCTTATGTTCCAGTTGGTTCCGTGTTCTTTGGAGTAGGCATGCTGAGAATACCTGGTATATGACTTGTATTAGTGCGATGCCCCTGCAATTGTTCACATCTCTGGGGTCACCCTTTTTGCGCAGAGGGTGGATCAGTACACATTTCCAGCTGTCTGGCAACTTTTCTGATGTCCATATGTCTGTGATGATCTGAGTTCTCCGAGTGAGTTTGTCCAAGGTTTTTCAGCAGCTCGGCCACTATGCCATCTGCACCAGATGTCCTGTTGTTTGAGACTGAGGATGTGCCTGTGGACTTTCTCGTGTGTGTGTGTGTGTGTGTGTGTGTGTGTGTGTGTGTGTGTGTGTGTGTGTGTGTGTGTGTGTGTGTGTGGGTGGGTGGGTGGGTGGTGGTGGGCGCGCGCGCTCGTGATTCTTCGTCTGGGAATCTCTCTGTGGGTTCTGTGCAATTGACAAGTACTGTGCCAGCACCTTGCAGTTCTCTTTATCCTTCATTGCAACTTTCCGTCACTATTTCAAAAGCAGAAGTTCGGTGGTGTGTATCCTTATATGTGCCCTGCAAACGTCGTGTAGAAGTCCCTTGCATTGTAGCTGCAGAAGTTGTCCTCTATAGAGTCTAGCTGTTCTCTCAGGTATTTCCTCTTGGATTGTGTAATAATTTTTGCTGTCGTCTTTTCGTGTTTCGGTGAACACCTGTAAATTTACTGGGGACTTGTTAGTGTTGTATTTCTGGTATGCCAATTTCCTGGTGACGAGTGCATTCTCACAATCATTGTTTCACCAGGATTGCTTGATGTTCTTCAGAGGAATGAGCTTGTACTTTTTCTGTGTTGTTTTGTGGAAATTTTGCCAGTCATTTGTATGTTGTTTTTTCCCAAGCCTCTGTCACTCTAGAGTCAGTGATCTTTTTCGTGTCAAATTTCAGTAGGGGAGTTTTCTTACAGAAAATTCTCTTTGGGGGTGAACTTGACTAAGATGCATGTTAGGTAGTGGTCAGAATCCATGTTGGCTCTCCTGCATACCTGTGTGTCATGGATCTCTTTCTGTACTGGGTACGAGATTGCCACATGGCTATTATTATTATTATTATTATTAGTAGTAGTATTATTATTATATTATTATTATTATTATTATTATTATTATTATTATTATACAATTTTCTGTGAGTATATTCAGGGTGAGGAGGCAGTCACCTTTGGTCACCCTTTTTCCAAAGTTTTTCGAAAACTGCCGGAGGAAAATACCATGCCACTCTCTCACCCTTTCTCACTTTGTTGCCTTTTTAAATTTTCATGTCCTTTTTCAACCTGTTTTCTCTTTTATGAAGAAAATAAGTTGTTTACATTATCCGGAATGAATTTTTCCCTCTACAGTGGAAAGTGCATTGATATGAAACTTCCTGGCCCGTTGAAACTGTGTGGTGGACCAAAACTACCTTCATTTCCAAGTTTCTGTATTAGTATTTGTTCATTTAACTTTCTGGAACTCTCCAGTTGTGAAAGTAGTTAAAATCTAAGCAGAGGGGGGTGGGAGTCTAAAATTTTGAGATAGATTGTTTCTTATTTAGTGTTTTCAGGCTTCCATGTGTCTGTAAAAGCAGAATCCTTATTGGATCCCGTCGTTTTCTGCCTGTCTGTCTGGCCAACTGTTAAGAACACGTTTTTTCAGGACCCAGTAGACTTATAAAGGTCAAATTTATTCCACATATTAAGGTCTATGAGTCCCGTGGGGGTGTAAAAAATTTTAAGCGCCTTAAGTCAGTGTGATCAAGAGATATTGTCATTTGTGTCACAATGTTGATACTTGAAAACTCACTCATAAGGTGCTTCCCGTTGACCTAGAATCATGAAATGCAGCCAGAAGCCATGTTTATATTTTACAGAACTGTTATTAGTGTCCAATATCCCTCCATGACAACAGCTTCTATTTTTGTACCAGGTTCTAATATTGCAGTAGTAGCCAAACTGCTGCTGAGATACTCTGTTCAATTTTTAAAATAAACTTTTTAAGATGGAAAAGTGCAAATTCTGTAGCATAGACAGACAAGGTTTTCAAGCAGTTTTTAACCACCTACTTTCAACAAAACATATGTTTAAATTTGGAATTAAATTTGGATTACATCGACTACACTTAGAACTTTAGGATCAGACACAACCATCAAGATGGGATACCAAGGATAGTTCCACCACAGCTTAATTCATATTCCCAGTGACTTGTGTATAAAAAGTACGGAAGTTATTTGTAATGTTTTTAAGATGATCATCCCTGATAGTGTTCATAAACATTTTTCGTTTTCATCTAAGTAAATGAGATACCCAGCAGCTGTTGGACTGGCACTGTATTTCTGGGAACATAATTTAGAAACAGTTCTAAGGTGACCATATTTTGTAGACTCAAATTCGGTACATTAACATAATTCCTAGGCCCAAATCCGGGACACATTAAAAATTTTGCAAAATAGGCTATATTTTGCTTAAATTGTTTGCTTCAAAAAATATACGTAAAAAAGAAGTTACGACTTTAAAGTGATATATAAACCATAAAGAATTATAATAAATTTCATGATGTTTTTTTCTTACCTTTAAATTGATTAAATCTTCTGCAAGAACAAACTCAACAATATAGTCTTCAAAAGAATGGCTCCCACAAGTAAACAATAGGTTTCGGAGGGAAAAATCTATCTTGCCAACAAACTTCAATGCCCAAACTACATATGTAGCGGGGGAAAATATTCCCACAGATAAATTAATTTTTTGATAATGCTTCCTCATTTACGTGGAATGACCCCTGACAATTACTGATAGCAAGGAAGCAGCACATCTCAAAAAGAGACTCATCATCCATAGAGTTATAGTAACCAAATGTTTTGATATGTGGTAGGCCTTCTCTTACATTGTCCCATGGAAATGCGGACATAGAGGGAGGATTTTTCCATTTTGAAGCACATGTTAGAAGACAAGGCAGTGACGATCAAAAGATTTTTAAACAGTGCTTTGACAGTGAGAGATGCATTTCAAGGAAAGCCCCATTAACTTTCTGTGCCCATTAACACACAGCTCATTTCATATGAACAGCAAGCACATGCAAAATTCCACTGCTTATAAGGAAGAATGTGAATGGAAAACTTGAACTAGAAGAAAACCAAAGGGATCTTTAATAGGAGATTAAAAAATGAATAACGGGCCTGTCTCCCTCCCCCCGCGGGCCTGTCTCCCTCCCCCCACAGGCCTCGGCGCTGACTCCCTCTCGCAGCCCCGTCCCCCCCCGCCCCATCCCATGTATTTCTTCCCCCCCCCCCCCCCCACAGTACCCTGTCCCCCCCCTGTTTCTCTCTGTCTCCCCTTTGCTCCCCCCTCCACCTCTTGTCTCTCCCCCCCCCCCCGTTGCCCCCTCCCCCCACCCCTCTCTCTCTCTCTCTCTCTCTCTCTCTCTCTCTCTCTCTCTCTCTCTCTCTCTCTCTCAATTGCTCCCCCCCTCCCCCCACACTCTGTGGAGTGTAGGTTTGGAAAAATGCGCTGTTGTCATCTGTAACTTGAACAGTGGTCCAACAACTCAATTTTTTCTTCAGATTTACATAATTACATAGCTCAGTAAATAAATATCCCAACACACTACAAAGGGTGGAGAGGGAGGGAGAGTGGAGGTGGCATGGTGAGGGTGGGGGTGAAGGTAGAGAGTGAATGTTGGTGGTCTGGGGGAGGGGGTGGGAGGAGAGAAAGGGAGAAAAGAGGATGGGAGTGGGCAGGGAGAGAAAAGTATGGATGTGGGCGGGAGGATACAGGAAGAGTGTGTGTGTGTGTGTGTGTGTGTGTGTGTGTGTGTGTGCGTGCGTGCGTGCGTGCGTGCGTGCGCGCGCGCGCTTAATTGATTTTGGGAGACTGGATGAGTAAATAATAAGAAATGTAAACTATATTTTGAAATAAAGTGAAAAAATTAGTTTATCGCTGTTCTTACATTAATGCATTTGACATCAGAATCACTGCTTAAAACATTTTGTGTGTACAACATTCATCTTTTACACAGGTTAATAAGTGGCTGGCTGAACAGACATCACTTATTCCAGAACAGCCACTTGCTTCAGATTATCTGACTGCTCCAAGGCGCAGAAGACCAAGGGTTGATCCATCTCTTCTGGATTGGAAAAAACTCACTGGAGAGGAAAATGTTTCAGTAATAAATAGGCTGACAGGCAAAAAGGTAACATTTCAATAATGGTTTTATCTTTTATCTAAATATGTTTAAGACTAATTGAGACAACCAAACTTATACACTAAGCCATTTTGTTACTATCCCAGCATTTCACCCTTACCATGGCCGTAATGTCCAAATGTTGCACGCTCGCCATTGCTGACTGAATATCAGATCAATAAACCATTTCTGGTACTATCATGCGCCATCAATAGATTTGTGCATAGTAGTATTGGACTGAAAATTAGTGTTATTGTTCAGATTTCCAAATGTATTTGATAAGTCCTTTCCACAAGCTCAGTTCACATTTGTACACATGAGAGTACATCAAATTCCATTTCTCCTCATACCTCCCTTTCCCATTTCCTAAGACATCTCCTGTGGCATTTGGTAACTGCGACCTTTAAAAGCTTTTATGAAAGCAGGAAGAACTCACCCTATTGCATTTTCTGCCTCCAATAAAAATGTTCTATCTGTTGAATGGAAAGAATGAACATATAAAATATGTTACTTTTTAGTTTAATAACAAAACGTCTTAATTCTATAACTTAAAAATTTCACATTCCATCAGAAAAAGTGGGGCCATAAATACAAAAAAAAAATCATATGATTTTACCTATGTTCATTTGGTACACATACACTATGTGATCAAAAGTATCCAGACACCTGGCTGAAAATGATTTAAAAGTTCATGGCACCCTCCATTGGTAATGCTGGAATTCAATATGGTGTTGGCCCACCCTTAGCGTCAATGACAGCTTCCACTCTTGCAAACATACGTTCAATCAGATGCTGGAAAGTTTCATGGAGTGCGGCACTAAGGAGAGGTATCGATGTTGGTCGCTGAAGTCTGGCATGAATATAGCATTCCAAAACATCCCAAAGGTGTTCCATAGGATTCAGGTGAGGATCCTGTGTAAGCCAGTCGATTACAGGGATGTTATTGTCTGTAACCAATCCGCCACAGGCCGTGCATTATGAACAGGTGCTCGATCATGTTGAAAGCCGCAATCGCCATCCCCGAATTGCTCTTCAACAGTAGGAAGCAAGAAGGTACTTAAAACATCAATGTAGGCCTGTGCTGTGATAGTGCCACGCAAAACAACAAGGGGTGCAAACCCCTCCATGCAAAACACGACCACACCATACCACCACCACCACCTCCGAATTTTACTGTTGGCACTACACACGGTGGCAGATGACGTTCACGGGGCATTTGCCATACCCACATCCTTCCATCCAATCACCACATTGTGCACCATGATTCGTCGCTCCACACAACATTTTTCCACTGTTCAATTGTCTAATGTTTATGCTCCTTACACCAAGCGAGGTGTTGTTTGACATTTACCGGTGTGATGTGTGGCTTATGAGCAGCTGCTCTACCATGAAATCAAAGTTTTCTCACCTCTCGCCTAACTGTCATGGCACTTTCAGTGGATCATGATGCAGTCTGGAATTCTTGTGTGATGGACTGGTTAGATGTCTGCCTAGTACAAATTACGACCTCTTCAAATGTCGACGGACTCTGTCAGTCAACAGACGAGGTCGGCCTGTATGCTTTTGTGCGTACCCAATCACCTGACCATGTTCAAAGTCCGTGAGTTCCGCGGAGCACCCCTTTCTGCTCTCTTATGATGTCTAATGACTACTGAGTTCGCTGGTATGGAGTACCTGGCAGTAGGTGGTGTCACAATGCACCTAATATGAAAAGTGTATGGTTTTGGGGGTGTCTGGATACTTTTGATCACATAGTGTAATACACTGTTTAACCTGGTACCTCCTGCCAATGGCGGGTGTCTTATCTAATGGCTTCCAAGGGCAACAAAAATTTGATTTTGAATATTTCTTGTAGTTAATAGCTGAATTTAAAAATTTATAAGTGCAGTCATAATATACTCGTGAAAAGGTATAATCTTACTTTTTAAGTTTAACTTAATAATACAAATGTTAAAGTTAGAAACTGTGCGTTTGTCTTCAAGCAACTTGACTGACTGAGTTCAAATACCAAGACTCTGTTCATCTAGTATTTGAGAATGAGAGCAATTAACAACTTCTAATAAATTTTACACTTAATTCCAAACCTTTAAAGAACTTTTTCTCACTGACACCCCCCCATAAAATTTTGAAAGGTTTAAAAGTTTATCACTTAGTTACTACATTTTCACTGTACTAGCAATAAAACTTCAGCATTAAGTATGACATTTTAATATATTACTTCTTTACTACCGACTCTATTCCCAACATAATTTGTACCCAGATTATATTCATCCATTGTTTAATAATGAGAGTGGCTTACAATGAAACTTAAGCATAATTTCAAACCTTTTCTAAACTTTTTCTTGCTTACATGCATAGTGTCAAATTAACTCATTTGTAAAGTAATCAGACACTTGATGTTTTATACATGGGTGTTCAATTCTTTAAGGAATTGGTGGTTTAGTGGTTTATACCAATTGGGATAGTATTTAATATTGAAGGCAGTGATGTTCTAATCCCATATTCACAATTATCTCACAAATGGCTCGTTTTTGGATTCATGTTTACTTCTGTTCATGTTTTGCTTCTGTTATCATATACTTCCGCCCACGTTAGTTTTTGTTAGTAATTAAAGTACATCTCATGTACAGATTTTGTACTTGGGCCCCTCTCAGCTTGGCATATTAAGCAGCCACTTGTCGCTAGAGCCTTAAGGCAGATCTGGGAACTGGTCAAGGTATACTCTAATGAGCACTATAAACCACTGCAGGCTACGAGTAATGCATTACGAGTACTACTAATCTAGTCATACTGATAATTAAGAGAATTATTTATAAATTGCATTATAGATCTTAGGATACTAAGAGCTGTTTAAAAAAAAAACTGCTCGTTAAAAAAAAGGGGGAGGGAGAAGGGGTGTCACCATGAGCTGATTGGTATAAGTGAGGGGGGTCTGCAGTGGTTGCTGTGTTCATCAAATATCTCAAATATTTTGTAACTGAACATAGATGAAAGTCCGTTTCTTAACTGCTGGCAAAGCCAAGAGCTGTTTAATATGAACAAGTCCAAATATGCAGCTAAGTGGAAGAACCAGCAACTGCTAATTTATTCTTTTTCATAATTTTTTATATCTGGGTTTTTCAGTTTTCTGTCAGTAACCAACTTATTGCTGACTTTGGCATCAGATTATAAAACTCCATTCTGAAACCTAGAAATGAATGCACAGTCTGTATGAAAATTGTTTTTGCTTTTAGTATATGGCTGTGAACTTTACAGTTCAGCCTCCAACCACAAATACCATTAGGAGATATGAGTATCTGTATATTGATGTAAGAAACTGTAAGTCCTTAAAGAAGCTTTTGCACAGGGTTTGCCTGCATCTCGTGGTCGTGCGGTAGCGTTCTCGCTTCCCACGCCCGGGTTCCCGGGTTCGATTCCCGGCGGGGTCAGGGATTTTCTCTGCCTCGTGATGGCTGGGTGTTGTGTGCTGTCCTTAGGTTAGTTAGGTTTAAGTAGTTCTAAGTTCTAGGGGACTGATGACCGTAGCAGTTAAGTCCCATAGTGCTCAGAGCCAGCACAGGGTTCTGTTATCAACTTTATTCTTTTTACGTGCTTTAGTACAATATATAATTTTTTACTTTCGCCTCAGGAGATCCTGCCGTAGGACACTATTTAATGAAAGTTTGCTAGAAGTCTTGTTTGCCATGTTGCATCTGCCCGTCTATATTAATGCCTAGGAGCTTTGCACTTAGAACTTCAACCAGTGTGCGCCCATTGATCTATATTTGTAGCACATGTAAGTCATTTTTATTTGTTTGGAATTTTATAGTACAAGATTTTGCAAAATGAGGATCAAGGTATAAGCTGTGAACCATTTGTAAGCCAGTTGTCTTATACTCCTCAGTATTTCTGGTGTGGATGTGTTTCGACTTTTTATCTGTATACTTGTGTCATCAGCAAACATTACATTTTCGTAAGACCCTTCCAATATCCTCAGTAAATACTTATCGAGAACAAGAACAGGAGAGGGCCCAGTCCAGTACTGAACCTTGCTGCACACCACATTTAATGTTTCCTGACGGTTTATTTAATCTTACTTCTGTGTATCACTTTCTAATGCGACCTTCAGTTTTCTGTTGTTAAGATAAGACTATCAATGCAAGGGGAAGACCTTTAGTGCCAAGTGATGTTACTTCCCTTTGGCAGATTTAACACAATGTTGTTTGCTGCGCTTCATTGTAAGCCTTTCCTGTTATTCTCATAGCTGTCTGGTACTAATGTGTTTCACTCTTTACCACTGCACTTTCATTATGAGCAGACATCATGCAGTGTCCCAAATACATTATATATTTACATCAAGAACAGGAGTGGAGAAAACACTGAACTTCACAGAGCAACGCCTTTAATGTTTCACCATAACGTCTTAAGTCTTGTTCCTGTTGTATCATTTATTGACATGAACTTTAGTTTTTCATAGTTGAGGTACGAGTTCCAACTATGTGAGAAATTAACACTATTCCACCATAGTTTTCTCAGTAGAATTTTATAATCCACGTGACTAAAGGGCTTGGTATATCCCCAGAAAATTCCAAAAGAGTAATAATTATTGTTTAGTTCTGCCAGAACTGAATTTGCAAGATAGTTTATTGCTTTCTCTAGAAAGTGTCCTGTATGGAGGCCAAACTGAGCGATTTTTCAAGTGAGTTCGCAGAAAGTTGAGGCAATATTCTAAGCTACATGGTCATGTCGAAGTAATGTGGCGAGCTGCATCAAATCAGATTTTGGGCTGCAGAATAAAACCACTACGTCAGTCTTTCAGGAAATATGCTTTGCTCCATCAGCTGATGCTGTCAAGAAGTCAGCACTTTGTTGAAGTACCAACCATTATAATCAGCAAGAGTTCCTGCTTTTCAATGACCCAGCGATTGTTGTGATGTTTTTAACACATTTTGGCTAATGTCTGGTGGTGGATTGCCTTAGTGAATCTGATTGATCTGCCTTCGGTGGCCCAGTTTCCCCCATCCTTATGGAAGAATTTTGTGCTAAACATCCCAAATTTTAAATTAGCTGCTTGTACCTTCAGTTGGTTGAATATTATTTGCCTTTCCAAGCTTGTATGTTTCAACCCTACTTTTGATTATATTGCCTATACTGTGCCCTTGGAATTTTGAATATTTTTGTACATAGTGCATGGGTTTTATCTTCTCCTTTTTGATGATGATGTCTCACAGTGATGAAATAAGTAGCACTATTTTGTAGAGCCAGAAGCTGTACAAAGCTATAGTAATAACTGTTCATTATCAGGGGATACTGCTAAAACAATAGTTTGCATACTGTACAAGATACAAAGTTGAATAAAGGAGGAGAAAATTAATTTACAATTTACATGTAATTCAACGAAAAAGGGGAAAATTAATTTACAATCTATATATAATTAAACAAAATAGTGCAGAACTCAGTGGTCTTCACCCAGATTTGGGCAGCAGCAACTCCAATGTCTTCACAGATTATCCATTGTATATCCTCTGCAATCGCATTACATCGGTCCGTTGTAATATCCCAATTTGTCAAGGCCACCCCTGGATTTACCAACACCTGATTTTAGCTTTTCAGTAATCTCCATGTGAATCAGTCCAAAGTACTTCCAGCCATTCACCAGGTTTCATGTAAGTAATTGCTATATAAAATAATTTCATTGTGATAATTTGGGTAACTACTTTTTCAGGAGCAGCACAGTGGTTTGACTGAAGTGGTCATTTATCTTGCATATTTTCACCCTTGAAATTATTATTCTTTTTACAGATGACTGGGAATAAAGCACCACAGCTGAAACGGTTAGCACAGTGGTTACTGGAGAATCCAATGTTTGATGTTGATCCAAAATGGGCAGAACTGGTGAAAGAGAGGGGTAATCTCCCACATGACTTGCAGAAACGTGTACCAGCAAATGAGAGGAAGAAAGGCCCTGGACGACCACCTCTGCTCTCCAGTCCACCAGGGCATCAACCAGCTGTCAGCCAGCCCAATCTAGGAACATCAGTGGCATCATCAATCCCATTCCCTTCATTGGCAACAGCAGGGCTAAGTGGACTTTCAGCAGCTGGCTTAAATCCCAGCAGTATACTGTCAGGATTATCTTTGGGTGGTTTTGACCCAAAAAATAATCCATTGCTTCTCCCCTTCAGTGGAATGCCAAACATGAGTGCTTTAGGGAGTATGAGTGGACTTGGAAATCTTAATAACATGAACTTGACAAATTCCTTATTTGCAAATTTAGCAAACTTGGGATTGCCGTCATTAGCAGGCATGGATGGAAGTGACCTTGGCGTTGTTGCGTCGGGATCAGCCACCAAAACAAAGAATCGAAAACCAGCTGACACTGAGCGCAGCCATAGTTCCACAAAACCACCACCTGTGTCATCTGCTTCATCAAGTATTCCATCTTCTGCATTACCTTTCTTTTTCCCAAATCCAAGTCTCCTGTACACTCCTCTTGGACTTGGTGGGCTAAATCCATTTTCAATGCAACCAGGTTCCATGTCTTCAGCATATGACAGTCTAGCTCAGCAGTGTGGTTTGTTGAATGGGAGTCTTGGTGTGTCAGGAGTATCAACATCAACATCTGCATCATCGTCGACAAGGACTGGGAGTCATAAGACTCAGAGCACGTCACGTGCAACTACTGTCACGTCGTCTTCTCCGTCATCAAATACCAGCAGTCACAGGCATCAACGTTCATCTACACGGGACATTCTTGACCGCGCACAACAGCAGCAGTTACAACAGCTTCTGTTGCCGCATGATACTCATCTGCTGGAGAGCCTCAGTAGAGTACATTCTGTAGAAAATGCTTTTAGGAATGAGAAACGATCAAGAGAGTCTGATCGGAAAGAGACCATTGATGTGCTACGTGGTGAGAAAAGATCTAGGGATGCTGAACGCAAAGATGTCGCAGAGAATTTGAGTAAAAATCCACAGGTAGATTATCCTTTTAGGGCAGAAGACAGGCCTTTGAAAAAACTGAAGGCAGAATTAGAAAGAAAAGATTCAGCAGAAAATCTAACTCCCAATTTTGTATCGAATCTATTACCTCATAATGAGGAATGGCTGAAGCGTTCTTGTGATGTGGAAATGAAAGATACGCTTGAAAACCTTTACAGAAGCTCACTTGAGGGAATAGACAGAGATGACAAAATGAATAAGAAATCCTGTGATAATGCCATGGACAAAGATGTTGTAGAGAGTTTTTCAAGTGTTAATAATGTGTGCCAAAGTGAAGAAAGGTCTAAGATTTCAAATGAGACTGACTCTAGAGAAGTGGAAAATGTTCATGACCCACCATTTAAAAACACTTTTGATACGGCCGCACAAGATGTTAGTGACAGTGCAGAAACAGATACTCTACCCGTTATTGCACCTGCACCTGATGTTTCAGTGGATCAGGCAGACACTCAGTCTGACGCTCTTAATGCGTCTGATGTTGTTTTACCTTCGACAGCTCAGGAAGAAGTAAAAGATGACTCTAAAGAAATAGTGGATGGTGATGACAAAACCATCACTCCAGAAACAGCATTACCGTGCTTGAAGGAGCAACCGGTGCCTCTTACAACAGATGCTGATTGTGGGGGGAATGCAGCTGATTCAAGCACAGCTCTTCCTCTCTTGCCAGAGGAAGTAGCACCTGCACTGCCTCCAGAACCAGAACATTCTCCCGTGGAGTTAGCAAAGCCTCAGAAGCCAGCAGCAACAGCGGCTAATTCCAATAGTCGCCGGTCCCGCAGTGCCAAGAAATCTAAGGAAGTGGGTGAGACTGTAAATGTAGAAAGGAAAGTGCTTCGAAGCAGTGCTGGTCGTGCAGCGGCAGCCGCAGCAGCTAGAGCAGCAGCCGCTGCTGCAGCTGCTGCTGCCATTGCAGAAAGTAGTGGTGAACATGACACAGTAGAGGTTGGTGCAGCAGAGGAGAAAGCTGTAGAAGGATGTGGTGGAAGCACTGGTGGACCTAGCGAATCTGAGGAAACGTAGCATTGGCAGTATTCTGTCCCTGTGTAATTTAATACTTCACATTACATCAGTACTCTTGGTTGTATTGTTGTCTTTTTTTTAATTTTAATGTTATTGACTGTGCATTCTGTGATAGCCTTTTCCAACCATAACGTGTAGTGTATGTACTGTGTTAGTTGAGCACATGATTTTCAAATTGGAGGGTGGGGGAATGTTAAGAAGAAAATTGTTTTCCCCCGCTCATCGTACATAACTGCCATAAATAGTATGTCAGAAATGTGAGAAACCTGTGTTCATGTGTGAATGAAGTTTTATATTCACATGTGAATATTATTATTTTGCTTTCTTGTCCTTTATTTTCTTTTGTTCACTGTCATGTCTGTATTATTCACACACACACACACACACACACACACACACACACACACTTGCACATGTTCATATATAAACATCCATCTATTAAAAAAATATAAATATAATATATATATATTTATCTTACTGTATTGTAATTCTGTCAGGCACAGTGTGAGAGAAATGTGTTGGTGAATGATTGCCTGTAATCTCAAATATAAAGAGTTACTTGTGGTTTTTAGCATAATATATGCTATTGCGTTTGTGGAAGTGAGAAAAAGATGTTGAGTTTTGTATTACCTGAACTAAAATTTTAGAATGTGCTGGCAATCATTTATCAGTATTATTGCTTTCAGACAGTGCACTGTTCTTATATATTATGTTACATTATACAGAATTCCGCAAACACGTCACTATGTATATATTCAACATCTGTGTAAAATGAGAATGTGCTCGAATCAAAAAAGAAAAAAAATTTAAAAAAATGAATGCGAACGGTTGTAAAGGGTATGTTCGAATGGCTGATGTTTTATTTAACTGTAACAATAATTGTAGCAAAGGAAATACATACTGTTGTTACTTAGTATTAGTTAGTAATTTATAAACTGAGTAAATTTCCCCCAGAAAACTCAAAGATACGTCGTAACCTGTGCACTATTTATTTTTTAAATTAATCTGGATTGCATTTAATACTATGAGCTTTGCTCGTTTGTACCGTGTAAAGTCTGTGAGACAAACAAAGACTATGAGTATTAGCACATCACAGAAGTTGGAATTGCATGAAGTCAGATTGCTAAGTTTAAAAAAATATATATATTGCAATGGCAGCTCATTTCGTTCATATGACTGTTGTGTTTAATTTAATGAAATTTATCGCATGCTGTAGTTGCTGAATTATGTTCCTTGTTTTCATTTGGTCTTGATACATGGTTATGAAGGAATTTGTAAGCAGTGATCAGAGACAAAGCTTCAGCTGTAACCTGGTGTCAAATATATAAGAAGAGAGGTAAGTGTTACAATAAATAAATAAATAAACTCTTTTTAGAGCCTTTGTTTATCTAGTTACCTGCAACATCCCAATTTTGTAGTGTCCATATGTTAAAAGAATTTGGTCTCTTCCTGAATAATTTTTAATGTTACGTGGGAAAATATTTGAACATGATCTTCACAGCAAAAAATGGAAACACTCTTTAACAAGAATATTTCTCCTTCGTTAATCATGAGCCTGAGGAGATTGGTCTTTCATGTAAATTGTTATGCAACTATTCACGTACCTTTCCTGTTCTCCACAAACTTCGGTATATGCATCATATGCTTCTGAGGCAGAATTACTTTATTCACCATTGCTTCAGTGTAATTCAAAAATGAAACTACTGAGTTCTGAGGAACAGTTTATAAAAGCAGATGGTGCAATAAAAATGTATTAACAATATTTTTAAAAATCCACATTTAGACATTAACTTTGTGTGCTTCCCCAATACAAGAAGTCTTTTTCCTTTTGGAGATTTTCTACTGACAGGTGCTTTATAATTTTGAACATTAAAGTTGTTTTGTATTCTGTCGAAGGAAAACTCTCAGAAAATTGTGCATAGATTCAAAATATTGAACATTTCACATTGCTGAAATTAAATTTTTGATAATATTTTCACAAAGTTCAAATAGATATGATACACACTGAATGTGATAACCTGAGCTAAATGAATTAGCATATGTGACTGGGAAATAACTGTTGGTTGCCCTTATGTTGTCAGATGTAGAGCTTGAATTCTAGTTATGAAGTGCTGTTATTTCTAAATGTCAGATGTCATAACTATAAATTCAGTCCCCTTCCCTCTTAGGTAAAAGTCTATTTATTTGTCTGTTAAAATTTTGACATGAGTCAAATCTGCAAAGACATCTGATAAACATATTACAGCCTTCATTCCAGGTGAAAATATTTCAATTATACTTAAATACGAACTATTCTAAGAGAACAGAAAGAAAAATGTAATGCGAATTTTGATTAACTTGAATCTCGCTGCAGCACAAGTGTTGAAAAGATATGAAATGGATTTTTTTGGTGAGGAAGTTAAATTATACGCAATGTGGTTAGAGGGGGAGGGCACCTAGCTTGTACTGGAAAAAGAAAAATTTTCAGTACAGATAACTGCTGTATCTTGTATTGATATCTGTTTGTGTTGTAATAATTTTAATAGCTGAAAATGTAGGAGGCATGACATTGCTAAGGCAATTTTGATTGATTGTTGGTACTGAAAAAATTAGGCACAGGTGAAGGTTTGATGATTGAAAGAGCAGAAACATGAGATTTTGTATAAAATGAGTCATCCAATTATTTTTTGTGTATCTTGGGTGTAAGAGTTCATACAGTGGAGACAAACAAATGAGAATATTTACATTAACTGTCCCTTTTATGTTTGGGGGTGTAACGTCACCTCGAAACCACAATCGAGTAAAGATCCGAAGGCAGGGTTGCCAGTGAATACATAATCACTTAGAACTGACTGCATGTTTATTACTGACATCAATTTATAGCCAGAAAAGATCTGAACTCCCGAGCACTGTGTGCAGCTATTTATACAAAGTCAGATATTTTAGAATGCTGATGTTTCGACAACCATCACAAGCATAAGATATTTCAAGAACCTTCCAGATATGGTAAACACTAAATAACTAAGACATTCCCATTGGAGCCGATTACAGCACCCTGGACCTAGATCTTGTCAGTGGCCCTCTGTATGGCAGCACTGGTGGTTCCTTGCATTCTGGTTATGTTGTTACATCTTCTTCACTATTCTGAGTACCAGAGATATAACCCCTCCTGTCAAATCCTCGCAATTTTCAAGTGGGTCTTTAGTTTCCCTGAACCTCCCTTTGCCAATTTGCACCTCAGGACTGTAGCAGGACTTCAAACCAAGGACATAGATGATCTCTCTCCACTTTCGTTGTCTTAATGAAGTATCATAATCATTGACTTCATGTGTATTGTTCAGTAAGCAACAAAGGATACAATAAGGCCAAAAGAACTGCTTCAGAAAGCTTTCCGACTGTCTCACTTTCAACACAGGTGTAAAAATCCATACCATTACTGTAACTCACTAGCTGGTGTTTGGCTTTACAACCCTCGCAGTCTTTCCCCTGGGTTTCCAGGGGCTTCAAGCGAACCAGCTGCATTGCTTGTTCTTTCCTGTCGATGAGGTGTTTCAAGTAGCTTTCCTGAAGTGGTCTGGTTGAAGTGGGAATAGTGTATCCACTGTTGTTCTGGATTTGTGACTGTGGAACAGAAAGAATGATATGAAGCCTTAATACCTCTTATTGCTTTGTTGTATTCAAATGTCCTGGCAAGCAATATTGTGCCCAGTTTCTCTCTGTTTGACATAAACATACATCAAGAGCATATCTACCAGTGTCTTATTGAAGCGTTCTACGGATCGGTAGAGTGTGATGCCTGTGTCTGATTTGGTTTAGAGTCTTTACGAATCGCAGGAGACCATATGTTGGGGCGTCATTGAAATATTTCAGGAGAGCTTGTCGCAGGTGAATTGAAATGACAAGCAACAGTTTCTACCCCTCTGGATCATAGTTTCTCATATATAACATTCTGGTTATTAACTGGAATCCTTTGGTCCATTTCTCATTCTTCAATGCTTCTACGGTTCAGCAGCTATGCCATTTAATTTAACAATAACTCATATTTTGTCCACACTCCTGCGTTCCGCCAAAGGATTCCATGGAAGGCAGCCTGCCTCCTTGTGTTTGCATCCATTTTTTATACCATTGTGATATACTCCTGAAACCTTGGTGCCCATCTCGCTAGTCCACCTGCCAGATCTTTCAGGCTAGTCAGCCATCATAGAGAACAGTGAGCCTTCACCATGGTAAATGGTTTGCCCAATAAATACAGCAGGAACTTGGTGATGACCCAAACAACTGCAAGGCTCTCTTTCTCGGTTGTAGAGTAGTTCTTCTTGGACTTGGAAATTACTTAGGAAGTGTAAGCTATCACCTTTTCAGCATCATCCTGGATTCTTACTACAACTGCCCCTATCGCAAAAGCGCTAGCATTAGTGTGAAGTTAGATATGTTCTCGTCATACAGTGCTAGAACTGGATGTAAGGTTAGTGCCTCCTTAAGGTAAAGGACTGATATCTGTGGGCCTCTTTCCAGGAAAATTTGGCATCCCCAGCTGCAGTTCTTGCAAAGGATGTGCTTCAGTGTAGAAATACTTCATGAAATGCACATAGTACAAGCACATTCAAGAGAGAGCTTTTCACATCATGAAAGTGCTGAGGAGTCGGAAAATCTGTGATTGCTCTAATTTTCTGTGGACTTGGAGGAGCTACATCACCATTCCTTACATGCTCCAAGATTTCTTGGGCGACGAAGGGGCACTTTTTTGGTTTTAGGTGGAGATCTGCAGTATCTTCAAACATGACAATGGCATCCAGATAACAAAGATATGTTGTCAGTTTAATGCAGTGATCATCAAACTTTTTTGCTCAAAAGCCAGTATTGACATGATGGAGCACCATTTCAGCCTGCATACATATTGATCTTATTGCTGATTGGTAAAATACATACATTAGTTTATGAGCCCCCAATAGACTAGCTGTAGTAAGGGCATTAAACAAAGTTGGTCGTCATCGCCTGGTGCTTATCACTTAAAGTTGGTACCATTCGGAACACTTTGTGTCAACAGTTCTCTATTTCAGATTTCTGCCACATGCAGTGACCCCAAAGTTGTGAAACTGTAAGTGGCTGATAGTTTTTTTGGTAGTGTGTGCAAGTGATTGATTAATAACAGTAATTGTAGTTACATTTAAATGCAGCATGAAACGGATCTTTACAGAATGTTTTAAACATTGATTTTCTTCTCATTGTGTTGCATTACAACAGGCTTAATTTAATTTAATATCCCTTCTTGCAAGTATGTACCACATTTGAAGATGGCTGTCTCTTTAATGCACATTCACAGATCCAGTTTACTTCTGTATCAAAATTTATACCATAGCATCTGATTGGTACGAGTCATACATGCCCATGAGTTTTAGTACTGGAAAACGAACAATAAACCAATTGACAGAGGAATGACACTGCAACCCTGGCCAAAATGTTTGTTTCACTGATATTAGTTATTTACAATACAAAGCAGTAGTATACCCAGAAATCTTTGCTGCGTTGGTCAAATTATTTACCCCTCTGCCTCTGAGGTAAGTAGCCAAATTTACTTAGACCACAGCCAAATTTAACATCAATTGAAATTCAGCACATCTTAAAATATTTCCATCTCTGTGAGTAAATTTGTTTGTTACTGACCAGAAGAACTATGCTCCTAAGAAGCACTTAATGTTAATTGATTTTTTTATTTGGCTGTTAGTTGCTAGATGCACATTACTCATATTATAAAATTGACCCATGGCCCACATTTTGATGACCACTGATTAAAGGTTTCAAAGCAATTTGCCCAGATGGCTGGAGCGTTACTAAGTCCAAATGCCATAACTTTGAACTCAGACAAGCTCTCAGGAATTACAAAGGCAGTCTTTTTTCTAGTCAGCCTTGGCCGGTAGTCTGTCTGCATGTTCGAAATAGAGAAATACTTTGCATCTTTCAAGCAGGCCAGGGTGTCATCAATACGAGGGTTGTTCAAAAAGTAAGGTAACTTTTCAAATTGAACAGGCAATCTTACTTCCTTCCTTCCTTTTTTTCTTTTTTTTATGTTGGTACATAGATCCCAAACACATGTTCACAGTTTAAAGTGTACAGCATACTTCGTTTGTTTCACAAGTAGAAAGGTTAGACATGTTTTAGTGTGTTCGGCAATTTTTGATTATTATAAAAATGGAGCAAAGAATTTGCATCAAATTTTGTATGAAAAATGGAATAAAGTGCTCTAAAACACCTGAAATGTTGACAGTGGCATACGGCGAGTCTGCTCTAAGTGTAAAAAAAAAAAGATGTTTACAAGTCGTACAAGCTATTCTAAGATTGCTGAGAAGATGCCATAGACGAACCTCGCTCTGGATGCCCAGCACATCAACAATAGATGATAACGTCAAAGTTGTGAAGAAAATTGTTTTGGAAAATCGTCAAATTACTGTAAGAGAAGTTGCTGAGGATTTTGGAATATCGTTTGTCTTGTGTTACGCAATTTTTTCAGGTGTTTTCGGCATGAGATGTGTGTCAGTGAAGTTTGATCCAAAACTGCTCAATTTTGATTCAGAAGAACTGGTGCATAAGCATCGCTCAGGAGCTCTGGAATGACGTCAGCGATGATCTTCATTTGCTCAAAAGGGTCATACACGGTGACGATACATGGGTTTACGGTTATGCCGTCGAAACCAAAGCCCAATCATCCCAATGGAAGCATCCTGGAGAGCCAAGACCAAAAAAAGCATGCAAAGTTCAATTAAATTCGAAGTTTTGCTCACTTTTTTAAAAAATTACTGTGGCTTAGTGCATCATGAATTTTTGTCTCCAGATCATACCGTCAATAAGGAGTATTATCTCGATGTGATGCACTATTTGCGAGAAGCGATACACCAAAAAGTCTGCAAATGTGGAAAAACAATTCACAGCCTTTACATGGCCAAAAACAACATGACGATCGTGCCACCATATTCACTGGATTTGGCCCCCTGTGACTTTTTCTGTTCCCAAAACTGGAGAGATCTATGAAAGGACAAAGATTTTCAGCAATTGAGGAAATAAAAATGGCATCGCTGGAAGTACTCAAGGCTGTACCAAAAAGTTCTTTGAGGATTGGAAGAAATGATGGCACAAGTGTATTGTATCTGAGGGGGATTACTTTGAAGGGGCAACATGAATATTGATGAATAAATAAGTTTTTTTTTTTTTTTCATAAAAATATAAAGTCACCTTTTTAACACGCCTTGTATGCGACAGTGGATAGACATCTTTTCATGGTTTTGTTCAGTCACCAGTAGTCAATGCAGAAATGCCCTGTACTGTCCTCCTCCTTCACAAGGACCACCAGAGAAGACCAAGGACACTCTGAATGTTCAGTGATGTCATCTTGCAGTATCGTCTCCTCGTCTTGGATCATCCGATGTTCAGTTGGTGACACGCTATATGAGTGTTTGCTACTCGGTGAATGACCCCCCCCCCCCCCCCCCCCCCCTGTTTATGTTGTTTTTACCATGAGCTGCCTAGTCTCTCTTTTCCCCACTCCAGATTTGAGATCATCCAAAAGTTAATCCAGAACGGCTATATAACTTGTTGACATATTTCCTAGGTCAGGCCAGATTTTATTGGCAATTTGACAGTAGCTTCCTGCACTGCATTGTTTGCAGTTGTAGTAGCGATGCACATACCTTTGGGAATGACTTGTGGCTGCTTCTTACAGTTAGTGAACCAAAGTTGTCCTTCACTACCCACAATGCCTATAATCATTGCTCCCTTTAGATTTTTGCAGTTTTACTGTGTTTGGAATTCATCTCGATGATGAAGAATAGCAGCGGCAAACTACCGCTTCAAGCAGTCTTTCTTGTGTGGGCCTGCTGAAATAGTTCTGACAGTCTAGAGCTCTCATCGTCGTCAGCCTATGATTGCTTGTGATGCCTGATGCAAGAAGTTAATCTGAGAATATCATCACAACTACATTCTGTTAAAACGACAAATTCAAAAAACTGTGTTCGGTCACTGATAGTCATTTTTACAATGCATATTCCCATCAGCTGAACGTATTTCCTATTTGTGACCTTCAGGACAATCCCTTCTGTTTCATAGAACATACTCTTCTTTAGCTGACAATAAACATGCAAAATTACGTAGAGAAGCCCGTGATTTAGCTAACACCTGGACTCATTGGTTGTTGATGAGATTTCCTTTCATCTTGGTCTGTCATCTATGGAGGATTTTCATCCGTGGCAATCTCCATGGATGGCCATTTCCTGAATTTGGCAGCTAAGTGAGCAGTTGTACCTCTGTATTGTGATGGGGAATGGCTATGGCATCTTGGGGAGCAATCTTGTCCAGGATATAGTGATGAGTTTTGGCGTGCAAGTCAACTATAATCGTCTGCAGTTGACCGGAGTGAAAGGACTGTTGTGATGGTTGACATCTTGAGGTATAAAGGTCTCGTCATCTTTCTCCGCAGTAGTGCACAACGTGTCCAGGATGTCCAAAGTAAAAACACACTAGTGTGTTCTCCTACCTCCTCCAAATGTCTGTTCTTCTGCATCACACTTTATTTAGTGAAGGATCTGTAACTGTTTTGTTCTTGTACTGGGTTGTCATGTGGTAGTGGCACAAGTCAGAGTTAGCAGAGCCCATTGTTCATTGTGCATTTGATTGGTGATTAAGATTGGTGCACAGCTCAGTATATCTCTTCTTCAACATTCTCCATTACATCCTGACATGTAAAGTTGTCATTTGTGGCCGTTACCTTTCATATACTTGGTCTGAGAGTTCTAGCTGCCATAAAATGATGTATCTCTTCTCTTAGCCCCTCACGTACAAGAGAAGCAACTGCCATAGGGATCACATTTAGGAGTTTATAATAACTCTTTCATCAGACTCTGTTGCATTTGCTCGATGGACTGACACCAAGTGATGAATTCTTCTGTTGTGATATCCTTTATCGGAAGAGCTGCAAATCCTTTCATCAAATGTGGGAGTTTTTCAGCTTCTGCCCAATTCGGATTCACAATGTTGGAAAGAGACAGAACACTCCTTGTGTATGACTGTTGTTTCATCGTAACATTGAGCCCTGTACTTCAATTGTTCCTTTGCTAAGTGGACTTTGTTGATTTTTACCAACTGTTTTCTTCAGTTCAGTCTTGGATTTGTCCCAGCTATTGAGCTTCTCTTCATTGTTCTCAAACCATTGCTGGGCTTTGCCATCCTAAATAAAGAATACATTTCCCAAACATGTCATATCATCCCACTTGTTGTATTTGGCAACTCAGTTGAAACCTTTCAGCCATTTCATCAAGTCCTGACCAGTGTATCTGGAAAATACTGATGAGTGTTTGATGAGCTGCCAAGTTACTGCTTTTTAGGTAGGATTCCAACCATCTCCTGAGTATACGGATCTTAAGAAGTGATGCAGTGCTTGTATTCTGGTTCCTGTCCACGTAGGCAGTGTCTTTCGCATTGCCTAATTGGAGCCACCGTGACAAATATTTTGAGATATGCATGCAGCATCTCCACAAAAGAATGTCGCATCAATACCACGATCAAGGCCAAATCCAAAAGCAGGTTCACAAGTGAGGTACAACTTTTAGAACTGGAAGTACCTTTATTACTGACACCAGTGTACAGCCATAATTGAAGTGACCACCTGGATGGAAAGTGCAGTCATTTATACAAACGTCGAATATTCCTGAATTTTGGTATTTCTGCAAACATCACATATTCCAAAATATACAAACATACAATATTTAGACATTCCAGAAATGATAAAATCTGGTGGTCAGGTTTGAACTGGTGACCAAGACAGTGATGCTAACCAATACGCTACACTGAATGCACCACAGACTGCAGAAAGTATTTCAATCTTATAAATATGATTGGGGAGAAGAGGAGTTTGTGGCACAACTTGACGAGAAGAAGGGATTGGTTGGTAGTACATGTTCTGAGGCATCAAGGGATCGATCACCAATTTAGTATTGGAGGGTAAAAATCATAGAGAGAGACCAAGAGATGAATACACTAAGCAGATTCAGAAGGATGCAGGTTGCGGTAGGTACTGGGAGATGAAGCAGCTTGCACAGGATAGAGTAGCGTGGAGAGCTGCATCAAACCAGTCTCTGGACTGAAGACCACAACAACAACAACAACAACAACAAACTAAGAAATTACTTTCATTTACTGATTATCAGGAGTAGACACGAACAAAAGTTCATTATTATGCTAACATTTGGAAACTGAAGTTTGGCGATTAGACAAAATTGGGGTGATAAATCTAAATCATACTCAGCAAGCCACCTAATGGTGTGTGGCAGAGGGTACTTTCGATACCACTATCTGATCCCTCAAACCCTGTTCCACTTGCGAATAGTGCATGGGAAGAATAATTGTCGGTATACCTCTGTATTGGCTCTTATTGTCTCGAATTTCCTCCTCGTGGTCAATACGCAAGATGTATGTGGGGGAAGTAATATGTTGCCTTGACTCCTTCGAAATGTGCTGTCCCGAAATTTCAATAGTAAATCTCTCCGTGATGCACAACGCTTCTCTTTTAACGTCTGCCAGTGGTGTTTGTTCAGCATCTCCGTAACGCTCTCTCGCCAGCTAAACGATCCCGTGATGACACGTGCCGCTCTTCGTTGGATCTTCTCTCTCTCTCTCTCTCTCTCTCTCTCTCTCTCTCTCTCCTCCCCCTCCCTCTCCCTCTCTCTCTCTCTCTCTCTCTCTCTCTCTCTCTCTCTCTCTCTCTCTCTCCCCCCTCCCCCCTCCTGCATCAGTCCTACCTGATAGGGATCCCAGATAAATGAACAATACTCGAGTGCCTTATAAGCCACTTCTTTCGTGGATGAGTTACATTTCCTTAAATTTCTTCCGATGAATCTGAGTCTGGTGTCTGCTTTCCCACTGTCTGTTTTATATGGTCATTCCACTTAAGGTCGCTGTGGATAGTTACGCCTAGATATTTTACAGCAGACGCTGTTTGTCATAAATAGTGTAGCTGTTTAGTAGCGGATTTCTTTTCCAAAGTATGCACAATATTTCACATTTATTTACATTCAGGGTTGACTGCATAATTCATCAGTTCTCTTCACGTCATTCTGCAAATTCTTACTATATTCTGGTGTTGCTACTTCGATATAGACAACTGCACGATTTGCGAATAGCCTTAAAGAGCATCCAACGCTTTCTACTAGATCATTTGTATATTTGTAAACAGCAACAGTCCTATCACACTTCCTGTGGTACTCCGGATATTACCTTTACATCTGTCAATTTAGTTCTGTTAAGAGAGACGTGTTGTCATCTACAAGGAAGTCTTAAGTCCAGTCACAGGTCTGCTGTGACACTCCATAAGCTCGTATTTTTTTCATATGTGGGACAGTGTCAAATTCCTTACTTGAAATCTAGGAAAACGGCATCAACCTGAGTGCCGTTGTCCATTGTGCTGTGGATCTCATGGAAGAACAGAGCGAGCCGAGTTTCGCAGGATTTCTGTTTGTGGAATCCATGTTGATTTTTGTAGAGGAAATATTCATTTTCCAAAAGCATCATAATTCTTGAGCATAAAACACGTTCCATAATTCTACAACAGAATGACATCGACAATATAGGTCTATAACTGTGTGGATCTATCCTATGGCCTTTCTTAAAAACGGGAATGACCTGCACTTTTTTTCAGTTGTTAGGTACCTTTCGCTGGTCAAGCGATCTAAGATAAATTACTGCTACAAGGGGAGCAAGTTCTTTCATGTAATCTTTATAGAATCTTATAGGTATCTCCTCTGGTCCTGAAGCCTTCCCACTACTAAGCGACCGTAGCTGCTTTTCAGTTCCGCGATCAGTTATCTCAATACCTGCCATTTCGATGTTCATATGACGATTGAAAGGAGGGACAATGTTAAGATCTTCTGCAGTGAAACAACTTCAGGAGACCGAATTCAGTATTTCTGCCTTCTCTCTGTTATCTTCCTTTTCAGTGCCGGTGTAGTCACTGAGAGAATGAATAGATGATTTTGACCCACTTAATAATTTTACGTGTGACAAAAATCTCTTAGGGTTTTTACTAAAGCAAGTTGACAATGTCTTACTTTAAGAATCATCGAACGCTTCTCTCATTTCTCTCCTTATGCACATTTCCGCTTCCTTCAGCTTTTGTCAGCTAGTTTTTACTTCTCGGGAATCTGAGAAGAAGTACTGTTTGTTTACGTAGCACTTTTCTAACATGGCTAGTAAACCATGGTGGATTCTGTAATTGCAGATCACCAGTGACCCCAGATTAAGGAAAATAAGAGTGCTAAACGAGGAAAAATGTCGAGTCTCTTTATGTGAACATAGAGCCCTCTCAGTTGAGAACTGAGTAGTCTGCATATGCTTCGTTTGTTGAAATCTGTTGATTGGTCAGTCATCACGTCAGATCTACCTCTTGGGTGGGAAAGAGAGGGGTGTGGGGATGGCTTTCTAAAAGCAGCATTCAACAGATTCACTGTCACCTGTCTAACATGTTTAGTTATCTGCCCCCCACCCTCTTTTTTTTTTTTTACCTGTAATTTGCATTCACGTTTTGAACATTTGGTACAAATTTGTGCTCCGTTAATTCTATCCACTTTAACAATTAACCATCATTAAATGTTTGAAAACTATTTGAAGCAGGGTTTTTTATTTTTTAAAAAATTTCTTTGGTATTGTAAGTTTCATCTCAAGTAAAGTACCCTTCAAAATTTAGTCTTTGACTTGTAGACATAGAATGCAGCAAGCTTTATTTGAAAATTTTTGCAACTTACCAAGCATTGTATCACTGCTAAGAATTGATGAAGTTTTGGCTTTTATTCTATGCTCCTTTAGAGCAAAAACTTTCACACTGCGGTCATGACAAATGACCGGGCGTTCTATTGCGCTATCTGTAGCGATCGGTTCTACAACACTTCTTACTACATCATTATCATCAGTGCTCACAGCTGAAGGCTGTTGCGTGTTGCTCTGCTCTGCTTGACTCATCTTAAACATTGCCCTAGTTAAAACCATATAAATGTTCTACAGTCAAGATGTATATATATCTCCCTTCACAAGAATACGTCTGTGGCTACTTTGTTATAGTACTTATACAGGTAAATGCAACTAGGGCAGGTCAGTCAAACTACTTCTGTTATGAACACAATTAGTAAATGTTCAAATCTACGTCTACTTCCTCAATACTGGCAAGCTATAATAGATGTTCGTGCTAAATACTGCCGTTTCATCAATCTGAAAAACTGTTTTTGTTAGTATTTAATTTTAATTGTTTCCACTTGCCATTTTCTCATTCTATCCATGGTTCCTTCCTACATTATCATCCATTTCTGTCATTTATAAACTGAAGTTGACATCTTTGATCACCTTTTTTCCTCCTCTTTTGCCTTTTTTCCTCCTCTTTTGCCTTTTTTCCTCCTCTTTTGCCTTTTTTCCTCCTCTTTTGCCTTTTTTCCTCCTCTTTTGCCTTTTTTCCTCCTCTTTTGCCTTTTTTCCTCCTCTTTTGCCTTTTTTCCTCCTCTTTTGCCTTTTTTCCTCCTCTTTTGCCTTTTTTCCTCCTCTTTTGCCTTTTTTCCTCCTCTTTTGCCTTTTTTCCTCCTCTTTTGCCTTTTTTCCTCCTCTTTTGCCTTTTTTCCTCCTCTTTTGCCTTTTTTCCTCCTCTTTTGCCTTTTTTCCTCCTCTTTTGCCTTTTTTCCTCCTCTTTTGCCTTCTTTCCTCCTCTTTTGCCTTCTTTCCTCCTCTTTTGCCTTCTTTCCTCCTCTTTTGCCTTCTTTCCTCCTCTTTTGCCTTCTTTCCTCCTCTTTTGCCTTCTTTCCTCCTCTTTTGCCTTCTTTCAGGAGGAGTCTCTCTGATCCTGGTTTCTCAGAGACATGCTCTCACTGTCTGAATGACCCATATGAATTAATATTTTATTGTTATTGTTGTTGTTGGTGGTGGTGGTGGTGGTGGTGGTGGTGGTAGCTGAAAACTAGGTGTAGTGGTCTCTCTCTGCACAGATTTTTATCTGTTGTGCTAAAAGTTAAATCTGTGGTTAAGTACTGGGTAGCCCATCTGTCTCTTTGCTGATGTACCTATATCTCCAGGATGTAATACAGCAAAGTGCTTGCAAAAATTTGAATGCCCACTATAATTCTCGAACACCATCTTCCAAAATAAAATACCCCTCTTAACTATTGAGCAGTAATAATTTATTTTTACAAGATCTTCATTTTAGGAATTCCATTATTTCTTCTGGACTTAATTTCAATCTCTGGAAATTGTAAATACTGTATTTTGTAGCTTGTATATTCAGCATTTGATATGTGCCAAACATGTAATATTTCATAATGTAGGTGGTGTTAGTCAATGCTGATACAGAACCACCATTCTAACACTGTCAAGTTATTTTCGTAGTCTATTCTAGGAATCACCCGCAGCTGCGCTCGCAGTAAGTAGTTCTTTTAAGAAGAGTTATGGGAAGCAATAATGTCAACTGCCCTCACATGCCTGTTTAGGCACATATAGCCCACGATGCGTAAAGCGCACTCCCAACACATGATGAGGCATCTCGTGCATTGTCATTGCCAAGCAGTGCACAGAGAGTGGCATGGGCAGGAGTGCACATCTGTGTGTTGTGCTATTGAAATAACTATATATTAAGCAACAAATTTAATAATTTTCTAACATGGCTTATGTTTCATTCCCTGCTTCATCCCCTTAGGGGCTGATCCCCCTCCCCCCTTTTAGAGTAGCCTAGCTTCTTCCTCACCAAACTTCATTGGAATCTGTTCAGCGGTTTAGTCATGAAAATGTAATTGAGTTACTGTTGCATTTATATTATTAGTATTGTAAAACTTTAAATAACAAATGTTATTTGACTGTATTATAGTTGTCTTAGTACAATCAAAATTTGGTATAAAATATGACTGGCACCTTTAGTTGTTTATTTTAATTGACTTTGTGTGTTTTATCATAAAAACAAGAGTTTACAAAAGAAGCTAAACATTACTTCTGATGAGAGCGCTCATATTAATGTGGGTAAAGTAAAAGTAAAATCCATTTAGTATTTGACTCTTGTCCATAATTTAATAAAGTTTGAAAATCTTCAGCAAGCTTCCAACTGGCATAAAGCCAGCAATTGGGAATGTCTTAAGTCAACAAGTTTAAACACATTTTGTTACCCACTCCTACAAAAAATCTGATGATCTAGGTTCAGTGCTTGAAAATTTTGTTGACTTAATGGTGTGTTGCAATGCTCGCTGTGAAAACGTTCCCTCCCTCCCTCCCTCCCTGCCTCACTCACTCACTCACTCACTCACCAACCAACCAGCCAACATTCACCTACTACGTTTCCTTCTCTTCCTTTTCCTACTATCGAATTCCAGTCACCCATGACTATTAAATTTTCGTCTCCCTTCACTATCTGTGGTCAAAGAAAACCATCGTAATGGCTGGGTGAGCGGTGTGCTGACCACACGCCCCTCCTATCCACATCCTCAGCTGAGAATGACACGGCGGTCGGATGGTCCCGATGGGCCACTTGTGGCCTGAAGACGGAGTGCTTCTTTTCTCTTTCTGAATAACTTATTTTATCTCATCATACATTTCTTCAATTTCTTTGTTATCTGCAGAGCTAGTTGGCGTATAAACTTGTACTACTGTAGTGGGTGTGGGCTTCGTGTCTCTTGGCCACAATGATGCGTTCACTATTCTGTTTGTAGTAGCTTACCTGCACTGCTATTTTTTTTTATTCATTATTAAACCTACTCCTGCATTACTCCTATTTGATTTTGTATTTATAACCCTGTATTCACCTGACCAAAAGTCTTGTTCCTCCTGCCACCGAACTTCGCTACTTCCCACTATATCTGACTTTAACCTATCCATTTCCCTTTTTAAATTTTCTAACCTACCTGCCCATTTAAGGGATCTGACATTCCATGCTCCGATCCGTAGAATGCCAGTTTTCTTTCTTCTGATAACGACATCCTCCTGAGTAGTCCCTGCCCGGAGATCCGAATGGGAGACTATTTTACCCAAGAGGACGCCATCATCATTTAACCATACAGTAAAGATGCATGCCCTCGGGAAAAATTACGGCTTTAGTTTCCCCTTGCTTTCAGCCGTTCGCAGCACCAGCACAGCAAGGCTGTTTTGGTTAGTGTTACAAGGCCAGATCAGTCAGTCATCCAGACAGTTGCCCTTGCAACTACTGAAAACGCTGCTGCCCCTCTTCAGGAACCACATGTTTGTCTGACCTCTCAACAGATACCCCTCCATTGTGGTTGCACCTACGGTACAGCTATCTGTGTCGCTGAGGCACGCAAGCCTCCCCACCAACGGCAAGGTCTATGGTTCATTAATACATTAATCTCCATAATGTATAGTAACATAATGGTAGGTCACTGCGAATAGATTGTGTAGGGGCAGTTTATAACAGTTACTTCTCTCTTATACTTACACCGTGATTTATTCTTTATTACTGAAGGTTCCCTATCATTGTGTAATGTATGAAACATGATGAATGAATGAATGAATGATTTATGCACTTGTTATAACAACAGAGTGACAGCTTGTTAGTCATTATATTTGCAAGAAATGTGCAAAAGAAGATATGAAAATCAGATTGTAGTTAGGACAGTGAAGAAATTGTTCCCAGTCAGTGCCTGTATGGAGTTATTCCACTGCAGCTGCATATAGGGGCAAGTGGTGTAACAGCTTCATATCTCAACATTCCACCTTATTACTTCAGTTTGACTGTTAAGTGTTTGTACTGATAATCACACCACCTTCCAAAATGTTAATCAAATATTGATTTTCTGACTCCTGCACACTGTTTATTGTGACATTCAGGCCTTCGCTCTTCTCACTGTGTCAAATGTGTCAGACATGTGGGGCACAGCTGTCGATATGACATATTTTAACTGAGTGTGTTTTATATGTAGGTTTGAGGGAAGATTTAAATTTACCACCAGACCTGCCCTCTATTTTTAACTAATAATGAGGCAAGTGTCGCTAGAGTTTTACGTTTTTGTGTGATGTCTGGCCTTCTTCCCAAAATATTGGGATTGAAGTCTTAATGTGCTGTCCCGTGGTTTGGTCACCCATTATTTGTAAGTGGTCACTAAGCCACCGTTAATTATTTTCACCTGTTTGTATTGCTATTTTATTTTTAGTTTTATCTCCCTGATTTGATGTGCTCTGTCCAATCTTGCAATTTGAACAATACCCATTCTCGCACAATTCGGCTCTGAATTCAACTTTTGGGAACGGGCGCTGATAACCTCGCTGTTGTGCGCCCTAAAAATAATCATCATCATCAAAATGATTTATGCAATCCCCATTTTGTACTTTGTGAGATCTCTTTTGATAGCAGGTGTGAGATCTGTCAAATGCACAATTTGCAGGAGTGCAGTCAGTCAGTCAGTCTAACATGTCACCTGTCTAACACATCACCTGTCCAACACATCTTCATCCATCAATGATAGCTAAATTTATGGAAAAGGCAAATTGATTTGTTAAAAATTTCAGTGGTCTTCATCAAATAAAATTGAAACTTACTGACTACCAGTTTGGGTTGGCTAACAACTGTCCTCAGATCTACAAAAATATTAAAAAAAAATCAGTTTCTGCTAATTTAAACACTTAATAATCATTAAGAAATTTACTTTATGTAACATGTTGACTGTCGTCACACTGCCTACAGACAGCAAAAATTCAAGCCACATGCCTGCTAGTGGCCCCGTACCTCACTGTGTTTTGTACAGTGTATAGTGCAATACTTTTGTATTTTTGATGGAATTGACGCCCGTGTACAGGAAATCAAGTACAAAGCTAGTCCAACACACACCACCCAAAAATATAATGTTCTAAACTTGGTGGCGTGTGTGGCCACCAGCAGGCATATGGTGTCGGGCTGGAAGCTATGTTGTGTTCATCAGTGGTCTTGTGGCAGTCAGTGTGTTAAAAAAAGAAATTAAAAAATAGAAACGCAATGTGCTTACTACAGAATCAGTACCTATTTACAGTGTTGGCCATAACACCATTGGTAAATTAACTCATCTTTGTGGATATAGGTCTAAACAGGAAGTTGCCTTTCGGTTAATGTCAAATAAGTAATGCAAAAAATACAGAGGAACCAGTGTCAAAGAACTATATTGGCCACATCATTGTTCCTAAATGTAACTTGTCAGAAGTAAACGCTGTTAAAAGTCGAAAACCTTCAGAAGACTAAAGTGTGTGCATATTTACCTCCATCCATAGTGATTTGACAGTTCTGACCTGCAAGTATGCATAGTTACAATTTTAAGAATGAATGGAAATCATTATTAGGGTAGTAATTCCACAGAGGCTGGTCTGTTAACTGTCACCCCTAACTATTCTGCTCTGTATAATGACACCCATCTCCCACCATGTGGAGGTGGACCAGTGCATCCTCTTATATTGTGGTTATCTGCAGCTTTAACAGACTTATTTGAAACAAATAAAAGAACTTGCATCTTGAAAATACAAATGAATTCACATTAATAAGAGAAAACAAAAATGATTGATAGAATACATTCATAGATAAATACCAAGAAATGTAGTTGCTGTACTTCAAATAAAAATGAATAACTAGTATTAAAATAGTTTAAGTATAATGGTTGGCCACTGTGGCTGATATGATTGCTGGATTTCTATTTATTTCATAAAATTGTAACTGTACATGCTTGGATGCCATATGTCAGTCTCAACTGACAAACCATGACTGGCGCAAGTGAGCATGCACAGACATTTGTTGTCTGATGGTTTTATACGTTAACAGCCTTGCTTTGGCCAACTTTTTGCTTTTGATGGTTTATGATTAGTAACAATGATGCAGCAATTGTTTTTAAAGATTATTCCTAACAAGCAATACAGATCACTGTACCTCCTTCATCTTAGCTTCCGTAGTGTGGACTAACTTGTCTGTCACTGTGTACATCATATGCCCATTGTTCTACAATTCGTGAAGTACTGCAAACATTTCTGTGACACAAAGAATCATGATCTGCCCACCTAATATTTTCAAAAATTAGATTAGTAAATATCAATAGTTGGTAAATACGACAATACATTTCACTTTTTAAAAAATATTGCTACTGTCATCAGTGTTTCTTACATAGGAAGGTGGTGTGTTTGTTATAGAGGGTGCACAACAGGACGATTATTTAAGTAAAAGACAGTCAACATCAACCACATGCAGTTCATTAAGTAGGTCTTAAAAATAGTTTAATTGCAAACATGAGTCTTGGTTAAAATGAATAAGGGAATTTCCCAAAAATTCAAAATTGAAAACTGATGCTTCCAATAAAAATTTATTAACTGTCATAAAAAACACGTACAACTCTTTACTCTCTTCTCTTTACTGCATAAGTTGTTAGCTAGACAAATAGATCAGAGTATAAAACGGAGTCAATTGAAATATGACACACCAAAAATGGTACATCACAAGCACTTTATCACACTGGTCCTATCATGGTAGCAGTTGGCCATGTTTCAGATGGCAGTGCCCTGTACTTTTTCATGTTAAGACACTTCTTTCCAACTGTATGACTGGGATGTCATCCAACATGACGCCATCTCTAGTGACATTGATGTTGACAAGACATTAAGCCCTCATCTTCTTTCCTTCCAGCACAACTGAAGGTTTCACTCAATCTGTCATAAGTATTTTGAACATCCAGCCACTCATTTTCATATTGGCACACAACTTTCCACCTCAACAGTGGAATAATGGCAGCAGAGGGAAGTGTGTACATCAACAAGCATCCCTAGTGGCCATTGGAAACTCACTCATGTCTTCACATTCTCACATGATCTGTCTCCATGCAGAACAACACTTTCTTCCCTTTCCATTATAATGTGTGATGAATGTGTTCTCCTCCTCCCAGCAGACGAAATGATCCGTTTACTAAACTCTTTGAAGGGCACTTTGGGAATCAGATCAACCAAGTTAATGGTTCTACTTTGCTTGCTTTAGTTGGTTTGCTCTAGTACCCATAGTATTTCACAGTCCATAAACAAAGACTGCAAATTCGCTGGCAAGCCCTAATATACAACGATCAGTGTAAATAAATGTAAAGTTCCATAACTCATTTCAGAATAGATAAAGAAATATTTAAAATAAAATCTCATGTAGGCGATTTCTTGTACTTTTTCAAATTTATAAACAACACGGGCTTTATTACAACCCTGCTAAATATCCAGATGTCCCACAAGAGGCCCAGCAAGTTGTCACTATGTTCATCCTACATACAGCTTTGTTGCTCTTCTGTCCCCGAGATCTGCTTTTCTCCACTATGTTCAAACAATAATATTAAAAGCTGTAAACTGTGAGGCTGACTAGATCTTAATATGCATCTCACACCAAGGTTTTTGGGTAGGGTGTTCTGGCAAAACTAAAATTATAACAGAGACAATCTAAGTGGTCCCTCAAGTCTTGCCAATTGTCCCAGCTTTTTCAGTATTAATTGCATTATCAAGAAGTCATTCCAGGTCTAGACGATGACCAAAATAGTGAGAAATAATCGACATAGGACACTGAACTGGACTTCTCACTACATTCTATACTATTAAGAACTGCTGCAAAAATGTCAATGCATAAGATGTTCCATTGGGGATGACATTTTCCTGAGTGTGCTAGTCTATGAGTGTAGTGATAACTCTTGAACGTAAAATATAATTTGGAAAGAAAGCATCACACTATTGCAAGACACTAACAGGAGCCCTGTCATTTACTTGTATGATGATATCTCTCAGTGTAGTACCATAGGCCTTCTGAATAAAAATAAAGAAAAAACCCTTAAGTATTGTCTCCTCAAAAAGGACACATGCTTGACTATGTTCAGGTGAATTAGACTATAAAGTATAGTGTGTTACCTGCAGAAATCACCCTGAAAGTAACGGAAGTTTTCATGACATTAAGATTCTACAACAGACAAGTACTGATCACACCTTCCAAGCAGTACATTCTGATCACTGCTTCAGCTGGCATTATCTACCCTAGGAGGGATCATGATCGTTACTTCCCTGGAGTCAAGGTATTGTCATTGTGCCCAAATGTAGAGGTAACCCTTGAGTGCATCTGAATTTTTAACAGTGTCTGCATTGCTTAGTGCACTTTGTACGGTTCTGGTTTTGCATTCTGAGCCACAGATAACACTTACTCTGAATCCCATGTAGAAAGGGGTGATTGTACTGATGTGGCTTGTGTTCAGCAATTTAATTGCAGATGATTCATGTTTTGTTATTGAATATTGTTAGAGGAAGTGTTTTGCCATGATGTGGGCTGCTGATTTTGGTGGAGTGATTTTCTCATTAATTTTCATCTATTCCCGTATCACTGCAGGTAATATAATGGAGTGTAAGACTTGTTTTTTTCCTCTTGGGTATTGCACTGAGTTTTTGTTTGAGCAGTTCAAAATACTGCATTGTTCTCAGTAAATTGGTTATTATGAACCTTACTCAGTTCTGCCTGCCTATGCCTAGCAGCTGGAGAGCACTCCTTGTTCTGCCATGGGACCAGTAATTTGTTTGGTTTAAAAAGAACTTCAAAATGAATGTTACTCAGTTCTGTCTGCCTATGTGTAGTAGATGGATATCATTCTTTGTTCTACATGTGGGACCATTTATCTGCGAGGTTTAACAGAGAACTTCAATATGGACCCATCAGCAGCCATGCGGATGATATTATTGACATATTCTACCTTGGTCGGGGTGCCTACTGCCACCCCACCATCTGCCCTCTCACAGTCTAGATCATATTTCCTGCAGAGATTGTAGCTTCTAAAAATGTGTCAGAAACTTAGTTTTTCCACATCTGTTCTCAAACTGTTTGCATTCATTTACCATATATGTTGGCGTTAAAAAAAGTATTCCTTGAACTGGTTGGTGGTGTATTTTGGACAGGAAGTGGAGAATTCGAGTAACTTGACGTATGTGCATCCATATGCTGCAAACCATTGTGAAGTGCATGGCAGAGGGTACATCTCGCTGTACCAGTTGTTAGGTTTGCTTCCCCCCTTTCATTCATGTATGTAGTGTGGGAACAATGATAGTTTACATGCCTCCATGCATGCTGTAATTAATTTAATCCTGTCCTCATAATCCCCGTAGGAATGATAGGTAGTTCTGTCTTCAAGACCCTGGCGGTTCAGTTACCCCGTGGATCAGCCAAACCTGTGACCATTCATGCTGTACCCTTCTCTGTATACATTAGTTCTATTTGGTATGAGTCCGGCACACTTGAGTGATATTCTACAAGGGTCATTTCAAAAGTCTTGCACACTGTGCATGTGTGACCATTACAGTGGTGTGATCAACTTGAACTTCATGTAAGTTGTGAACAAGATTCAGGCGTGATGGTCATATATGTGTTTGCTAGTGTGCATGTTGTGAGCAATTCAGTTTTATTATGGATGTTGAAACAGTCAAGTCAGATTATTGTAGTGACCAATGCTCCTACATCAAAATCTAATTCCTATGTGGAAAGAACACAATGAAAATTTAAAACTATTTGAGAGAGGGGTATGAAAATAGCGTAGTGGATCATAGCACAGTATTGTGGTGGTCTGCTAGTTTCAATGAAGGTTGAATAACCACTGAGGACAACCCAAGAAGTGTAAGGCCATAAACTGCAACAGACTAAACCTCTCAGGTTATTGTTAATGACATTTTGAGAGAGGATCAATAAAAAATGTGTGAGGAAATTGAATTTGTGGCCAGAAAGTCAGTCACTTCAGTTTACATAATTGTAACTGAAAAGTTAAAGATGAGAGAAGTTGCTGCCAGAAGGGTTCTGCACGATCTAAATGAAAACCAGAAAGCAGGTCACAGAAGAATTACTTTGTTATCGAACAGAAGGTGAACAGTTTTAAGAGGATTGTTGTACTTGATGAAACCTGGAGACGAGATTTTAAGCCAGAACTGACATCTGTTGTCACAATTGAAAAGTTCTGATATTCCATGAAGGGGGAAAAAAAAGAAAGAGAAAAATTATCTGCCCCAGCAGTCAAAGGCGAAACTGACAATGATTTTTGTGTATAACATTGATGGAGTCATAGCAACAAACAGGTTGCCCCAGGAGACTTCTGTAATGGGCATGTACTACAAGCTGTTTCTGTAAAATTTTAGCACCCAAAAGTTTGTCAAAGACCTGACATGTTTGCAGCTTGTGTCCTCATTTTATACGATAATGCAATACTGCATATTGCCATACCACTGAGGAAAATGCTCAACTAATGTGGATGGGAAATACTTCCCCCACCCAACACACGATCTTGGCATGAGACTACCAGACTCTGATTTGTTTCTCAAATTGAAGGAACAACTCTGTGGAAAATATTTTGATACAATTAATGACCTGAATAATCAGACAGCTCAATGATGAAGGTTCCCTATCCAGTATACAGAAGTTGCCAGAACAGTTGGAAGCTGTCATAAGCATGAATGGAGATTATATTGAAGGCCTGAAGTTATTTTGTAGAATAAATTTTTCTTCAGTTCTATCTTAGTGTGTAGAACTTTTGAAATGACCCTTGTAGCATGGATCGCATGAGTAATTTGTAAGCAGTCTCCATTGTAGACTGATTATTGAATTTCTCCAGTATTCTACCAATAAACTGAAGTCTGCCACCTGTGCTTTATCCATAACGGAGCCCATGTGATCATTCCATTTCTTATCCTTACAAAGTGCTACATGCAGATATTTGGATGACTGACTGATTCCAAACCCGCCTCACTGATACTATAGTCATAGCACACTACTTTGTGTGTGTGTGTGTGTGTGTGTGTGTGTGTGTGTGTGTGTAGTGCACGATTTTACATTTCTGAACATTTAAAGCAAGATGCCAGTCTTTTCACCACTTTGAAGTCTTATCTGGCTGAATAATTATGCAGCTTCTTACAGACAATACTTAATTACAGGTGACTACATCATCTGCAAGAAGTCTGAGATTACTATTAATATTGCCAGAAAGTTCATGAACAGCAAGGGTTCAAACACTTTCCTGAGGCACACCCAAAGTTACTTCTACATGTCGGTGACTCCCCACCCAAGATAACTTGCCGAGTCCTCCCTACCAAAAAATTCCTCAACCAAGCCACAATTTTCATTTGATACCCTATGTGATCATACTTTTTTTTAAGGAAGTATAGATGTGGCACTGAGTCAAATGTATTTGGGAAATCAAGAAATTCTGCGTCTGTGTGATAGCCTTGATCCAAAGCTTTCACTACATAATGTGAAAAAAGTGAGAGTTTGAGTTCACATGATTGATGTTTTCAGACTCCTGCTGGTTGGCATTGAGGAGATCATTCCATTCAAGCTTGCTCATTGTGTTTGAGGTCAGAATTTGTTTTAAGTAATGGTTGGTAATTTTCACCACATCTCTGTTGTTTGATAAACAGCATGTACTCCTGGTTTGTGCCCTGTTGTGAGAACTCCAAAAAATTTGGCTAGTGCGGATTTTGTGATCTCTTGGTTACCAAACTGAGGATTAATGAGTGCTGTCAATTCTTTGTAACCATAAGTTCTGGTCACACTTCAGCGGGCTGGATACAATGATGGAACATTGTATGTCACAGGGAAGGTGATCCTGGTGTAACTGCTCAGTTGTGAAGATAGTACAAACACCAATGAAACCTTTCAATCTGAAGACATTTTACATGCCTCTGCAGTGGTTGGCTGTTGAAGCCAAAAGAGTCAGTGGAGGGAAACGTTGAGGGAAGTTGCTACACACCAGTTGTTTAGGCTTTTTTGGGCAAGTGAAATTGCTCAATTAAAATTTTAATTCCCTAGTGTCTCTTGATACCACAATGGAGCTCACTGATTCTATCAAAAAGTACTCCCATTAGATTAGTTGGACCATCTGAGACATCTCATAATCAATCAACAAGGTGAGTTCAAGTTGGTATCTTGACAAAGCAAATTAATGTAAAATATGAAAAAAGTTACATTGATGGAGCACATTTGCACAGTGTGTTTAGTGGCAAAAAGAGAGAACCTGCATCGGTTCGCTTCCAAAAAGCACAAGAGGCAGTGATGAACTTCTAATCAAGAAAAATGTTTAAAAGTAGCAGTTGCAGTTTGGATCTCAAGCTAACAACAGAATGCCTTCTAAAATGCAAGATGTCAGGTTAATATCTTGTCATTGTTGAGGGATGCAACTTATAAATTTCATCAAAGGAGATGTGTCATACACTTAACATTATGACAATGGAAATAAGTAGATTTGCAATAGAACTTGCCAAATAGGGTGTCATAATGATATAAGGCTGTCATCAACCAGAAAATTGGTTTGAACACAACATTGCCTTGCTAGGCATAGTTATATTGGAGGTCCCTCCTCTGACCTTTCGAATTGACGTACCCAGCCATTTACAGGTGTATAACACGGACGCCGAACCACACTGAAACACACTATTTGCACATAAACAAATGTTTCCAGTGTGGAAAGAAGCAATAAGTGGTGGATAAAAATCCTAAGACTTGACTGGGGAACGAACCAGAGACCTTTGGATCTGTAGTATGGCGTTGAACCCGCAAGCCACATGTTATAGTGGTCAGTAATATAAGGAAATGGTGATGTGGCCATTTTTATAAATATTGAATACTGTTCCTTCCCTCACCAAACCACAAACTTAACAAACAGTTCACACGTTAAAATATTCCAATATTGAATGAATTGCTTGTTGAAACCCAACATTTCATTGACAGAATTTTACTTCAGGAAGAACTGAGGCAGGGTGCGCATCAAATCCTCAAAAAAAGTTACACCCCCCCCCCCCTCCCTCCCATTGAAGGAGCCCAACACAGATGGGGATGAAACATTGGATTTCAACAAGAAAATCATCCAGTCACAACGTAATAATCCAGGATATTTTAATAAGTGCAACATCTGCAGCTGTAATATTTCACAGTTGCTGCAAAAGGGAGAAGTGCTAAAAGCAACCACGGTGTGGGTGACTTTAACTGTCTCATGCACAGGCTGAGGTTCTCTTATGACATGAATGGAAGAAATCAGTGCTGTAACAAAACAAGCACAGCACTGAAGTGCCAAAGAAACTCGTATAGGCATGCATATTCAAATACAGAGATATGAAAACAGGCAGAATATGGAGCTGCGGTCGGCAATACTTATAAAAGACAACAACCATCAAATCTCTGACATTGTTGTGGCCGGGAAAAGATCCTACAAGATCGGGATCTATGACGACTGAAGAGAATCGTTCAACGTGACAGAAGTGCAACCCTTCCGAAAATTGCTGCAGGTTTCACTGCCGGGCCATCAGCAAGTGTCAGTGTGCAAACCATTCAATGAAACATCACTGATTTGGGCTTTTGGAGCCGAAGGCCCACTCGTGTGAGATGAAGCTTTATACCTCTTCCAGCCCGTCACACTGACATTGGACTGTTGATAACTGGAAACATGTTGCATGGTCGGATGAGTCTCATTTCAATTTGTATCAAGCATAGAGACATGTGCGGGTATGGCAACAACCTCATGAATCCATGGACCCTGCATGTCAGTAGGGGACTGCTCAAGTTGGTGGAGGCTCTGTAATGGTGTGGGGCATGTGCTGTTGGAGTGATATGGGACCTCTGATATGTCTAGATATGACTCTGACAGATGACACATACGTAAGCATCCTGTCTGATCACTGGCACCCATTGACGTCCCTTGTGCATTCTGACAGACTTCGACAATTCCAGCAGGACAATGTGACACCCCACACATCCAGAATTGCTATATATTGGCTTCAAGAACACTCTTCTAAGTTTCAACACTTCTGCAGACCCCCAAACTCCCCAGACATGAACATTATTGACTATAACAGGGATGCTTTGCAACGTGCTGTTCAGAAGAGATGTCCATCCCCTCGTACTCTTAACGGATTTATGGACAGCATTGAAGGATTCATGGTGTCAGTTCCCTCCGGCACTACTCCAGACATTAGCTGAGTCCACGCCACATCGTGTTGTGGCAGTTCTGCATGCTCACAGGGCCCCAACACGATATTAGGCAGGTGTACCAGTTTTTTTGGCTCTTCAGTGTAAACATATTTCTCATGTTCAGTTAGAGATTTCTCAGTTCAGCGCCTTCCAACTGTGATGGTCCGCAGTCTTTGCGTTTACTGATCTACAGGGTGCAGTACGGGAACTTCCTTATTTGAAACGCGTGGCACACAGTGGCTGTTACTCATTGTTGCGTGGGTTTCAGTGCAATCAAAAGTGCGAACCTTAAATTTTTTTTTTTAAGGTTAGTTTAGTAGCGATCATGCAGTATGCAAGAGAAGAGGACGAATTCACCGTTGCGGCCTACTGTTCGAATGGATGTATGGCCACCAGAACTCGGTGTGCATTCAGGAAACAGTTTAACATTGCGCCTGCAGGTCGTATTCCTGATGCAAAATCAGTTGTTATGTGGGTATACACCTTTATAGATACTGGAATTAGGACTGGTTTAAAATGGAATGACCTTATAAAATTAATCGTTGGTAAAGCAGATGCCAGACTGAGATTCATTGGAAGAATCCTAAGGAAATGCAGTGCAAAAACAAAGCAAGTAGGTTATAGTACACTTGTTCGTCCACTGCTTGAATACTGGTCACCAATGTGGGATCCATACCAGATAGGGTTGATAGAAAAAGACAGAGAAGGTCCAACGGAGAGCGGTACGCTTCATTACAATGATAGATAAATTCCAGTGGAAGACTCTCAAGAGAGACACTCAGTAGCTCGGTACGGGCTTTTGTTGAAGTTTCGAGAACATACCTTCACCGAGGAGTCGAGCAGTATATTGCTCCCTCCTAAACGTATATCTCGCGAAGAGACCATGAGGATAAAATCAGAGAGATTAGAGCCAACACAGAGGCATACTGACAATCTTTCCTTCCACGAAAAATACGAGACTGGAATTGAAGGGAGAACCGATAGAGGTACTCAAGGTACCCTCCGCCACACACAGTCGGGTGGCTTGTGGAGTATGGATGTAAATGTAGAAATGTGCAGAAAAAGAAACCAAGACCTTGCAAGAACACCCAGAATGAATGGAAAAAAAAAAAAAAAAAAAAAAAAAAAAGAAAAAGAGAGAGAGAGAGAGAGAGGTGGTAAGGATGTCGATTTTGAATTCCCCCAAGTGATCTGCACGCAAATAGGCAGCTGCCCTTGCAATTTCTGAATGCACAGTGAGACAAATTCTTCACAAAGAATTGAAATTCCATCTACATAAACTGTCAGAGGTGTACACACTTTATCCACTTGATTTTGTTTCACAAAAAATGCATGTGACGCCTTGATCAATGAGCTGTCTAATGACGCCATAGTGTTCTTCGGCGATGAGACACATTTTCATTTGCTGGCTGCCTGAATAAACAAAATATGTGGTATTCTAGTGGCACGAAACCCCAAGAACTTGATGAGCAGCCCCTGCATACAGAACGTGTGACTGTTTGGTGTGCATGATCTAAAGTTGGCATTATTGGCCCATGGTTTTTCAAAGAGAACGATAATGGAGTGACACTCACTTCTGAATGTTATGTTCAGATGATTGAAAAGCTTTTTCTTCCAGAGCTTGAAGAAATGGATGTGGGTGATATCTGGTTCCAACAAAATGGTGCCACAACTCACACGGCACAAACCTCGATGACCGTGTTGCGCGAACACTTCCCCAATTGTCTAATCTCTTTGAGGGGCGATCTGCAGTGGCCAGCATCCTTGCCAGATTTAGCACCATGTGACTTTTTCTTATGGGGCTATCTCAAATCCTTGGTGTATGCCAATTGTAACAGACCCTGGCTGAGCTACGGAACAATATTCGTGTTGCTATTGCCAACATCGACAGACACATGATGGAAAAAGTGGACCGAAACTTCCGATTTTGACTCTCCATAAGCATTGAGCAGAACAGAGGCCCCCTTTTCAAAACATAATGGAACAAAACTTTAGATGTTACTCTGTGTAAAGAAAAAATAATTAAATTGATGTCTCTAATACTTTCTGTTTTTTTTTTTTTTTTTTTTAAATAAGGAAGTTCCCAAGCCACACCCTGTATGAGTTCAATCGATGTATATCATCTCCTGTGGACTGTAGCTAAGCATGGCACTATGTTTGTTCCAAGTCCAATGCTCGGGACTTGGTGCTGTGAAACTGCAGGAGCCTGTTTATGGCCTCTAATTCATGGCTGGGGGGATGCAGTGGCTCATCCACTCCCACATTTGTGGACGAACTTCCTGCTGTCTGTGTGGGCAAACTCCACTGCTGCTTCTGCACATGCTCTACATCATGGTCATGCTTACCCTGGCTGCCCACTCCTGAGGCTACTAGCATCTGCCCACTCCTGAGGCTACTAGCCTCTGCTGGGCAGCACAGGTGAAGCAATGAATTGTGTCAGCATGGTCAGCAGCCTGTCATTGTCATTGGCGCTTACCCAACTGCTTCCCTTACCACCAGCCACCTGCAGCTACAAACACTTACTGGCTAGCACATACCTCAGCAAACATATACTACTGATGCTCTGTAGGTGCTGTCTGTCTGTACTATCACAGTCACTAATGTATACTGAATGCTAAACGTATGGTTTGTCAATACTGTTTCACTGATGACTCATTGGATATCAATCAGGCACCCATTCACCACTCAACGCTTTTTTCGCACTCTGGGGTGGTCTTTCCCTCGTATCAGCACCCTCAGCCCCCCTCCTGACTACCACCACCTCAACAGCTAGCCAAACTGGTAGTTATATTACATTGAAACTAGTTCCCTGTTAATACAACTGCTAACAAATTTAATAGTTTCATATACATAACAAAAACAGAATATAGCTGTACTGGAAAAAAAATTATAAAACTGCTTGCAACAGATATTTTAGACCTACTAGAAACAGACATTTGCAATTTAAAAGAATGTCAAAGGCAGAATTAAAGCTGAGAGGATGGGTCACGAGTTGTGCTTGGGTAGCTCACAGTTTTAATCTGCCAGGAAGTTTCGTATCCATGCACACATTCCGTTGCAGAGTGCAAATATCATTTTAAAAGAAATCATTATACAGCCATATTTATTCGTAGCTTTCCTTAACACTTTCACTGTGGCATCGATGCAGACGCGCAACTCTCCAGTGTGGCCTGGCAACGTGTGAGTGTGAGTGTGAGTGCAGGTGCAGGCCAGTAAAGCTCTGAAATGGCAGGTACCACTCAGAGCCAACACTCCTAAGCACACCTGAGCTACAGGCTGACGTCAAGACCTTGTAAGATCTGTAGGATCATGTTCTATACTGACTTAATGATGACAACTTAGATGCATCACTTCAAATAAGCTTCGACTGTATTGTGGTCATGTTTGCTGTCTGACACCTATAGGGGTCACAGGTGTCATTCAAATGTTTGCAATTTGGTGATAATGAAGGAAAAAATACAATTCAAACAAGCAACAAATCCACTGCATTCAGGAAAAATTTGGATTCCAAAATGCTAATTCTTTAGAAGGTAAAAAAGGAAACTGGATTCATTTGAAATTATAGTTACTTCAAATGCACATTTTTAAGATTGACTCTGATAGAGGTCGTCAATTTAGTAGCATGTTTGCTCCTGGTATGAGATAATTAGTCGTCTACATCTATCGTAGATGCCCAGGGGACGCCCAGATGTGTAGAAATTAGTAAGCGAAACACACCCTACATGGAGGCTCCTCTCGTGTCCCCCATCATTTCAATTGCAGTGCTATTAAAACAAATTTAGCACAACAAATTCTTTTGCAAAAAACTGAAGTGAACACTTTACAATGCAATAAGAAATAAGTCGACTTAACACAAAAGAAAACATCATTTTCTGAGTACTTGTGGAAAAAAAGTTCTAACCTTTCACACCATAAAAAGAAATCATGCAATGTCAAAAGAAATAAAAGAAGTTTTCTTTGATAATCAGAATTTCCCTGATACTATTGCATTTTTGCTACTGATGGAAAATTATACAGCAGCTCAAGCAGTATCCAGGTTTATCTGGGCAGGTTGTACACTCGTATGGTGTATCAGTGCTCTTGCCTTGTTCCGTGCGCTTCTTACACCATTCCTCATAATTTACTTCTTCCCTCCAGTAGCTTTCCGCTTTTGCACCTCGTGTGTTTGTTTGTGATGTTTCTTGCTCACATTCCGTGGAACTTCCATTGGTGGAACGAAACCCTTTATAATGTTCATCCTGTAATCATACAACGTCATTTTATCTCCTGAGTATTTGTTGTAGAGATATAGAGAATTGAAAACTAGCATGTCAATGACATGAAAGAATAGTTTTTTCAGCCGGCGGATAGTCTTTCGTTCACATAAATAAGAGGATAACATCTGATCTTGTTTATCAGTTCCAGACATACACGTATTGTACCTAATAATAGGCAAAGGTTTCGTGGCTATTTGCTGGTGTGCATTCGTCACTTGCTCCATAATATTTAGATGTTCTGTGGAAATATAGGAAACCTTTCGTCAATCTTTCTATTTTCCAATGATAACTCCAATAGAATACCGCGCAATTCTCTCTCTTCTCCCAAGTTTTGCCGATACAGCGTCTTCAGGGGTATATTTCCTATTTAATTTAAGAGTGCCTGTGGAAAGTGTTTTTAGATTCAACAGAGTTGTAGCTAAACGAAAATTGTTATAATAATTGTCCAAGTAAATATGATGACCAACATGCAGCTTTTCTGCCATCAAATGAAAAACGACCTTTTCCCTCCATATCTCCACTACTTCCTGTGTGCACAGCGCACTTGTTTATGAAACCATCTGTTTTGTTGAGCATATACATCTTAATTCCATATTTATTATGTTTGCTTTTTATATATTGTCGAAATGACAATCTCCCTCTCCAAAGAATCATTGATTTATCTATTGATAAATCTCTTCCCGGGTAAACACTTGAGACATTTTCATGTTAAAATAATCCAATATAGGTCATATCTTATATAAACAATCATCTGGTTTCGGGTTTCCTGGAAGTGGATTATTTGCAAAATGCAGAGACCGTAATATGATCAAATACCGGCTCTGCGTATACTCATCGCTATTCCTCTATTCTCAAACAGCCGTTCTTTCTTCCAGATATTTAACGTTACCCATATGTAACAAAACACCCAGGAAAACTAGTAATCCACCTATACTTAGAGGTTTCCATTTACAGATCCTAGACCCCTCTTTTCTATTTTCACTCAGCAATGAGTTGACTGCGTTATTGTTCGTTTCGTCAACTACAAGTTGCAACAATTCGTCTGTTACCAATAATCCGAAGAAATCCATAGGAGAATTGCCAGCAGGATGAATTTGCAAAACTTCTTCCTTCGTGAATGGGTGATACTGCATATTATGTGGTTCTTTATGCCATAACTCACCTGGATTATCCCTGTGTGACAGATCGGGCTCTTTTTCGTCATCGATTTCCACACAATCATTGTGATCCGTATCGTCAGATTCAGAACTGTCATGAAACAGATTCGAAAGCTGTGCTTTCTCGCTATCATCACTCTGCAATTCTTCTGCAGCCTCTAAATGACAATCTCCGTGGTATGCCTCATCCTCACTATACAGAAAATCACTGTTGTCTAGTACACTAAGTAACTGTTTCTCTGTCAATTTAACACTTTTCCTACTCCTTTTCACATTGGAAGGTCCAGGTGTAGGTTCATTAGCTACCATTATGAACAATATACGTTTGATAACTGACCACACAAAACAAAAGTTTACACCCTTTGATGCTAGCTTAGACGGGACTTGACTGAGTAATCCAACAGTGAGCGCAGACACTTATAAGCATCAGCCGCACTGGCTCGTGGCATGTTTTGATGCCTATCAGCATCAGCCGCACTACCTCATGGCTTGTTGTGACGCTTATAAGCGTCAGCCGCAGCGAAAGTGTTAACCAGGCGTTGATAGACAGACCTGCCTTTTTTTTGTCGGAAAATATGATTGTTTTAGTGACACTTCCACAATAACAATGAAAACTTCTTTTAGGGAGCCAGTTACTACACTGTCTGACCAAAAGTATGTGGATGCCCATATGTAATGCGAAACTGACCACTAGACGTAACAAGAGGCGAAACTATTGGTACGAAAGGAGTGAAGGGGCACTTTCAACAGAATGGGTCAGTCAGCAGAGCTTAGCGACTTTGTACATGAGCTGAGCATTGGATGTCACCTGAGTAACAGCTTCACCGAGGAAAAGTAAACCAAGACCAGGCACACTTCATATACTGACGGACAGGGACCTTCAAAGATTGCAGAGGCTGTTTGTATAAAATTGCTTGATATCACCAAAAGGAATCACTCTTGAGATATGAAGTTCTGTCTGGCACAAAAACTATGCTGGAAGTTGAGCAGCTCTTCATAAGACACAAATTTTTGCAGTCAGTGCTAAGCAGTGCTTGAGGTGGCATGAAGAGGTGGAAAGATGAAGCACTCTATACACTGGCAGCCAAATGGAAGGGTTTGGGTTTGATTAATGCCTGCAGACTGTTATATGCCATTATGTTTAATGTCAGAAGTGAAGTAAGGAGGAAGTGTCATTATTATATGAAAGTGGATATGGTCTCCTTTACATGTAGAAGGATTTGAACACATTTCACAGCTTTGGATACTGTGTATAGTAGAGGAACAGTATGGATACAGTGGTTGTACCAGCATGGGAATGCACTATGCCATAAAGCAGCATCTGTGAGGCAATAGTTTGTTGTCTATAATATTCCTGAAATGATCTGGCATGCGTATAGTCCCAGTCTGAACACATTGATTTTGATCTGGATCCTAGTGTCCAACATCACTACTTTCTTCGGTGTCGGTTCTTGAGGAAGAATTGATTCCCATTTCTTCACAAACATTTGTACATCTCACTAAAGGTGCCAACAGCTTAGTTCAAGCAGTCATAAAACTGAAGGGTGGACACAGCCCATATTAATGTCCACTAATATGTATCCAGATATTTTTGATAAGGTAGTGTATTTTACAGCAGCTCTCTTGCACTGCCAGGAAGTCGAAAAGTCTCTTCAGTGTGTGGAAAGTTGGGAACACATTTGAATGGATGTTCTCCAAACACCAGGCATATTTTTTACTGGACACACAGGTTTGACCACTTCTTTTTATCAAATTTTAACCAACTTTTCCACTACAATCTAGCAGTCCTCTTGGGCACACAGGACAGAAAGCAATACATGTTGTTAATTAGAAATATTTACAATATTAACATATGACTATTCATGGAACTACAACACTATGTATCAGAATAGGACTGCCTGTAATTGGTTTGCTGGTTAACAAAGAATTGAGTTTAAGCCTTTTGTGCAAAATCAGCTGAGCAAATCTTGACAGAATACTTGAGTGGAAGTAACAATGTTACTATCCTCGAGATGAGGGCTCCACAGTCAGTGTGCTCTGCAAGTAGACAGTGAGTGCAGTCCTGCGAGCAGCAAGCCCTTCATGCTCTCCACCATCACTGCACAGGGTAGAGAGTGAGAAACCATGTGGAAATTCAAGTGGGCACACAGCATGTTTCACAGGCTAATTTATTTTGAGACCAGAAACATATAAGTCACTTTAAATGACATTTTACTGCCATAAATTAATCAAAGAACCAGAAAAGTAATGCTGCCACACAGTTTTGTTATTAAATAGTTACATATTTCTCATTTTGTTTAATCAGACATTACTCATGTAATAGCTTTTAATCAACTCCATAACTCTTCTTAAAAAATGTTCTATTGTTCTTCATAATTGAAAACAGTTTTTTCATGTATGTAAAACCAAACATTGATATTACATATGCAACTATCTTGCGTAAATGAGGAAATTGATTCTGAGGGGGATGCTTGTAGGAGTCTAAAATATTCCTCTTGTTGTTAAATTTGCCTTTAACTACTTCAAGCTGCAGATCAGTAAGAATGTCATCAGTATCCTCTGAATAAGGAAATGAAAACAGATGAAAATCATCCTTTAGCATTGTCACATTGTAGAATCAAAATTGGAATCCTTCCTTGAGATGATACAGAATAGTTGGATAGTCTTCTAAGTCTAAGTTAATACCAGAGTCCTTCAATAAAGATAATTTTGGAAAAGTAACTGTATTCATTTCCTCCAGCTGATCCTTCCAAAGTGGCAGTTTCATTTTGAATGCTTGGTATGGTCTATGAAATGCATTATTAACATATCATTATCCTGAAGTAAAGTGTTCAGGTCATTCAAATGGTTGGTTGTATCAGCAAGGAATGCTAGGTCACTTTTCATTGAAGGCTGTTTCAGTTCAGGAATACACACACCTCTCAGAACACGCACACCTCATTTCCATTAATATATATCTCTCTCATCCAAAAGAATTTAAATAAAAATCGATTTAATGGTTTGCCCCATTATACCAGCTCACTTTGCTGTAATAAGTCAGACTTCTATACTGGCTCTCGACATCTTAAAGAAAGTTCTTAAACTGATACTGTTGAAGTCAATGCTCCTGCCTGTGATAAGTCATGCCAACACCACCAGTTGCCATTATCCTGGTGAATTGTGCAGTGAACACCCTTGATTTCATTGAGTGCTTGGAATTCTTTCATTTCCTCTTTCAGATGTGCCATGAATTCTGATTAATCTTTCAACATGGATGATGCTCCTCTGTAGACACAGAAACTAATAAATACCATGATAAACCCATGTTTTCTACATCTTCTTTAATGTTGCTGAGAATGCCATGTCTGGTTGTTGTTCTTCGTTGCTTCAAAGTCCAGGAGTGCCTCTCTGACTTCAAGTTCACTGTCAACACCTCTTGATAAATTTGGCCAGCTGGGCTGTGCCATGGAGATCAACACTTTCATTAAGAGCTGAAGAATATACAAGAAACTCTTTACAAAGATTTGCAGGCTGGCTGAATGTCATCTGCTAAATCATCTATGTGGCACGATTGTCATGTTTAATAATGGAACCTTACATAATTGTCCTACCCGAGTGGACATAGATATTCAGCTGCAACTACCAAGCATTATCTTATCAAATCACCATCCATGAACAAGTGCTAAAATTAGTGCACTGTAGTAGTTTGCTCAAATGGCAGACACTAGATTTTTCTTAATCTTCTTCTTGCTGTCATAGAGCTCCCTTTTAAATTTTTAAATTTCTTGGATGCACTTGGATCCTTCATATTTTCCATTTTTGTATTTTATGATGTGATAAGACATGTAGTGTGTTTGTTAATTGAACTTCCCAGAAGCATTCAGTGTCATAACACACTAAACATTTTGTGAACCCATCTTTTTGTATGAAAAGGTAAGATTTGTTGCGCTGCAGATTTAAGTGCAAAGACATTGGTCACTGACTCACTGTTGCTGGTATTAGGTGTCAAAAATAACCCTCCTCCATTTCACAGTTGGCACAACCTTGCTGCAACTGCTCTGTTCACAAGCAGGAGCCTGAGCAGGCACACCCAAAATTGGCCGTGCTCTAGACCTATAATATAGTGGATGTCCGAATTATGAAAATACATACTGGACAATATTTTAACGAAATACTTGACATACTATTTGTGTAATACGTATATGTATGTGTAATTAAAGTATGGGGTGCCCTCATAGCACTATCACTCTTGGTAAGTAATGAGCAGCGTGTATTTTCACTAAGGTGTTGTAATACTCATGCTCTCTTATACTGATGAAAATTGTTATAGATATTAGCTGTAATTGCAGTATACTCAAATAATATGTTGAGTTTTCGTGCAATCGTGTTGAAAGTTTAAGAGCAGGAAACTTAATATGTTTCATACTTAGTCTGAACAGTCAGTACTCACATTAATTGTGGATTGTGATTATTTCTTGCTTTTGCAGAGAAAGCCCTGGATTTTAATTACTTTAAATTTGTCACATGGAACAGGTCTTATCTGTATATGAATACTGACAAGCAAGCTGTGTAATTTCTCTATTCATTGTCAAAATTAAACTCTGTCACAACTGGAATGCATTCAACAACAGCTTGCTAAGTACATTACTGATGCCAGCCCATGTAAACATATTACAATTGGCAATTCATACTGCATTTTAAAAGTTTTAATTTGACTAACCAAAAAACATGGCCTCAAAAAGCTTTAAATATGGCAATATATTTTGTATAAAGAACTAACAAATTTTAAATGCATATTTCTATTAAATACAAAATTTTTCTTGTACTAAATTGTTGTGAAATGTTTGATTTATTAATAAATCTGAAGATCTATGATTGTCATTAAAAACAGGTATTTTAGTTTACTTCACTCATCACTAAACGTTTACCCTTTGAACGTTTGACTACGTCATTTTATAATACAATTTCATTAATTCCATTAAGACATTCTATGTATTTGATACAGAATTTGCATTTCCTGAATAGATCTTTATTTTAAAGTTATTCAGATAACTGAATGGCAACATGGAGGCACAAAGTTGTAGCTTGAGCAAAGCCATAATCTTTCATAAAAAAAATAAGATCTCAAACTTTTCTACTGTACATCAGTGCAGCCGCAGGCACCAGGCACCAGGCACCAGGCACCATTAGTCCATCCGCCACCACCGACTTGCCTCCATCAGTGTGCTCTCATCTTACTCTTGATAAAGTTGTGTTCCATGCAGTGCTGAGTTGGAAGCCACTATACCGATTGACCAGGCTATCACTGACCCATATCTCCACTGCCTCTTTAATAATAGAGTCCCAGAAACCTTTCGCTCTACACAGTCTCTTGGTTTCTTCAAATTGAAACGTGTTCTTTGCTGAGGCTGTGCTCTGTTACTGCGGATTTTTCTTTATGTCTGAGGTGAATGGCTTCTCACATGTTCAGAGGTGTGTTGTGTTATGCAATGCTGCATCTCTACAATACATTGTTTTCCACATTCGCAGGAAATGCTACAGACACCCGGTATTCTTAGACCCAAGTTGTCCTTCATTGAGCCCTGCATATTTCTGATTTTTGCTGGAGGATGGAAGATGGTTTTTATCTTGTTCTTCTCCAGTATCCTGACAATCTTGGCAGTGAGTGGCCGTGCGTATGGGAGGAACACCAGACCTTTGTTGTTCTCTTCTTCCTGAAGGTCCTCCTCCTCCACCTCCTCCACCTCCTCCTCCTCCTCCTTCTTCTTCTTCTTCTTCTTCTTCTTGCTCATCTTGAGAGTGTTTCGGTGTATCCATTCTTCTGGAAGGTTTTCTTCAGGTGCTGAATCTCAGTAGATAAACTGTCCTTGCCTCATATGTCATGAGCTCTGTGGACAAGGGTAGTGAGCACGGATTTCCGTTGTGCTGGGTGATGGCAGTTGTTGGTGTTGAGGTACACGTCTGTGTGTGTTTTCTTTCGGTAGACCAAGTGTCCCAGTGTGCTGTCTGTTTTCTTCTTTATTAGGATTTGAGGAAGGGTAGGCATCCATTTTCTTCCAATTCCATTGTGAATTTGATGTTCTCATGTATGCTGTTCAGATGTTTGAGAAATTCCGTTAGAATGTCCTCGCCATGTGGCCAGACCTTGAAAGTATCGTTCACGTACCAATAAAAGACTTTGGGTTTGAGGTGTGCTGTTTCCAAGGGGATATCCTCAAAAGTATTCCATATACAGATTGGCGATACATGGTGCCAGTGGGGATCCCATAGCAACTCCATTCACCTGTTGGTAAAATTTGCCCCCACACTGGAAATATGTGGTCGTGAGTGCATGGCAGAATAATTCCACTGAGTCTTCATCGAAATGATTCTCCAGCAGTTTCAAGGTGTCCTCTAACGATACCCTTGTGAAGAGGGATGTAACGTCAAAGCTGACCATAGTATCATTTTTGTCAAAATGCCACTCATTGAGTGTCTTAACAAACTCTGTAGAATTCTTGATGTGGTGGGGCCATTCACCCATGAGAGGCTTGAGTAGTTGTGCTAGGTGTTTGACTATACCATAGGTAGGAGAATTGATCATGTTTACTATCAGGCGTAGTGGTATCTCCCTCTTGTGTATCTTGGAGAGGCCGCCATATAACTGCGGTGGAACCCGAGCTCTGGGGTAAAATCTTTTTATCAGGTCCTGGTGGTTCAAACCTGAGTTGTTGAGAAGACCAGTGGCCTTTCTAGTCACAGCTGTTTTAGGGTCCTTCTCAACTTATTTGTAGGCCTGGTCCTGCAGCAGCGAATTAATCTTGTCCCAGTAGTCAGCTGCTCCTAGCAGCACTGTCACGTTTCCTTTGTCTGCCGGTAGAATGACAGTATCCTCATCTTTTCTGATGCTGTTTATCACCCTGCGTTCTGCCACCGAGATGTTGGGTTTTGGCATTCTCACTTTGTCTATGATTCTGCAGGTCTCCTTTCTCACCTCTTCAGTGGCTTCAGACGCCAGCCCACGTATGGCCTATTCAATGCTGCTCCCCACCACATGCCACCGCACCGATTCCACTTGCGCCTGATTGGCCTGACCAGTGCTGAGGATGCAGAGAAGCCCGTGGTCCAGCGGCTATAAATATCTGGATGAGATGTGAACCCGACACTTCGCCTGAAGATGGCAAATAAGAAACTTGCTGAAATGTTGCTGGAGAACAACTTATTGACTTGGCTGTCAACCCGAGAAGATTTTATTATCGAGATTTGCCAAGAAACCCTGCATTTCCAATATCTTTTATTCTTTTGATTGTTGCAGATTTAAAATTGTAAGAGTGCTTTCATTGGCACAATCTATGGATCACTGGAAAACAGATGCAAGTTCATCATAGAAGCCATGATCATCTGCAAAGAAATTCTGAAAGCTACAAATAATATAACTTTCAAAATCGATACAGTACTTTTTGCAATAATGCAAAAAGTGGGCTTCAAGTAGCCCTAAAGATATGAAACCAATGGATGTGTGCAGTTAGAGTTCATTTCCCGCCTCTTCTGACAACAAAATAAGTGGAAACATTTAAAAGGAGCACAAAACACTACTCAGTTTCTAAAGTATGTAAACTGTAAAAAGAAAAAGGGAAATTGTGTTTTGTAGATGAACTTTCCAAATCCTGCACTTAGATTTTATTAATGAATAGTTTGTATTCATGGTCAGTGCATTGTTCTGGCACTAAATAAGATTGAAACACTAAATTTATAGAAGAGGAGTGTTTCATCAAAATTTTAGAGCCTGTTCAAACTGAATACTCCTTATGTTAGCCAGTGAAGTGTGCCATTCTGCTGTGGTCACCGGTAGGCATGTGACGTCAGGGATGAGGCTTTGCTGTGGCTGTCAGCAGACTCATGGCAGTTGACATGTTAAATACCTAAAAACTGTGAAAACAATGCCACTGGAATGTGGGAACATAGGTCGTGGCACGTATAGTCCCAATGCTACATTTGGGGGTGGGGGGGAAGCTGTATTGTTGTGATGAAATAAACTATCACTTATTTGACAGTGTAGGTTTTATTGGCATATTATAACATTACTTTTTAGGCCAAAATTACTAAAAACAAACAAACAAATTACTTTATTTCTTGAAGACATGCTGACACTTTGATAAATGGCTTTATGGATGCTGTACTGCGAACATGCAGAAACATAAACAAGGGATGTACTGAAAGCACATCTTGTAAAGTATTTGCTAGAAGCAGGCACAGAAAGTTTAATTTATTCCCTGGGCTAAAAATATTGATGTAAGATGAATGATGTATCAGGACTGAGGAGGTTAAAACAAAACATAAAGAAGAAATAATGACAGCTGCTAAAAAGGAGGGCCAACAGAAGACCCTCCTTCCCTTATTTATAGTTTAGACTGCCACCAGTAGATCTGAGCATTATTGAATGAAATGGGGACAAATGTTGCATGGACAATTACCGATTCATAGAGAAAACTTAAAAGTTTTAATTTCAAAAAGACTCATATTGTACAATTATAAACAAATAAAAATGACCTCCTGGTATCCAAAATCATACACTAAACAAAACAATGTGTGTAAAATGCCTTGTGATTCAATAGGACAAAAAATTAAAGTTAAATCAACACGCAGATAAACAAATCAATAAGCTCAGTTAAGCATGTTTCACTCATAGAAATATTTCTCACTGTGTTGACCTAAAGACAATGGTGTTATTTTATACTGCATATTTTCACTCCCTGTTGTCTTGTGTCATTATCCTTTGTGACAACAATCTCAGGTAAGCAAAGTTTGTATTCAGAAGACGTGAGTGTAATAATATTGTTTAAAGTAGATTACCACAGATCTTTAAAGGTATCTTTAAGGATCTTGGGATTCTTACACACACTTCCCAGTATATTTATTCCTTAATGGTCTTTGTCACTCATAATAAAAATAAGTTTTAAGTGGGATTGTGGATTTCACAATAGCAATATGATACACAAAAATAATTTTCATTGTTGTTCAGAGACCACAACAGAATTATCTGCTCTGCTGCAAAAGTAGTCAACAATCTGCCATCTAATGTGAAATAGGAGACTGATAACAGTTACAAGTTGAAAAGAAAATTGAAAATATCTGATTAGCCAGTGCTTCCACAGGTAAAAATTATGTAATATGGAATCAAAAATGTTTCACTTCTTGTCAGTTGCGTTACAAGCAACAGTGTTCATTGCAGACCTGCAAAAAAGCATTAATATAATGTAAATAGGCCTCTAAAGACATCTCTATTCTTTCAGAAATAGTAGTGCATCAAATGAATATTAAATTACCAATAAAAGATAAACAGCAGCAGATTTTTTTATAATTAGCAGCTTTCCTACTAATTAACTTGATTACATTCAGCTGGCATAAATATAAGCAGCATAAAATAGTACACTGATAGTTTATTGTTAATGCAAGGGTATAGACTTTCTCCAAGTAAATTATCTTTTCTTCATGTGTAACTTAGCTCATTCCAAAAGTTTTCTTCCTTAATGGGTTCAATGGAGTATGAATGACTTAATGGATTAATGAATGAATGAATGTAGCATGTGAATGAAATGAAACCAGAGTTTTGTGCATGGTCTGCATGAATTATTTATCTTCTCATGGGAAAGCCTGTCAGCATGTGTACCATAGGAAACCTCTGATATGTCAACTCTGGCAAGGATGTAATGCTGTTTTATACACATCAAGAAAATACAGGATTAATGAAATACAGGGTGTCCCATAAAGGGATTTATACTGTTTGATATTTAGTAACTGAGGTAGTATTAATGATAACCTGATCCAGTTGTGATTATATAGTGCTCACATAACTACTACAGTAGCCATTCATTTGTTTTTCTTTTGTTTATTTTCAGTTGTTTATTTTCAGTTGCGTAACTCTGTGATAAATAACAAGATGGGTAGAAACTTGACCTTGCAGAAAAGAAACTGGATTTTTTGAAGTGTTGTTTGAAATGTGAAAACATGACAGAAGGGCAGAGACAATGGCAAGCAGAGTTTGATACTTCATCACCATCACTTGTAGCAATGACGAAATTATGTCACATATTTGATAGGGAAGTGTGCATAATCTGAAGAAGGGATGGTGTGACAGGAATAAATCAATAGTGGACCAAAAAGGAGTGGTCCCAGTTGTACAAGCTTTCACAAGATCCCCAAAGAAGTTCATAAGGCAATCCGCTTCTGAATCAAGTGTTCACCACATTTTAAAGAAGCAAAGTTGAAACCCTACATTCCAAGCTAGCTTTAAATGATGAATGAGGATGAGGCACCTCTAAGTTTGTGAATGGATGTGTGATAATGAACATCTGACTAATGTCATTGTTTGGTCTGATGAGGCAACATTTAAATTTAATGGAGTCGTCAGTCACCATAACTGTGTACTAGACAAGATATAATCCCCATGTTACAGAAGAATGAGCTGATAATCTTCCTGAGTTATAAGTGTGATGTGATATATCTATCAGAGGATTTGTAGAGCCATTCTTCTTCTTGTTCTTCTTTTAAGGAATAGTGACAAGGGTAAAGGACCTTAGCAAGAATGAACTGTACCAGCTGCTCACCAACTGTACCAAGACAAAGACTGCATTTTTTAACAGTATGGTAGAAAAAGATTACTGTCATGATGTGCGCCAATTCCTGGATGAAACATTTGTTGAGAGGTGGATAGGCCAACAAGTAAATGTTGAGTTTCCCGATGTAACACCATTAGCCTTCTTTCTGTGGGGAATTTTACGCCACAAATCCACAAACGCTGGATGACAAGAGAGGTGAAATTGTGACTGCCTGTGAATCCATTCCAATGATAACCATAACATGTGTCAATCTGTTCTGCAGCATTGCAGGTGGTGTATTGCTGCTGATGGACATTTTGAATATCTTCAACAGTAAAACATAATCAGTAGTGCCATGACCCTCAATGTGACTTAAAAATTCATAGTTTTTTGTTTTTTTGTTTGAGTTATTAAAGTTCAAATAATGTAAACACCTTTGTGGAACACCCTGTATTGTTTAAACACCCTTTTTCTTAAGTTTTATGTCAGAGGAAAAATATTTCATATAAAATGTAGTACTATATGGTACAGTTGCAAGTACATCATGTTTACCATTGACTGGTGAGGTTATTTATTTCACAATTACAATTTCAGCCTTAAGGTCATTATCAAGTGGTAGTGCAAAAGATTTTGCTTCAACACATTTCACGCTTTAAAATCTTCTGACGTGTGTACACGTCATCATCAAAACTGAACCTTTTCACTGAAGGAATACAATCAACAGCAAATATAATTTAACTATGAGAAGTTATTCTCTCTATGAATATTATTTTACAAGAATGATAAACAAAGTTATTAATATTTTGTGATATATTAGAAAAATATTGCAGATTAACTATAAGTAATAATTAGAATAAATACGAAGAATTCTGGATACCAAACACTGTAGCCCTGACTAGTCTCGTTGTTGTACAATAAATTCTTTATAGGTGGTGAATTTTTGTTAATTTTAGGAAGCACATCACATCATTTAATCATTCAGTAATACATCCGTTCACACACAAAGTTATTTTAGTTGTGACAGGGAGGAGAGCCTACAGGTGTATATGTCAATGCAAATTGTACATCAACAAGCAGAAACAGCCACTGCAGAAAACTTGGATCAAATACTCCAATAACCAATTACGACTAGTGCTAATCTACTCACATTGGTAATTACATGAATCAGTTCTACACTCATTCTCATAAATTAAGGATAATTGCAGAATGTGGTGCCACACAATGTGGCACTACAAAACTGGCGCTAATAGCATAGGCACATAGAGAACACACACGACACAGATCTGTAAGTCCACGATATTGGTGATAAGTTGAGAAAACCGTCCCAAAACATGTATGCTACAAAACACCATTGTTTCCTGCACATGTACACAGACATTGATATGGGATATGATCACCATGCACATCTACACAGACCGCACAACAGGTTGGCATACTCTGGATCAGGTGGTTGAACAGCTGCTGGGGTATAGCCTCCCATTCTTGCACCATTGCCTGTCGGAGCTCCTGAAGTGTCGCAGGGGTTTGAAGACGTGCAGTGTGACTGAGAGCATCCCAGACATGCTGGCAACTGCTTGACATCATAGCCTGATATTCTATGGCAGTGGAGGAGCTAAGTAAGATGAAATTAAATTAGATTGGTATATGAGAAACCTGAAGTAGTAGACGAGTTTTGCCATTTGGGCAGCAAACAGCTGATCATGGCCGAAGAAAATGTCAACTAGCAAAAGGATGAAGTATGGTTCTGTAAAAGATATATTTCTTAGCATAGAATGTAAATTTAAATATTAGTAACTCTGTTTTGAAGGTATTTGTCTGGAGTGTAGACTTGTAGGGTAGTGAAATGTGGATGATACGTGTACCAGACAAGAAGAGAATAGAAGTTTTTGAAATCTTGCACTACAGAAGAAAGTTGAAAATTGGATGCTTAATTTGAATAACAAATCAGGAGGTGCTGAATCGAATTAACGGAAAAGAAATTTATGACACAATCTGGTTAGAAGAAGGGACCAGTTGACTGGACACATCCTGAGGCAACATAGAATTGTCAACTTGATACAATGTAGTAATAATTGGAACTTTATAAAACTTCAGTATCAGAAAATGAATGGTCCTAGTTAGTGAGCTGCTACTGTCAGTTTATATGCATTGCCCAGATGACAACTGATCTTGTTTTATTTAAGCACAAAAACAACTTCAATAGAAAAGAAGGACTTAAGAAAAGTTGTAGGTCTTAGTGCTCCAAAAAATCAAACAGCACCAACTCTTCCACAGTAAAAGCTCCACAACATGTCAGTGTGTCTCCATGATGTTAGGCAGAAGTCTGACGACATCATGACTCGACTATTGCGCAGTTACATACCATCAGTTTGGCTTTTTGGGCAGCTTTAAGTTTGAAAATACTGACTGGATCTTTATAGCCTCCAAAAATGTCTTCAGCATTAGGTGATGAAACATTAGGTATACAGATCTTAGACTAGAACCCATTCCATTGTAACAATTGCCGAGGATATAGAGCAAGCCTGTATTATAGGACCATAACTAGTCACAGGTACATATGCATAAGTGTATGTTGGAATCTTTTGGATACACCAAACACTGTTACTGAAAGAAGACTGAAGCTTGCAGGGTATGTTATATGTGTGCAAGATGGAAGAATCGCCAAAACAGCACTGTTGTTGAAACCAATGGATAGATACAAAAATAGTGGAAAATCTTGCAACACCTGGAAACAAGATTTTTCAGAGGCTCTCCAGTTCATGGATATGGACTGGAAGGAAGTTGAAATACTTGCAATTGATTGAGTTCTAGGCGCTCCAGTCTGGAACCACGTGACCGCTACGGTCACAGGTTCGAATCCTGCCTCGGGCATGGATATGTGTGATGTCCTTAGGTTAGTTAGGTTTAAGTAGTTCTAAGTTCTAGGGGACTGATGACCTCAGATGTTAAGTCCCAAAGTGCTCAGAGCCATTTGAACCATTTGATTGAGTTCACTGGAAGAAACTTGTTGCTTGATATGCTACATAGCATTGGAGGAACTAGGTCTAAGTAAGTACGTTAGTAAGCTCCTTCTCTTAGTCTATTCAGTTACTGTTTCCATTTGCTACTTCAGACATAAAATTTACTGTACACTGATAACTAACACTGTCTGTCTAGTGGCAAGAACAATACCTGTTAAACAGAAACAGTTATGAATTTACATCCAAATATTTGAAGAAATTGTAGGAGAGACTAGTGAGACATACTTTTATTTTGTTTTCAAATATCTGGGGCTTCAACTTTTTAAAATTTGATTATGCATGTTCCATGGGTCTATATAGCAATTAGCCCACCATGGATTGTCAAGATTATGATTACATACATTTAGAGATATACATATTCAGGATAGAATTACAACAATAGGGAAAGGATATGAAACCTACGTTTCTCCCAGTGTATATGATGTTTAAATAACTTAAAGGAATGCAACTGGGTGATGTGGCTGACAATGGCATTTATATTTTGACAGGTGACCACCTGTCATTTTCAAGGTAAAACAGTTTTTGCCTTGAAAATGACAAGGTGATCACCTGCCGAAATATCAGCAATTGTGCTGTTTGAGGTTTTCCCAGTGCTGCATCTGCTTGATAGGTTCCTGGGAATTACACCAGATAATATTGTAAAAACCACACAATATATCAGCGAGGTAACTGCCTGCCATCTTCAGGTGCTACTGTCGCTTTGCTGAGAAGCTTGCCAATTTATATGTTGGCTTTCTAGAACAGCGCAGGCGCCAGCGGGGGCATAACGTCTTTGAAGACCAATCGTAGATGGCGTCGAATACAAGAGCCCTCTGCTGGAGAAACGGGTCGTGGTCTGCGGAAGCGCGGCGCGGGAAAATGTGGCTGGGAGTGACAGACCTCGTTCGTGCACACGAGGTGTTGGCGCGCGATTTAAGCATCTGCGCTAAGGTTTTCCATCTGCGTTGACTCGGTTCAGTTGCTAATCTGCAGCTGACGATTCCTTAGCGCTGCCAAGGCTGGATTCCAAGCTTTGCTCAGGTGAAGCCTTGTGTCTCCGTTTATTAGGTCACTGCTTATACGTATTTCGGCAACCTCTTTGATTATGGAGTCCCAGTATGTGGAAGCATACGAGAGGATCTTGGTTTCTTCATAGTTCATGCCATGTACCGTGTCAAGGCAGTGTTCAGCAACTGCAGATTTCTCTGGCTTTTATGTTCGTCGCATCTGTCTTTAACTGTACAACACGCCTGGCCAACATAAGACTTCCCACATTGGCACGGGATTTTATATATTCCTGGTCTCCTCAGACTGAGGTTGTCTTTAACAGAGCCCAGCATTGATTGCACTCGTGCTGGAGGCCGGAAAACACATTTAATCCGGTATTTCTCGAAAATTCTACTCATCTTAAAAGACATGCTACCGACATATGGTATTGAACCTTGCCTCATTCTGTTCACTCCTCAGTCCAACTATGATCCACTCTACTGCCCCCAAATCACAGCATGTTAACATTCCAGAATTCCTTAGCATCAAACCTTGCCTCACCATCATTCCCCCAATACCTCAACTAGAAACCAACCTTACATCAGCAGTAAGAACTGCAACCTACCAACTGAAAATTGATCCTGGTGTGGTTTTCAATTGCTGGGATTACCTGACAGAGGGTCTCTGCCAGTTATCAGATTCATCCACGTACAAACCTGTCACATGACCCCACTCCAGAAATCCTGCCCTCACCTTTACCATTCCTCACACTCCTACCTTCTACATTCTTCCTAAAGTCCATAAAGCCAACCATCCAGGACGTTACAGTGTGGATGATTACTGTAGCCCAATGAGAGAATCTCTGCTCTTGTGGATCAACATCTTCAGCCTAATATCTGTAATCTAACCTCCTACATAAAAGATGCAAACCATTTCCTCCACCAATTCCCTACTGTTCCTGTTCCTTCACGACATGGCTCCCTGCTTGTCACTGTTAATGCCACCTCCATTTACACTAACATATCCATTGCCCATGGCCTTGCCACTATTGAACACTACTTTTCCCAACAACCAAATAACTCCAAACCTAGCCTCCTTCCCCAAGGTAGGCAACCAGCAAGAGATGGAAGTCAGACAGCAGGTTACCTTCCAATTAGGTAGGCACAATGTCAGCAGCATTCACACTTAGTGTGGACAGCAGGCCTGCAGCCAGTGGAGACAGCATCTGTCAGCAGCAGCTTGATGATCAATTTCTTAGTGATGCCTGGCGTAGTTGTCCTTGGTAGCTTGCTGCTCCAAGTGAGAAGACATATCAGTTAGCACACTAAACTCACATTCTGCAGGACAGAGTTTCTCTGTCCTGCCGAATCCAGCTAAATCACTCTAGACAGATGCTGGAATGGTTACTTTAAGGGGACATGGCCAATTTCGTTCCCCATCTCTAAAACATGCTGAGCTTTTGCTCTGTCTCTAATGACCTCTACGTTGATGGGATATCAAACTCTAATGTTCCTTCCCTCATTTTGCCTGTCTAACACGAGTCCATTATTGTTTCTGAAACAGCAGTATATCTCTATCCTAAGCCATAACAGAACCGAGGCACCAGGCTCAGCTGTTGAGCAACCAAAACATCACCACTCCAGTCTTTTTGATGCATCAACGGTTTCAAAGCACTGGTTGCCTTGTAATGGTGTAGTAATTTCTCCTTTCAAAAGCCCAGTGTGGTACTTTTGCAATGTCAGCACAGCCTGATTGAATATGGCTTCTTTTGCAAGAACATCCATTTGCTGCTTGATGTGGAGGTTTCTTGGCACCCTTGCTATGATGCCTCCTATTGGACCAGTCACAGGAGTCTGATACTACACTAGGCAAGGTTATAAGGCAACAAAACAAGTAAAAATGACCTACAGGTAACAGAAGTCGATATTTATGGACATACTCTGCCTAACACTGAATGTGAAGTTACTCATTGTGCAGATGGAAAATAAACTGATGTGGTACCAATGCTGGGTAGGACTCCAGCCACATTGCCTCGAATTGATGATAAGTACCCTTCTCTGTATTGATGATGAATTGTTTGATGACTAGTATTATTTAATGGTCCGTTGGGTGCAGTTCATTAAGCACAGTTGGCTGTCACTTTTTGTTTATTATGTCTTTTGTTGAAAGATATTGTTCAATCACAGTAACGAAATCATGCCACAGTATTCAAAGAAAACTTCAGCTTTTACAAATTCTTCAATCTTGGATGACATTCCATACATTTGTTTAACTGTCCAGTATTGTCACCTGGAACCATAAAATTTAGTTCACCACTTGGCTTTCTCTGACCAGGAGATCATGACCGAGCCCATCTGATGATCTAGCATTAATGGCTGCAGTGGTGGAATGCAGTCAAAAAAAGAAGCAACCACAACCATAAAACTCATTGTCGAGTCCAGAGATGTTGTCCCCCCCTCCCAGCATTTGTATTTGTTTTCTTATTGACCATTGTCCAGCAACAGTGACCTAACCACAATCAAATCTTGTGTAACTGCTTAGAAACAAATACTAATAACAAGATCAATCATAATGATAATTGAATAGTAGATTTATGTAGCTATGTACAGCAAAACACACATGAAAGCACTGCCAGAACATAGCATAACATTTTTCAGTAATGCACTGAAAAGTAGACGTTTGTTGTCAATGGTGAAGCCAATTTTAAGTATGAACTGAATACATCCTACAAAAAATGAGCTATTTGAAGCTGTTTAAAATATATACATCATAATCATTCCCATAGGAAAGACAGTAAATAATTCCTAATAAACTAATGCAAAACTTAAGCGTAGACATAAAGATAAATAACTGCAATCATAGCAACAGTCACAACAAGTTTCCCTAAACAGATTACATGTATGACAACTGAAATATAAGCAAGTAGGATTCATACTTCATTGGACCTACTAAAATAATCTTTCATTTGAACAATATCGGCCTATATATCCAAAATTATCGCATTATCAAAGGACATCCCCACATGACATAGATAAAGAAACACACAAAAGTAATGAAAGTGTACAAAACATTCTACTGATTACATATTTATCCCAATCACTCATTCAATGCACTGAGAGATCACTTAATCACACTAAGCTCTGCATTCAGAGAACCAAAACTATTTTTGATCCTTAGCAATGTGCTGTCACAAATATTACTACCAAAACTCAAGGACCATTGAAGATCAGAGAGTCAAAGTTGTAAGAGACCTGGGTAGTGCTAAGAGATGTGTCAATGCTTAACATATAGAGGATCATGGCAGCATCCTCAAACTGCACTCTGGTAATGGTATGACATAATGGTGTGGACTGTTTTGGGTTGGGCAAGGCAGGTTTACTCTTTCTAGGCAAGTGGTGGGGTGCCCTCCCACCACACAGCAGTGCTGCAGTAATCCCAGCAAATGTGTATTGGCAACAAATAAGTAGACCGAGTTCATTCAACACATGACATACCAATCAGTAAACACCACAGCAAGCTGATCCAGACAAACAGGTTATGACAACACTGTTGTTGTCTTCAGTCCAGAGACTGGTTTGATGCAGCTCTCCATGCTACCCTATCCTGTGCGAGCTTCTTCATCTCCCAGAACCTACTGCACCATACATCCTTCTGAATCTGCTTAGTGTATTCATCTCTTGGTCTCCTCCTATGATTTTTACCCTCCACACTGCCCTTCAATAATAAATTGGTAATCCCTTGATGACTCATAACATCTCCTACCAACTGATCCCTTCTTCTAGTCAACTTGTGCCACAATTTCCCTTCTCCCTAATTCTATTCAATACCTCCTCATTAGTTATATGCTCTACCCATCTAATCTTCAGCATTCTTCTGTAGCACCACATTTCAAAAGCTTCTATTCTCTTCTTGTCCAGACTATGTATTGTCCATGTTTCATTTCCATACATGGCTACAATCCATACAAATACTTTCAGAAATGACTTTCTGACACTTAAATCTAAACTCGATGTGAACAAATTTCTCTTCTTCAGAAACACTTTCCTTGCCATTGCCAGTCTCTACTTTGACCATCATTAGTAATTTTGCTCCCCAAATAGCAAAACTCATTTACAACTTACAGTGTCTCATTTCCTAATCTAATTCCCTCAGCATCACCTGACTTAATTCGAACACATTCCATTATCCTCGTTTTGCTTTTGTTGATGTTCATCTTATATCCTCCTTTCAAGGCACTGTCCATTACATTCAACTGCTCTTCCAGGTCCTTTGCTATCTCTGACAGAATTACAATGTCACTGGCGAACCTTAAAATCCATGGAGAAGAAATAAAAACTTTAATACCTACTTCGGATTTTTCTTTTGTTTCCTATACTGCTTGCTCGATAAACAGATTGAATAACATCGAGAATAGGCTACAACTCTGTCTCACTCCTTTCCCAACCACTGCTTCCCTTTCATGCCCCTCGACTCTTATAACTGCCATCTGGTTTCTGTACAAATTGTAAATAGCCTTTCACTCCCTGTATTTTAACCCTGCCACCTTCAGAACTTGAAAGAGAGTATTCCAGTTAACATTGTCAAAAGCTTTCTCTAAGTCTACAAATGCTAGAAATGTAGGTTTGCCTTTCCTTAATCTATCTTCTAAGCTAAGTCATAGGTTCAGTATTGCCTCGTGTTCCAACATTTCTACGGAATCCAAACTGATCTTCCCCAAGGTCAGCATCCACCAGTTTTTTCCATTCGTCTGTAAAGAATTCGCATTAGTATTTTGCAGCTGTGACTTATTAAACTGATAGTTTGGTAATTTTCACATCTGTCAACACCTGCTTCCTTTGGGATTGGAATTATTATATTCCTCTTGAAGTCTGAAGGTATTTCGCCTGTCTCATACATCTTGCTCACCAAATGGTAGAGTTTTGTCAGAGCTGGCTCTCCCAAGGCTGTCTCCCCACAGGACGGTTTCCCTCTAAGTGCCCTACCAGTACTCTGCGTGCTGCCCTGCCCTCATCCTTTTGAGCTACATGACCCTCCCATCACAGCCTACATGATTTAATAATACTGATTATGTCAGGGCTTGAATAGAGTTAATGAACCTCTTCATTATGCAGTTTTTGCCACACTCTGCTAATGTCATCCCTTTTTGCTCTGAAAATTTTCCTCAAAATTTTGTTTTCAAATACTTGAAACGGCTTTTCATTTTGCACAGTGAGAGACCGTCTCTCACACCCATACAGCATAACTGGTAGAATAATAGTTTTGTATATTCTAATATTTAAATTCCTAGACAATATCCGTGATGACAGTAATCTATTCAGTGAGAAGTAACACGCATTTCCCGCCCGTAATCTCTTCTTCAGTTTAGATTCAATCTCATTTCTCGAAGTGATGTCCACGCCTAGATACTTAAATGTGTTCACTTTTTCAAACTGCATGTCTCCAACTCTTAACATTTCCTGATCTAATGCTGTTGGCATTCTAGTAGTAACCAGGTATTTAGTTTTGTCTTCACTTATCCTTAGACCTACATCTTCACTAGCCTTGATTAAAACATTTGCATTTGCTGTTACGGATTCTTTCCTTTCGCTAATGATGTTTAGATCATCTGCATATCCTAATATCTTAATATTTCCATTTAACTCCACACCCTCTGAATTATCTGCTGCCATTTGTACAATATATTCTAGGACTAAATTAAAAAGTAGCGGAGACAGGGCTTCCCCCTGCTTAAATCTGTTCTTTCTTACAAATTCTTCTGACTCCAATTTCCCCATGTGTACTCTACCTTTGGGGTTTTTCAAACTTGATTCTATAAGTCTAACATACTTCTTTGGTATTCCAAGTTCCAAAAGAATTCTGTACAATTTTGATTGCAATACTGACTCATATGCTTTTGTAAAATCTATGAAAAGATTATGAACTGGTTTATTGTATTCCCATTTCTTTTCCAAAATTTGACACAGGGTGAATATTTGGTCTATAGTTGATCTGTTCCTCTGAAAGCCAGCTTGGTAATCCCCCACAATTTCATCTGCATATGGTGCAAGCCTGCTTAGGAGAATATTCAAGAAAATTTTGGAACATACTGGTAATAGCGATATCCCTCTACAATCACTACAATCCATTTTGTCGCCCTTCTTAAAAATTGGGATCAGAATAGACTCTTGCCACTCTTCAGGTATCATCTCTGAGTTCCATACTTCAGTTATCACTTTGTGAACTACTTCCACCAATTTCTGTCCCCAATTTTTAATTAATTCTGCAGTTATGCAATCTGATCCTGGTGCTTTATGGTTTTTCAATTGGTGATTGCATCTCTTACTTCCTATAACGTTGGCTCAGGTATCTGGGGTTCTGCTTTATGTATCTCATAGACCTGCTCATTTCCTGCTTCCTGGTGTACATTTAATAGATGCTCAACTTACTTAATATAGCACTGGGGTATGTCAGTATTCCCCCGGCATCCCCTCGAAGTGCATTTGTCCTAGCCTTGAATCCCTTCCTATACCCATTTATGTCTAGGTAAAGTTCCCTGATGTTTTTTTGTTTTACTGTTTGTTTCCATTTTTTAATTTGATTGTTCAAATAATCCCTCTTCTTTGCCCATAGCCTACAACCAATTTCCCTTCTCATGTTCAAGGACTCCTCTTGTTTTCTGTCTCCCATTCTATCCCAATCTAATCGCGCTTTTCTCCTTTCTTCTAACAATTTCTTGCATTCCTTATCAAACCACAGTTTCCTCCTGTTCTTCTTAATCATACCTATTATGACCTTCGCTGCCTCTTTGATATTATTCCTCACAGTGATCCACTGTTTATTTACATCCTCGTCTTGATCTGCGTAAATTTCTATCATGTACCTTCTTCTAAAGTGTTCATCATTTAGCTTGTCAGTGTCAAACCTAACAAGTTCTGCATTGTGACACCTTGATGTTGCTGAAGATAGCCGTTGGTGAACTTTGGCAACTACAAGAAAATGATCAGAAGCACAGTCTGCTCCCATGAAAATCCTAACATTTTCTATACTAGTGTGCCATCTCTGATCTACAAGAACATGATCACTAATTCCCACATATCTAACTTTAACCAATCCATTTCCCTTTTTAAATTTTCTAACCTACCTGCCCGATTAAGAGAACTGACATTCCACGCTCTGATCCATAGAACGCCAGTTTTCTTTCTTCTGATAATGACATCCTCCCAAGTAGTCCCCACCCGGAGATCCACATGGGGGTCTATTTTACCTCTGGAATATTTTACCCAAGAGGATACCATCATCATTTAACCATACAGTAAAGCTGCATTCCCTAGGGAAAAATTATGGCTGTAGTTTCCCCTTGCTTTCAGCCATTTGCAGTACCAGCACAGCAAGGTCGTTTTGGTTAGTGTCACAAGGCCAGATCAGTCAATCATCCGGACTGTTGCCCCTGCAACTACTGAAAAGGCTGCTGCCCCTCTTCAGGAACCACACGTTTGTCTGGCCTCTGAACAGATACCCCTCCGTTGTGGTTGTATCTGTATCGCTGAAGGTCCATAGTTCATTGGGGGGGAGGGGGGGGGGGTTACAACACTAGATACAAATACCGTATTTACTCAGATCTAAGCCACACTCAAATCTAAGCCGCACCTGAAAAATGAGACTCGAAATCAAGGAAAAAAAGTTTCCCGAATCTAAGCCGCACCTGAAATGTGAGACTCGAAATTCAAGGCCGATCCCTTCTTCTAGTCAAGTTGCGCCACAAACTCCTCTTCTCCCAATTCTTTTCAATACCTCCTCATTAGTTATGTGATCTACCCATCTAATCTTAAGCATTCTTCTGTAGCACTACATTTAGAAAGCTTCTATTCTCTTCTTGCCTAAACTGTTTATTGTCCATGTTTCACTTCCATACATTGCTACACTCCATACAAATACTTTCAGAAATAACTTCCTGACACTTAAATCTATACTCGATGTTAACAAATTTCTCTTCTTCAGAAACGCTTTCCTTGCCATTGCCAGTCTACATTTTATATCCTCTCTACTTCGACCATCATCAGTTATTTTGCTCCCCAAATAGCAAAACTCCTTTACTACTTTAAGTGTCTCATTTCCTAATCTAATTCCCTCAGCGTCACCCGACTTAATTCGACTACATTCCATTATCCTTGTTTTGTTTTTGTTAATGATCATCTTATACCCTACTTTCAAGACACTGTCCATTCCGTTCAACTGCTCTTCCAAGTCCTTTGCTGTCTCTGACAGAATTACAATGTCATCGGCGAACCTCAAAGTTTTTATTTCTTCTCCATGGATTTTAATACCTACTCCGGACTTTACCTTTGTTTCCATTACTGCTTGCTCAATATACAGATTGAATAGCAGTGGGGAGACGCTACAACCCTGTCTCACTCCCCTCCCAACCACTGCCTTCCTTTCATGTCCCTCAACTCTAATAACTGCCATCTGGTTTCTGTACAAATTGTAAATAGCCTTTCGCTCCCTGTATTTCACCCCAGCCACCTTCAGAATTTGAAAGGGTGTATTCCAGTCAACATTGTCAAAAGCTTTCTCTAAGTCTACAAATTCTAGAAACGTAGGTTTGGCTTTCCTTAATCTTTCTTCTAAGATAAGTCGTAGGGTCAGTATCGCCTCAAACGTGTTCCTACATTTCTACGGAATCCAAACTGATCTTCCCTGAGGTCGGCTTCTACCAGTTTTTCCATTCGTCTGTAAAGAATTCACGTTAGTATTTTGCAGCCGTGACTTATTAAACTGATAGTTTGGTAATTTTCACATCTGTCAACACCTGCTTTCTTTGGAATTGGAATTATTATATTCTTCTTGAAGTCTGAGGAAATTGCACCTGTCTCATACATCTTGCTCATGAGATGGTAGAGTTTTGTCAGGACTGTCTCTCCCAAGGCTGTCAGTAGTTCTAATGGAATCTTGTCTACTCCCGGGGCCTTGTTTCGACTTAGGTCTTTCAGTGCTCTATCAAACTCTTCACACAGTATCATATCTCCCATTTCATCTTCATCTACCTCCTCTTCCATTTCCATAATATTGACCTCAATAACATCGCCCCTATATAGAACCTCTATATACTCCTTCCATCTTTCTGCTTTTCCTTCTTTGCTTAGAACTGGGTTTCCATCTGAGCTCTTGATATTCATGGAAGTGGTTCTCTTTTCTCCAAAGGTCTCTTTAATTTTCTTGTAGGCAGTATCTATCTTACCCCTCGTGAGATAAGCCTCTACATCCTTACATTTGTCCTCTAGCCATCCCTGCTTAGCCATTTTGCACTTCCTGTCAATCTCATTTTTGAGATGTTTGTATTCCTTTTTGCCTGCTTCACTTACTGCATTTTTGTATTTTCTCCTTTCATCAATTAAATTCAGTATCTCTTCCATTATCCAAGGATTTCTACTAGCCCTTGTCTTTTTACCTACTTGATCCTCTGTTGCCTTCACTATTTCATTCCTCAAAGCTACCCATTCTTCTTCTACTGTATCTCTTGCCCCCATTCCTGTCAATTGTTCCCTTATGCTCTCCCTGAAACTCTGTACAACCTCTGGTTCTTTCAGTTTATCCAGGTCCCATCTCCTTAAATTCCCACCTTTTTGCAGTTTCTTCAGTTTTAATCTACAGTTCATAACCAATAGATTGTGGTCAGAGTCCACATCTGCCCCTGGAAATGTCTTACAATTTATAACCTGGTTCCTAAATCTCTGTCTTACCATTATATAATCTATCTGAAACCTTCTATTATCTCCAGGGTTCTTCCATGTATACAGCCTTCTTTCATGATTCTTGAACCAAGTTTTAGCTATGATTAAGTTATGCTCTGTGCAAAATTCTACCAGGCGGCTTCCTCTTTCATTTCTTAGCCCCAATCCATATTCACCTACTACGTTTCCTTCTCTTCCTTTTCCTACTGTCAAATTCCAGTCACCCATGACTATTAAATTTTCGTCTCCCTTCACTACCTGAATAATTTCTTTTATCTCATCATACATTTCATCAATTTGTTCATCATCTGCAGAGCTAGTTGGCGTATAAACTTGTACTACTGTAGTAGGCGTGGGCTTCATGTCTATCTTATTGAGATTCCAGTTTTTGGGGTACAATGTTGATCATATGACTCTAAAATGCTTTAAAAAACTTTAAAACTCACAGATGAAAAATAGTGAGTTTTAAAGTTTTTTAAAGCATTTTAGATTCATATGATCAACATTGTACCCCAAAAACTGAACTCTCAATAACTCGACACTCTGGGAAACTCGACAAGCTTCACGCGTTTTTCGGCCTTGAAAAAAGAAACAAAACATAATCATGCACAGTATTTTTGTAAAAAGCTAATTTAATTTACAGTAATAATCATACTTATAGACTATTACAGAGCAGTGAATATATAGCTCTGAAAAGACTGAAAGTATATTTAAATAAATCACTAAAAGAATAAAACATAAAATATTGCTGACACACAGTGATAGCACTTTGATTAATAAGTGAAACAGCTAATTTAAGATTACTTTGAATAAGGCTCAGGGTTCATTAAATGAAAACAATATCTCAAAGGTAATGCTTTAGTACAGTTAATAAAGTTAATACAGTATGCCTAATACTTTCAATCAAAAAGTATGTAAATAGCGGATTTTAATTGGGTCTTACACCCTAAAAATATTTGAGTATTTGAAAATAACTAATACAGTACTATAGTGATACAGTACTAAAGTAATACTTATATTTCGAAACTGAAAATTTAACATTATGTATGTATTTAATTCTCTATTTTATAAAGATTTTTAATATTGCTCTAAATGCCTTTATTAGGGTTAGAGTATCTTTAGAAAGGTGCAAATGTTGACTGGCTGACTGGATTACTGAATATGAAGTCATTGATGACTGGTCGGATATCCAATTCATCCAAAACATCTTGGTGGGCATGAAGAACAGCCAAGTTGTTCAATCGTTTCTGTTCCATTGTTGATAGGAGATACGACTTCAGACATCTAAGGGTGCTAAATGACCATTCTGTTGTGATTGGAACTACTTGGAGAAGCTCAATGCACTTCACTACTTCACATAACATTCCTCCAACTGCAGGCTCATGTGTAATGTACTTTCTTACATCACACATGGTTTGTAAGACCAGTTGTTTTTTTATTAGTGATGTAAGCTAATGTATTCAAGTGTAAGTGCAGTCTCTCAATGTCTAGGTCATTTTTGAAAAACTCAGTTGATTTTCCCAAATTTGTTTCACTTCTGTTTACTAAAAGCAAGCACTCTTGTTCAACTGCAATGACCTGTGTGAGTCCAGTTTAAGCAATCTGCTCGGTGATGCAAGATTGCACCGTTTCACAAACTTCAATGTGAATATCTTTGTAATATTCCTTTGGGGTTTTGAAAGTGTACAGTGAGCCGGCTTCATTGTTTTCACACTTCTTTGGTATACTTTGATTCTGAGGAAGTGAAGGATCATCAACTTGTGAAGGTTTTTCTTTTAAACACAATTCCCAAAAGTGTTCAAAACTATCATGCCTTTCATTTAATATACAAATTAAGCCCCTATATAATTTTTCCAGATCAGGAACACTTAGATGAGGGCACTGAATTTTTTCATTGACATCCTCAATTGGGTTCATTGCATGCAATAAAGACGTAAAAAGAAATAAATCTTGAATTGTAGCATTGACTCAAGGTAGCCTGCACATTTGTAACCTGCCTCTGTTTTGTCCTCTGCAGAAAATGTTTCAAAAAACTCTAGCAGTCCTTCAAAGTTTTTCAATATTCTCAATATACTAGAAGCTCGGATAGTCTATCAAGTCGGACAAAAGGTTGTAGACCAGCTTGGTCGTTGGCACTCTCACAGCATATGCTTCTGAAAAGTCCCATCCTTTTGTTGGATTCCCTTACGGTGTTTATTAAGTCCTTGGCTAAAGCCATAATATCCCTCAGAGACGTAAGATGGTGGAGACTGTCTACAACTGCTATGTCTAAACTGTGAGCTGTGCAGTGCACTTAACTTGCTTTTGGTTGTACATCCAAAACTAACTTTTTTTAGTCCTTTGAACTTACCTTTCATGGGAACCATAATAGCATCATAGCACTATCATTGACTTGTCAAGATGAGCAAAACATCTTTTAAAATACTAAACAGAGTTTGTGATTCAATTTATAAGTCAATAAAGTCTTCATTGATGATTAAGGAATCATCAACAGTGCGAATACAAAATGACACTTGTTCGTGGATTGAAGAATCACTTGTTTTGTCAACCATAACAGAAAAATGTTCAGTCTTCTTGATTGAAGCCAATATCTTTCTCAACACAGACTTCCCTAGTAGATCAATGATCTCATTTTGAATATCGTGGGATGTCCATTTATACCCCGAATGCCCTAACCAATATTTAAACTCAGGGATGTCATTATTTTGGTGTTCCCCCAACAACTGAAAAAATTTGAGTTTACATCTTCATGCCCTCTAATTACTCATCCTTGTCGGCATAGAAATTTCCTGGCAGTAAAAATTGTCTCAAGAGCTAAACGGCCTTTCTTCATATCACTATCTAACTGTTCATTCAATTGGGAGGCCACACTTCAGCTAGTAATAGAATTTAGTTTCAGGACACCTTCTTTATGCATAAATGTATTTTCATGAAGACAAAATTTTTCCAAAGCCTTTTTCCAGTTATAAAATCCTACAGAAGTAAATGCATCTTTTTTTTTTTTTTTTTTTTTTTTTTTCGGTAGATGCTCCATATTCTAGCCATGTATATTTGATCAACCAAGACTTCTGAAATTATCTTCCCTTACTGGATTGTCCAGGTTTCAGCTCTAAATGGTTCTTGCCTGAAGATGATGAAGCAATTAATGACACAATAATTGTTGGAGGTTGACTTGCAGTATCATCAACTTCCAAGCGTGCCTCTTTTGGTAACAGATTTATCTGTTGCAAACTTAATTCACAATACTCCAAGAGACTAAAATAAATGAATAAAATATAGTCATATAAATCAGTCCACTAGACACTAAAGTTGGAACACTAAACACATCTGCAGCATGCACTGAACAAAACTATCCGCACTGAATGAAGCGACAGCAGGGTGGGCTTTATATAGCCCCGGTGTCATAATGTCTCGAATCATCAAGGCGACATGAGGTGGAGGGTTCCAGGCACTTCTGCTCCAGTCCTTTTGATGTCAGCACAGCCACAGCACTGGCCTACCGATGCCAGACTTTACCCAAAGGTTCGTGCACCGGGACAAATTCTAAGTGTGCCCACAGCACCGTAACACTATCATGATTCACAACACTCATTTTCAGTTAACCTGCTTACTACTGTAATAATTATTTGTTTTAACTCATTACTGAATTTATTTTAAAAGGTAACTATCATCAAACAAGGAAAACAAAAAATTCCAGCATAATTTTGTGATTTTACAAAGCATAATATAAAATAATTTTCTTTAATTGATGATATTGTAGGATTCATAGGGGAAAAAAGAGAGATGTCAGATGGACTTTAAGAAGGAATTCAAACAAAGCCAATGAAAGTGGATGGGCAGTCCCAAGAGACAAGAAACTACAGAGAAGAAAGAAAGTAATGACTGATCCAAATTTTTTATTTTAATGTATCATGCGCAACACAATCATTCAGTATGTCTGTTTGGAAAATCATACTAACAATTATCTTTACAAAGGTGCCTGCAATGAATGAAGACTTCATACTAATTCAGTCTGGCCAGTTTCAGCACAATTCTGGTACAAAAAATATTATTTAATTATGACATGCACATTCTGGCAGATCTCATGCATAAATTTTATGCATGTTTTTCTGTTGGTGTGTAATGTAACAGCCTTGAATTTTGTATATGATGTTGCAGCAACATCCCTCTGCAGACTTGATGACCTGTGGCCAGGCAGGCAAGTCAACTGCCTCTGGTGACCTGCTGACAGTGCTGGAACATTGTTGACACAGCACAGAGTAAAAGCTCTGCCTTCTACAGTGGAAAGCTAAATTATCCCCATGCTGGCTCAACGCTGAGTCACCATGGCAGCTACATGACCAAATGTGATGCCCTGCCATAATGAAAGCGGACCGAGCAACTATAAATACTTGTTGCTCTAGCAGTACCATTACTTTGACTGCTGCCAACATCGAGACATATACTAGATGCCAGTCCACGGTTCCACAGATGGCCATACAGCTTCATTGCATCTAGCTGCCTCATTCCACTAGGTTCTGGTCTGCGTGCCACTGCTAGACTCGATGCTACGGTGGTTTGAATATGTGCCATCCAACTGAGGCTACCTCCCAGTTTCTCCATCTGGCCTCTAGGCATCTACAAGAGGTTTGTGATTGGAATCAGCCTGCCAGCATGTCACGTACTTGACTGATTGTCATAGCATCCGGCTGCCCACATATGCACTAGCAGACTGTCGAGACATGACATCAGCTCTGCGTCCACGGGAAGCATGCTGACACTGTAGAAAGCTGAGTCTGCACTCCCACCCAGCAACCACTCACCACTGCAACCAAGTGTGGTGCCTCATGCTTCGTGGGGTAACTGTGGCTACCTGGTGAGTCACTGTATGCCTTCAAGTCTCCACCAATGAATGTGTCAATGAATGTATTTGCTAATGGAGTATTGTTGACTGCCAGCAATCTGGTGGTTCACATCCAACCTCCTACACGTCATTCTGAATGACAATCCTGCCATGTAATAGTGTCTGTATGCAAGACACTATTACATTGGCATCATAAGTAGCCAGTGAAAGTGAGCAAAGTTGTGAGTCAGAGTTCAGCACCATCATCTTAACATGGCGAGTGAACACAAATTGTTTTTTATGGCTTTTCATTTGAATGATTGGCTCTGTCAGAATGATCAGATTGCAGAGTCACAAATGTTGACTCGGGCACTGATCTGATAGAATATATGGGTAACACTAGAAGAAACAAATCCTGTTTTCCATTCAGTTAAGTATGGGCAGTGTAATTTGCTGGGGCATAGGGCCTTTACACTCAGTCTACATCAGTGTCCTGCTTTAAATGTAAAAGGCTGGGCATTATGCCACAGGACACAGGGAATGCAGATGGTTAGTGCTCAGATCCAAGGATCAAGAAGTGTTTGTAGAAAAAGTGTGACATGATATCACTCTTAAGTTTTTCCCTGTGTTTGTCCTACCATACAGGGTGTATCAAAAAGAATCATCCAATTTTAAAAAATCCAAGTATTATGTTATTTGAGATACATGTGTAAACAATGTACTGTTGGAAGAGCAAACGCTCGAGTTTTACATGGTTCCTGCTAGTGTGCACCCACTTCAGTTCTAGCAAAAATGGTGTCAGGACAACAGAAAGCGTTTTGTGTTCTATGTTTTGCACAGTGTGGGTCCGTAATAACTGTCCAGCATGTCTTTCGTACTAGGTATGGTGTAGATCCTCCTACAGCACAGAACATTAGATGATGGCATGAACAGTTCCGAGTTGTGTAAAGGCAAATCACAGGGCCATCCCACTTATCTGACACAGACATCAAATGCATCCACCATAGTTTCTCAAGGAATCCACAGAAATCCATTCGCCGTGCAGCTTGACAGCTCAGCAAGCCCCAATGTCCATTTAGCATGTATTGCATTGACGTTTACACATGAAACCATACAAAATCCAGCTACTGCAAGGTCTTCATGAAGGTGACACATAACAATGTGTATATTTCTGTAATTTTGTTCTTGGCAAGATGGTAGATGACATTTTACTTCCACAATTAGTGTTTACTGATGAGGCAACATTCCATTTAAATGGAAAGGTGAACCATCATAATGTGAGAATATGAGGTATGGAACAACCACATGAAGTTGTACAATATGAGAGGGACTCTCTAAAACTTAATAGTGCTGGAATGAGACAAACAAAATTTCTCATAACTTTTATTTTGAGGTAGGCAAGTGCGTCTCATATCTCAATTTTTCACTTCAAACACAACATGTATTGATAGTTCCATAGATCTCCCTATACAAATAGTCAATTTACAGTATATATTTTCTCCATGTTAACTCTAATCTCAGTTTAATAACCATCAGTCTCTTCTCACTGCTGAAAGCATGTGCAATCAGCTATCAATATTTTTACAACACAGGTCATTTACATTCAAATATATATTTTCTTTCCACACAGAGGATATCAGTATTTTATTTTTTCCTGTAATTGAGTATTTCAAGCAAAATATTATATCTCTCTGTCCAATATGGAACAACTCATCATTAAAGTGTGTTTCAACTTGATCAACTCCAGTATGTGTAAGTAAACATGAAATAAACAGAGATTCTCTCAATTTGCATAATCACATAGAAAGTCTAACATCAATTTTATACACAAGGTGTAATGTAAACCAGTAGTATTTATACCAGTTGTACTAGTGCACACAGCAAATATAAATGATAATTCTGAATTCAACAAATCTCATACAACTAGCCTAAGTAAAACTTTTGTGTATTGACATAGTAGTGTTGGTATATACCCCAACGGGAATAGGATATAGTTGTAGGTAAACAACTAGAATTCTCTCAGATACAGATTTATTAGCACTTCGCTTCTACACAGATACAAATCCTGAGGCTAACTGCCATTAGCAGCCAACATCCTCCCAGACAGCACACTTATACACTGAACAAATATCGATATTTATGGCGCTCTACGCCACATAGCCGCCACCCCCCCCCCCTGCACAGTATGGAGTACGTCCCTGTGAATTGGGGGGGGGGGGGGGGGGGTGAGAAGTTAGGAAGGTAACGTACAGTTCTTCCGTGTCAGGTGGAAGCAGTTGACTGGTAGGAGACCGGGGGGTGAAACTAGGAATGTCGACAGCAAAGTCAGTAAGCGACCCCAGCGGCTGAAGACGACGTCCCGTCCTGGAGTGGAGGTGTAGCACTTTGTCAGCAGGCAGGCGGAGAATCACCTTGCCAGAAGGCCTAACAAAGGCATGTAAATTGCCACATGCAGCACTTGTGCTCAATTTAAAGCGGCGCACCACACGAGTTTCTGCACTTCTTCCCTCAACATTGTCACACGTGAGTACCACACACACACCGTATCGCCATCTACGACAACAGATAATTTACGTATGTCATCAGGGTGTACATATGTTGTTAATTCTTGGGTGGCACCTGTACGAGCAATGGTAGGGAGGCATGGAGGTGTGAGAAATTCATAGCAGGAGGAATCATCTGCGAAGAGGGGGAGTGGCAGGTGCACTGGACTGCGCAAGCGACAACCTCAGGCGATCAGCTGACGGGCGAGGGAGCGAGACCGAAGGCAACAAGGAGCCAGCGTGGATTGAATGGCATGACAAAGAGCTGTCACACAAAGATGGTAACACAATGGTAGAATCCGAGTGGTTGGCAGTTCGACTGCGAAGGCCGTGAGGAGTGAAACCTCGAAAAGATTGGCCACTCGAATTAGATGAACGCGGAGAAGAAGCAGTGCTTGGCAGAGAAGCACGCTGTGGAGAATCAATACCCGAATGTATGGTATGAGAAGATGGAAGGCCGCTCAAAGCAGGAGTGGGAGAAATAGGGGCAGAATCAGGGAGGTTCACCTGAGGCTCAATGAAAGCTGGTTTCACTCGGTTGAGTGAGACCGTGGTTACAGAGTCTTTTATGAGGAGATCCATGTTATTCTCGGAGCATTTGATGACTTTGTAAGGGCCTGTGTAGGGCGACTGAAGTGGGGCTTTGATTGAGTCGTCTCTGAGAAACACGTACTCACAAGAGTCTAGCGTGCATGGTACGTACACGCGCGGAGGTGTATGACTAGCCGGAGGTCGTGGCTGAATTTTGCTGCAGTGCAAGCGCACTCGCTCGAGAAGTGAAGGGAGTTGAGAGGGTCATGGAAGTGGGAAGGGAGTGACTAATTCTCCAGGCAAAACCAGAGGTTGGCCATACACAAACTCGGCTACAGAACCCTTGAGGTCTTCCTTGAAAGTCGCACAAAGGCCAAGAAGCAAGAAGGGCAGTGCTTCTGTCCATAGTGAGTCATGGCAACGCAAGGCAGACTTTAAGGTGTGATGCCATCACTTGACAAGCCCATTGCTTTGGGGGTGGTATGCGGAAGTATGAATTTGGACAATACCACACATTTTACATAAGTCGGAGAAAACTGAAGACTCGAATTGTCGTCCCTGGTCAGTGGTGAGGTAAATAGGTGAGCCAAATCTAGATAACCACGAATCTAAGAATGCTCAACTTACTGTCTCAGAGGTAATGTTCGGAATAGGCACAGCCTCAGCCCACTGAGTCATCCTGTTAATAGCTGTAAACAAGTAATGGAAACCCTTGGAGGGGGGCAAAGGGCCTACGAGGTCCACATGAACATGGTGAAACCGGCCTGGTGGTTGGGCAAAACAGCCAAGAGGTGGGGAAGTGTGCCTGGAAACTTTGCTCTGTTGACACAACACGCATGCTCTGGCCCAAGACTGACAGTCGCGGCGCATGTCTCTCCAGACAAACCGTTCAGATACCATACAGGTGGAAGCTTTGACACCGGGGTGTGCTAATGTGTGTTATTTGTCAAAGACCTGGCATTGAAGGGGCAGGAACCAACAGCTTGTGATCAGTGAGCACATAGAAATCTCGTCCCTCAACATCAGTTATGAAGTGTCTTATGGCCTCGTAAACTGCAAGTAATTCTCTGTCGAATGCTGGGTATTTCTTCTGCGCGTTGTTTAGCTTTTTTGAGAAAAACTGCAGGGGGGTCATAACATCATTGTATGTCTGACTCAGTACTGCGCCAACAGCATTGTCACTAACATCAGTAGTGATAAACATTGTGGTGTCCACACGTGGGTGAGCAATAGTGGCAGCGGAGGCCAACAGCTGAGTTCGTTAAATGCCTTGTCCATGACTGGTGTCCATGGGACCTGGCGGGTGCCAGAAGTTTGTGGGCCAGCGAGAGCAGAAGCGGCTGGCAAATGTTTATGGTAATAATTAATTGTTCCGATGAACCTGCATAATTCCCTGTAGGTCTGGGGGCGTGGCATCTCGAGAACAGGCTTGATCTTGTCCTGCGGTGGTGTCAGACCGTCCGATGACACAACATAACTTAGGAATGTGACGGATGACTGGTGCAATTGAGTCTTTTTATTGTTCAGTTCAATACCAGCAGCTGCTAAAATATCTGCCAGGACTTGAACACGCTCCTCACTCTGTTCCAAAGTAGAAGCAAAAACCAATATATCGTCCATGTGTACGAAACAAAAGTCTATATGGGATAAAGTTTGATTGATGAAACGCTGCCACGTTTGGGGGGCATTGTTCAACCCCATCAGCATAAATTTGTATTGAAACAGCCCAAAGGGAGTGGTTATGGCAGTCTTTTCAATATCCTCCAGAGCCATAGGAATCTGATGAAATGAGTTCTCGCAGTCCAAAACAGAGAAGTACTTTGCACCTGCGAGCACATGATTGAAGTCCGCAATGTGTGGGACCGGGTATTTATCAATGATGGTGCAGGCATTTAAACACCTATGGTCTCCGACCATACGCCAAGTACCATCTTTCTTTTGGTCAAACAGGATAGGACTAGCCCAGCAACCGGAAGAAGGTGCAATTATTCCCTTTTGTAATAGAGCATCTAATTGTTCTTTTGAAATTTTCATACATTCCAGCTTGAGGCAGCGCGGGCGTTGCAATATGGATGGCCCATCGTTTAGACGTAACCGATAAACTGTGCCATTAGTGACTACTGCAATACGTGGCACGGCACAACAGTCAGATGTCCATGAAGCGGAGCAGGCGGTGGCGGACGGGCAAAGCTGTGGCACTGAGGGCATGGAAGTACAGGTGTGCCAACCACTCGTAGGCTGTGTAAAGGCCGCATGCGTGTTAACATGGGCGAAGTTGGTACACTGATTCTTGTTAGCAGGCCGTGCCGCTATGAGCGCTGTAGGCACGAGTGGGCATGGCCAAACAGCAGATGGCCGTAGTTCATTGCCACAAGCTTGGGAAGTTAATTGTCCATTCGGAACGCAAGGAACATGAGCAATCTGGCATACACTGTCATTACAAGAGGAGGTGCTGACACAGTTTACAGAGTTCACAACATTGTCGTTAACGTGCGTGGGCATGGGAACACCAGATTGGCATGGACTGACCTTGTCTGTAGCTGACGAGTCGCCTGCTTGTAGTGCTGCAAGGCGTTGTTGTATGGAGGCCAACTCGTGGTGTATGTTGCGGAGATGCAGCAGCATTTCCATACACTCCATCTGCAACTTCGAAGACTTGGCACACTCCATTAGCCACTTGTTTGTCCAAGATTGCAGCTCCTAGGATAGGTTTAAACTCTTCTTACCACAGCACACATGTTTGGTGTTATCCAAACTGTCACTCGGTGGAGCGAAAGGAATATGTTTGTTTAATGGGGGGTAAAACACAGTATTTTGCACAAAATCTAGTGACAACTGATAGTGCTTGAGGAAATCAATTCTGAGAATAGGTTCTTCAATTGTTGACACTAAAAACGTCCACTCCAGCTTGCACTCAGGTGAAAGTTTCACTGTATACAGAGTAGTACCCGAATACTGTAGGGTAGACAAGTTCACTGCACGAAGTACTGTTTTGTGTGGTTGCACTATATTGGTTGCTAGGCAAACTGGCAGCAAAGAGACGTCTGCACCAGTGTCTACCAGAAAATGTACACCTGATTGTAAATCGCGGACATAGACTCGACCACACTTACTGTTGTTGTCCGAAATGGAATGCAACGTTGGATGGTGCCCGTTGTTTACATCGCAGGAGGTGGCACCGCAGCCTACCTGCGGTTGGAGTTTGGGTAAGAACATGGTGACTGGCATTTGTGAGCTTGCTCCCCAAATCTTGCGTGGAAGAAACAGTAAGGTTGGGCGGGCCTATGCTTCTATGGGTAGTTGCTAGGTGACGGAGTTTGTGACCCAGAGTCATCCACAGAGGCCGATGCACTGTCGTTGCGGGCAGTTGAAGGTGCAGGCAGGGCGGCTAGTTTAACAAACTCGTTATTAGCAGCACCAGACAAGGGCGTGATGTCAGAAAGCTTCTTAGTGCGGTCACGTCCAGAATGCAGTGCCCGGAGCTCACGTTGCCAGGCGGAGTATGCTCTGTCAGCAGCGCGTAAACATTCATTTACTGGCCTATCTTCATATGCAGAGATTGCAGTCTGGACAGGCAAAGGCAGCTTTTCTGTCCAGATTTCTGTGAGCATGTCATCAGGCATAACTTGCTCGTCAACGAAAAGACAGATGCACTGCCACAGTTGGGATGGAGACCTGTCGCCGAGACGTTCTTTGTAGATGAGCTGTCGCACATTTTCTCTCCTGGTTTTCAAGACTCGCTCCAGTATCATCTGTTTCACCAGAGTATACTTCCCAGCTGGGGGGGGGGGGGGGGGGAGGGGTGCTTTGACCAGATCGTAAATTAAATCAACGTGGTCGTGAAGAAGATGGTTCATGAGGCAGGCGAAGCGTGTGTCGTCATCCAAAGCACAGACATTGAATGTTTGCTCAACCAGGTTAAACCAGAAATCCGGGTGAGCGGGTTTGATGTGTGGTAGTTTTAGCAGATTCGGCACTGCAGTCACTGTGGAGGTGCACCTATTTCTTTGGATGGAAGTAGAGCATGCAGAAAATAGCGAGTCCGAATTATTTGCATCCCGTAATGCGGGTATCGCGAAATTCACTTGACACCGGGGGGGACGGCTGAGAAGCGACGGATGCTTGAACAGTGTGAGGATCATAGTCAAAATGTACATTCTCATTGACATGGTAGCTCGGAGAGAAGCCACAAGTACTTAAGTATGCTGGTGAATGTCCGTTATGCACACTGTATTCACTCGATCGTGAGTGGTGGGGCTGGTTGTAGACGTCCAGGTAATTACTGTCCAGCACAGAATTGTTGAATTGAATAGAAGCAACACAAGGATCCCACACATGTCCACTAGGATGCACACTTCGTGTGATATTTGCTGTTTGGCGAGCATTGAGCACCTGTTGACTAGCCGGCGCGGAAGGATACACACGTGGCGAGAACTGATTCGAGTTTGAATTTACTACTGGATTTTCCAAAGTAGCAAAACTTTGCTCGATGCCATGAACTGTATTGAATTGTGCATGTTCTGAACAACACTCTGTGGAGAACACGTAGAAAGGTCTAGGCTAACAAAGCCAGAGTACATGACTGTTGGCAGTTGGAAGAAACTGGCGGCACTCAATGAATTCCACTGCAAGTTCGGGCTGAAGGATTCCGAAGAGTCTTGCGGCATGTCCACTACGATGGCAGGAGCGCTGGAGAGATGTTGCTGAAATCCGGGCGGCGGTGAGTGCTGAAAGGCCATTGTCTGAAGCTGAAAAACGGCCCTCACGATCGCGAAGAAACCCAACGTGGTAGGCGCGTAAATAACCTTTGGGCGGTAACTCGGACGCATATTACACAAAAAAATGGGGTCACCAATGAGGGAATAGGATATAGTTGCAGGTAAACAACTAGAATTCTCTTAGATACAGATTTATTAGCACTTCGCTTCTACACAGATACAAGTCCTGAGGCTAACTGCCGTTAGCGACCAATATCCTGCCAAAGTCCTCTCCTCAAAGATAGCACACTTATTCACTGAACAAATATCGATATTTAAGGGGCTCTATGCCACACCCCCTATGTCAAGCAAGGAAAAAAAATCATTTCATAAATCTGCAATTCAAGGGTGTATACATATATACATAACTAACTAATATCTCTTATATTTAAATCTTTTGGTAATGTTGTCTACTACTAATTTTGGTGGTGTGTATCTAAATCGTGGTCGATGTTGCTGCAGCATTACATAATGAACAAAAGCTCAAGCTTAAAACATAAAACCAATTGTACATCTGGTTGTATATCATAGTGTCTTTCTCCCAACGTAAAAATTTCTCACCACAGTGTAATCAATATATCTTTTCCTCAGTACTTCACATAGGCAATAATATAGTTCATAAAAGCAAATATGTATATACATGTTTCTGATATTAAGCGTATCAGTTCACTGAAATTACTTGTAAATGCAGAATATTCATACAAAATATGTTGAAATGTTTGTATCAGTTTCATTCTCCCCTTTTCTTATGGTGAAATGAACACTGAACCTAACATAACTGCAATGTGTCATCTACATTTAAGGCATATATTGCAACTCACAAAACAGAAGCATGTTCCTCAATCTAGTTGTGTAACAATTGGGAATCATAGGCAGGCAATAGCACAAAAGCTACACTCTCTATCTAAATAAATGAAATGTGAAATAATGTGTAATCTGGTTAAGGCATATATTGCAACTCACAAAACAGAAGCATGATCCTCAATCTAGTCATGTAACAATTAGGAATCTTAGGCAGGCAGTAGCACAAAAGCTACACTCTCTATCTAAATAAATGACATGTGAAATAATGTGTAATCTGGTACAGTTTAAAGCAGAATATCACTGTTATGGAAGAAAACACTTCCTTGGATTTTCTGTATGCATTTTAATGAAACACAGTGATCAAAACTTTCATGTGTATATCTAATGAGTGTGTCAATGTATTGTTCAGACCAACATGTCTTCCATCTGTCACTATCTGGAGTGTCTCTATAGAATAACATAACTTTGTAAACTTGATAATATAACTGTACTTTCTCATAGCCTTTCTTCCTCCAAATAACTTTTAACTAATTCCAGTTATCATCATGATTTTAGTTTTCACTGAATTGACTGCAAATGCTCCTGATATTTTTCTCATCTTTCACCCCTATATTGTTGACATAAATAGTTTATTTGGCTAAAAGTTACTTTCCCCAAAACAAAATCAAAGCCCCTGATAAATTCAGCAGCAGTAACATTCAACCCAAATGGGAACCCACAATAGTGAAAACACCATTTTATAAAAATGCCATATGCTTTCTAAATTCATATTCTAATTCAGTTTGATGAAAACCAGAAGTTAAATCAAGACTAATAATATATTTTACATTCTTGAATTTATTCATTAACTCATCTATGTTTTCTGGGTGATCAGTCTCTCTCTCCAAGTTCTTGTTCAAATGTCTCGAGTCCAGAACCAGCCTAACCCCATAACCTAGTGTAGAAACTACCACCAGTTTTATACTGGCTACAACTCTTTTCCATTACCCTCCACTTTTGCATTTTCTGTAACACTTTCAACTGATTTTCTTTTACAGAGGGTACATCATAAAGCCTAATAAAAAATGGGTCATGAGGTTTTGACTGTAGTTTACATTGATATTTCTTCATTCTGTGTGGTCTCTCATCAAGGACATCACTATATTCCCATAAAAATTTTCTAGTTTGTCTTTATCCTCTGTTCTCTAAGCTTCAGCTTCCCCTACCTGTTTTGCTACAAGTTCACTGTAGGAATCATTAGTTATTTCCCCATCAAAATATCTGTCTCCTTAGAAATTCCTGTCTTGGGATCACTGAATGACAATTTCATCTCATTCTATTCCCATTACCATACTTTGATTCAAATCCTCAACCACTAAACATCATTTATTTTCAAAGGAACAAAACATGTCTGGTGATCACTTTATTACTTTTTCCAGTGATATCTTAAATCATGACTCCAATTGTAGGAAACTCAACAAAATACTTCCCATCTTTTACTTTATCTCTTAGCTTTTTTGATATTCTACACATAAGACTTCCAGTGTCAACCAGGCAATTACCCTTCTGATTATCAGTTTGAATGCAAATATATGGACTCTCCTGTATATCACAATTATCAGTGTTTTCATCTTCATACAGCAATCCCTCGTCTGTCTCTCCATGACCCATACATTTTTCTTTCTCTACAGATTCTACATTTGCCATAGACTGTAAGCTTTCCAAAACTACATTGTAATCTACTGGCTCTTTTCATTAGACTCAAAATTCACCAGCCAGTGATATGTAATGCTTTGATAGCCTTTCAAAATCTGATGAAGCTTTAATGAGGCAAAACACATTATTTTTAATAAAAATAACTTTGCAACCAAGGCTGTCTCTATATATATCTATCCCATTTACCTATTGTGCACTACTGCAATCTCTACTGTGGTAAGCTCTCTGAAATTTCTCTCTTCTTCTCCTAAAATTTCTATCTTTATTTTGGTACCTATTTCTTGTCACCCCAAACTGACAAGCTCCCCATGAGGTGTGCTCTTGTTTTCTTTCTATTTTCAAAATTCCTGCTCTCAAATCTTCTATTGTTACTTTCCCATTGCCTACTTCTTTTCTCATGACTCCTTTCATCATCCTTACATCTATCATTCCAATTATTGTTTCACCTGTCATCATCCCTGCATCTTTCATCCCAATGATTATCTCTGCTGTTACTAATATCTTGGTAATTGTTCCTATTAGCTCTTCCTCTATCTCTGTTTTCATGATGATCATTAGGTCACCCCTTTTCTGATAAAATCCATGTTCACTTTGCCTGTCCCTCTGTCTCTCACCTCTTTACTGTAGCATATCTAGTTTATTAACATATTTTAAAAATTGTTCAGTAGAATCATCTGATCCATGTACTAAACCCCACTGTACTTTATGTGCTAATTGCCTCTTTAATGTTCTATTTGTATTATCTCATCCAATGGTTTATCTAAGTGTATAAATACTTTAGGCTGCTGTAGTATTAGACTTTGGCACTAAATTAAGTGAGAGTAGTTCTACATCAATCCAATATAGTAAAATGAAAGCAGGTTTAAAGAACCAGGGAAACATGAGTCACTGACCATGCCTAGTCCAGACCAGGCTTGGTCACTTTCTGTTGACCAGGGCCTAACCCATACTAAAAAACAGCAAATAAATAGTTCAGCAGGCAGTATCTCCAAATCTAATAACATTATACATAACTATACTGTTAAGATTATGTTTCTTAACATACAGGGCTTATTAGATAAAACAGATGCATTGCATGTTCTGATCGAGGAAAAGCAAATAGAAGTCCTTGGTTTAGCTGAACATTGGATGAACCCTGATGGCATCAACTTGACCAGCATTCCAGATTTTAAAGTAGCCTCTTACTTTTGCCGTAAAGATAAGAAACGAGGTGGCTCTGCCATTTTAATTAAGAACCACCTTGTTTTTGAGCCACTACCTAGTGTAACAAATCTATCTGTGTAGGAAACATTTGAAATATCTACCTGTTACATTGTGACTTATGGAACAGCCTTTATCTTTATTTACAGAAACCCAGTATTGGAAAATAAGAGAGAATTTTTTGAAAGGTTGGACATCTTATTAAACACATTGTTTTTAATGAAAGTTAATGTAATTCTAATGGCTGATTTTAATATTAATTTCAACTCCAGTACTTCTGACAACTTGGAAATAAATAGCTTAGTTAAAAGCTATGGGATGAATATCATGATGTGGGTACTTGTATAGACAATAATGTTACAACTTTTCATTCTTCAAAATATGATACAAATGTGATTGACACTCTCCTTTCTGATCATCGTGGAATTATTATTCATGTAAACATGGATGCAATGATATTTAACGTCACCAAGCCTTCTGTGATTTATAAGACACAACGTACAATTAGTGACTGTAATATATCTGTTTTTTCTAAATGTCTCAGAGAAATTAATCAGTTGTGTGTGTATGGTAACACCAGAGCAGAAAACCAGTTCAACAACATTCTTGAATTATTCATGTGGGCAGTTAACATTGGCCTGCCAATAAAGAACAAATGTGTTAAAATGAGCAGGGTATCAACTATCAATAAAAATAAGTGGTACACACAGGAACTACGAAAATGTAAAGATCAATGAAACAATTTCTACTACGTAGCAAAGAATTCATCTTGTCTGTATGCCAAAGTATGATATAAAGAATGCAAATATCAGTACAGAATGGGTATTAAGAAAGCTAAATTAGAATATAATTGCAAATTGGTTGCACAAGCTATTAATAAACCAAAAGAAATGTGGAAAATCATTAATGAGAATCTAGCATTGGGTAGCACAGAATTTGTATCTAGATCCAAAATTAGTGCTGATAGTTTTAATAATTATTTGGCAGTCCGACTTGTGGCCTTGAACAGCAATGGCCAGGCCGCATCGTTGTTGTATATAGGTGTCAGTCACACAGAGCGCGACTCTGGCCAGCTCGCCACACTGGCTGACGTCGAATTTCAACACAGACAGATTCGCAGCAGCCCGGAGCGGCTGTTTGCATTTGCTGGTGCATTTGACAGCAACGGCATGAGGCAGATCTTTGATACCACGCTACACGTGCAGGCTGCTATGTGATGAGGTTCCATCCATTTCCACGGTATGACAGCTGACGCAACAGCAACCGCTTTTGCCTGTGCGGCGTTCCTTGCCCCGGTCATCCGCCGTGCCTGACCCGCACAGGCAGACTGCGGTGTTCTGTCTGATCAGGCCTTCAAGACGCTGAAAATCAGTTTTTATCTTTCCTGTATGTTTGGAAACTGGCATATCCAGAATATATTATAGGAACAAAGTCTAGAAATACATGTGGCCCTTGTGACTCATAAGGGATTGCGACCACTCATTTATAAGTCATTATCAAACTATCACCAACAAGCCATCGTTGTCTCATTAATCATCAGTCACTTATTAGTTACCATCTCTCTACAATATGCCATATCGATCAAATGCCTGGATGGTTAATGGCGTACCCTCGCTTGCAATACTGAAGTAAATGGCAACTGGCAAATGTTTCCAACTTGGTCCCAGTGTGGCGACTCCACATAGTCATAGAGAAGAGACAAATAAAACTGGAAAAGCATTTCCAAATAAAATTTGGCAGCTCTGCAAAGTTTAGATTCGTATGCTATGCTCTGTTCTTACAGGCAGATGCCCTAGTGTCAGACACATCGGTTTTAGATGAATTCGCTGTTTCTCACACATTTGCTGTTAAGGTGTCTTATTTTAAGAGTTAATGTTGTGGGAATATTCTGAATTGCTCTTGTAAATGCACATTTTGAGGCACAATGCCATGTCAGTAAGTGCACCACTGCTGAGAGATGTTAATAGGTGCTTAAAATAAACAATAACAATTTCAGATTGTTAAATAGGTAAAAATAAATTATTTTCTCTTTTTAAGTAAGAATAAATCGTTCATTTTCGCCTGCCTTAATACATTTTCTTGCTATTTACACTTTTCTCTGTAAGTCCCCTGAAAAGTGAAAAAAAAAAAAAAACAGGGCTTTACTTTCTATTTTGTAAAGTAGAAACTAAAGGTACACAATAATTTCCACAACCCATAACAGATTCATGTCTCAACAAATTTTGTGAACTTTGGTTGTAAGGATGGTGTGACTGTTTTATTGTTACCAACATATTAATGTAGTTTGAAATAATGTTGTAAATTTAATATAAAGAACAAAAGAAGGCATACGATTGTGGAAATCGGTTCTTTCACTGATAATGTGCAAAACTTGACTACTCACATACTTGCATTACTTAACCAGAAATTGAATTTGTCTCGGGTCCTTCCCATAACTATTTACCACTTTTTCGATACAGGACTCCTCCTCTGATTTTATCGTATCACGATGAACTGACACCATACACAAACAACTGAGTCAATTATCTGCCATGGTAGTTCTTAGCCACATTTTCACTTGCCTGAGAGTGCTGCAAATAAACATGACGTAGGCCTATACTAATTCATATAGTGTAAGCTTCTTCAATTCCTCTATTGTGATAATATTTCAAACAAGATTTAAAAATAATTAGAAGAAATGTTTCATCTGACTTAAGAAATTGTTTCAGAGTCTTTCTAATTAAGTAATTACAATCATAAAAATGTTACTGTGGTAATTAAGTACCTGAACGATCTTTCCACAGAGCAGGTGGTTGCCGGTAAGCTAAGGGCTATCTTCAAGGCTGAAGCTACGGCGGGCAAGAATTTGGCTTTGTCCAGTAGATCAGTCAGGCTTAATTCAGCAATATCTCCTTCAGTTACTTTATCGCGTTTCCACATACTGATCCATGTCCGTGCTTCTTCAGTGAAGTTATCTAAAAGATCGCCATAAAATCTTTTGATATTTTCAATTATCCTTTTCATATCTAGGTCGCTTTGGGATTTCATTACCTTTGGGTGCAAGCAGAAAATCTCAAAAGATGCCTTGTTTTCTTCTGTGAACCGTTCTTGCAAGGACTGGACTAGGGAATCCAAATATGGAATAAAGAGAGATTTTCTGTAGTACTCAGTGACAGAAACTGATGGATGATTTGAACGATGCATTTGTTGTGCAACAACTCGCAGTTGTCGAATACCAGTGACATCTATTCTAAGTGCACTATAGCTGCTTTCAGCACTTTTCATTAGCATTTCAAATTCGGCTTCCGCATTTTCTCTGTCATCCAATAACATTTTTACAATTCCTTGAATGTGTTCTGAATCTTCTAACAAGTTAATGTTTACTGATTGTAGGATGTTGGTGACAGGTTCTAGTTTGGCTGAATATTTTGCTATGACTTTTAATGTAACAATAAATGTTGGAGAAGTAAGTGTGCAGTAAAGTTGCCAGGCTTTCTGCCTAGTTTCACAATCTCCTTCTTTATGTAAAATTGCTAATGCTTCAACAATTTCTAAAAACATATCATTAAATTTCCGTATAAACTTATGCTTCTCAGACCAGCATGACTCACACAGTTTTTGAAGGTTCCCAACTAGGACTTTCCTTTGCGTGCTCCCCTGGAAAAAAGAAATTCCTTCTTTGGTAGTACCAAAAGCATTTATAACCTCTGATAAGGTGTTCAAATCATTCACAACTAAATTACGTCCATGGCTAGCACAATGATAGAAGTGAGCCTTGGGATATTTCTCAGCAATTATCTTATGTACACCGCCAATTTTACCGGCCATCGTACTGCACACGTCATAGCCTTGTCCTACCATTTTATCTAGATTTAAGCCCCAAGTAGATAAAGTAGATATTATTGTGTTGGAGATATGTTTTGCACCTAACCTTGCTAATGGTGTAAATCTAAGGAAGTCTTCTCTGACAACATTAGTTGCCACACAAAACTTGCAGAGGGCACCTTTAACTGCTTCAGAATAGACCAGCCACAGATATAATGACAGCCAGTCTGGTCAAAATGTTCTTTTTGTGCTGTCTATGTCATTCTTAAAATTACAACTTTTTTCAGGTTGCCACGGATTCAATAAAATCTTATACATTAAGCAATTGTCAATATCCTTTTTCTTTTTTCAGTGTAATTTCCAACATCAGGAATACTGACCAGGATACTACTACCCTTTTCATCAATGCACTCGAAGCCAGCAGAGGTACTTGCTTCGTCTTTATTTTCTCCATCAGCACAACTACTGGAATTTTTAACAGTGATGGTTGCGTTTGACTCGCCCTTTTCCTGTGATACCTCATCATAGACAGTATCTTCTTCGACACCTCCACTTTCATTTGTAGTTTTAATTCGCTTATGAGGTACAAAAAACTTAAGTATATCAGTCATTTTGCCACTGTATACACTGCGCTTTTACATTCACAATGCACAAACGTCCATGCAAACAAAAATCATGCACCACTGTCCACTTACAACTCACAATGAATTTACACAACCCTTAACGCGATATGATGCTGAACCGAGCTGAGCAATGACTAAGGAACAGAAGCTGAAATCGTTTTTGCGCAATCGTTTGGAGCGGTTTCTTGCGATGGATGTGGAAATATTTATGCGATATGTTCCTATTAGAACATAGCAAGACTCATCTATAACGTTCCGGAAATGAAGGTAGCTCACACCACACCCTGCTAGATCACGTTCGTTAACAGTAGTTCCAATGACGAATATTGCCTACTTCTACAGACAAGTAGCGATATTAGTGGCCACACAGTACCCTCAAACACTTCTACAACAAACGAAAAGGAACATAATACAATATGCTAATTTAAATTAGCGTCTGACAATTGTTAACCATTATTTGAAATTTGAAAGAATAAAATTTTGCTGAGTGTGTTTTGCTGTGCAACTGTATTGTGTTGCCAGTTGAGGTTTATAAAGAGGTTTGTACCTAGTGAGGTGGGAACAGAGAGGGTGACATTTTAGTACCCTATAAGTCAACATTTTCGAGATGGAACTCTCACCATGGGTGCCATTCTTAATGGGACCACGTACACATGTAGTAGTTTGTCGATTGGCAGATTCACTTTATTTTATTATAGCTTATTCGTAATGCCCAGAGTTTGTTAACATGTAAACAGTCTTTCCTTATCAGATATGTATTGTTTACAGATACTAAAATCTCGAATATTCCGGCTATAGATATCTATATTTAATTTTGTATTTTTCGTCATATAGATACTGTATCATAGATTATTTTTCAAGGAAGATATCATTTTTTTTATGTTTGTGTTTAATGTCCCTTTATGACACAACTGATTCTCTTAATATGTAAAGAAGAACAATGGGCATGCCTTCAGGAAAAATCCTTAAATGTTGCTCAAGAATGCATTTGTAAAAGTTAATAATAAACTGCTGGTTCATCTGATTATTCCCATTGTTGCCTCACTTGCTGTTGTTAATTTCTAATACTTCATAGGCAACAGCTGTAAGATGGATATATAACACTTTGCACGTCTTCAATGAATGAGATTTCTTAAAGAAAAACACACAATTTTTAAATTTATCATAATTTTTTAATTTTAGTTCGATTCTCCTTTAAAGTTTTTCATTGCTCTAGTTCACCCTGTAATTCTGTTTACATATGTTTTATATAATTTTTACCTCATTTTATCGATATTTTCCGGTTATTTTAGTAGTCATTTTACAGGTATTTTAAATCACACATAACTGAGCCCTAAAGTTACAGGTATTTTTTGTATTCGTAAACTGAATGAATTATCACTAGGGGCAACTGCCCCCACTGGCCCTCCCCTGTGGGTGCCCCTGCGTCCAGGTACACATAGCAGAAAGGCAGGGGTCGTAACACTGTATCTAAGAACCTCTGCCAGGTTTGGGCAGCGTTTTTCAATCCATAAGGCATGTAAACGTATTCAAAGAGGCCTAAGGGTGTGTTGATGGCCGTTTTAGGGATATCTTGTTCATACATTGGTGTTTGGTGATACGCTTTCTCACAGTCTACCACACTGAAAATTTTAGCGCCTGCCAACTGAGAAGTGAAGTCCTGAATGTTCGGTACTGGATGATTGTCCATGATTGTGTGGTCATTGAGTCGTCTATAGTCGCCACAGAGTCTGTAGGAACTATCCTTCTTCAGTGTGAGATGAATCGATGACGACCAGTCACTGCAGGATGGGTGTACAATGCCTCCTTTTAATAGGTCCAAGATGATTGCTTTCGCCGCTTTGAGTTTGTGTGGGGTCGTGGTCGGTGTCTGACCAGAGGGCCCTCAGTCGTATTGAGTTTCTGACATGCACCGCTCGTGATCGGTAACATGCTATGCGCGCGTTGTGCGTCATTAGCATTCGGACACTCGTGCAATGAGTCAATGATTTGAGCGCACGCCAGTTTGTGGGAAGAGCGAATACCTCGAAGTGAGGCGAGTTTTGATTTTGTGCTCTGTAATGTCTGTTCGGTATGCTCGATAAGGGAGGTGACCTTGGCCTGCGCTTGCTCGAGTTCACTGATTTCTTGTCATTGTAGTAGCATGTCGCAACTTTTACTAGTTAACTTGGCCGCAAGAAGAGCACATTTGGTCTGCAATAGTGAAATGTCAATGTTTGTTGACAGAATGGGTGATACAGACACAGTGGCCGTAAGGGCGATAGTCTTTTGTGATGGTTGGTGGACCAATGTATTCCGTGGAATGTCTAGCGAAAATTTGTGGTGTCACAGAAAGTCAATGCCTAAGACCGGATAAGTCACCTGTGTCACATGAAAAGTCCACGAAAACTTCAAGTCTTTTGACAATTTGAGCATTAAAGGTGCCGTACCTAACACTTGTGAAGGTGGCGGGCTGATCACAATGTCGCTAATCAAATCCAAATGGTCATGCAAATGTCCCACCAAACACACAAAGCATGATTCTTGTGAGTCAATGCCTGTGGTGGCGAATATAGAGTCGACTAACGCGAATCATGTGTTGGGCTGCGTTTTTGCAAAAGTTGGCAGTCTAGGTAACTTAGTTGGTTTTGAATCCATGAGCACTGGGTGTAGGAGCAGTCAATATGGCATCTGCCAATAAACTGTTACACACCTCGGATCAGTCGTTATTGCTGTCTGATGTCTAGCAAAAGTGGGCCAGGTACTAGGAGAGGTCACATTCACTATACACTGTTCAGTTCGATCAGAAAATTGAGGCTGTGCGTAGCCAGGCACAGAACCGATTTGCAGCGCGGATGATGTAGCAGCCGCATAGTGGCACTGCTCAGAAAGTTGGTGCAAAGTTCTGAGGGGGGTTGCGCACCCCTGAGCGTGTGACGTTAGCAGTGGAATATCCGGATCTCTTTTCACACTTTGTCCTGTATGATCGAAAGAACGATCTTGAGGCAAGATAGCGGGCGGTACGTATGCGTTGTCTGTGAGTGTTGTGGTACTGCAATCCACTCGCAGATTGGAGGGCCTCGAAATGTTCAATGTATAGAGTCCATGCATAGTGCAGGTGGGTGGCATGGTCAGATTCTGACCCTAGAAATCGTACGGCGGTACACCTCGTTGCTTAGGCCACATGACGATACAGGCGGTTCACTCGTACACAAACGATTGTTATTGTCATTGAACTCAGGCAAAACACGGGAAGAGCATCATAAACTGTCATTGGGGTCACCAATGTGGTAGTTTGGGTCCTTATCATTACAAATAACAACCAGTTGATCCACTTGTTAAAACAATGAGCACATTTATTGTCACACTTCAGATATACGTCCTGACACATCGAAAGTATCACATAGCCAGAACATAATGGCCGCCTTGGCCCAAAGAGTTTTTTGTGCACCAGAGATGTTATGGGACATCAGTGTTGGCACAAACACAATAGGTGGCTGATGGCAGTAATTTCTGGAAAGTTTTAAAATTTTTTGGCACCTGTCAGATTATATTAGTGGGAAAATAATAGAAAACTGTTGTGGCTATTGTTGAATGCTTTCGTAAACCTTTGGCAGACTTAGTGATAAAAACGATCATTATGTTTCCTTCTAAATTTTAATTAAAATAACCTCTTGGTTGATAGACAGCTATGGTGGCACAAGGATGTTCGTTATGTACATCATTCCATGTACTTAGAACGAGCAAAAGCTGCACATGCAATGCAAATAGAGCCAAACATATGTTCAGATTACTTTTGTTGTTGTCATTGTCAGCAGCAATGGGAAGTACATCAGTGGGGATGGTGGACAGGGCAACAGTTGGCTCTCCCCTTCCTGTGCATCATATTGTGCCTGAGAAAGCTGTGTGGTGCTTAAAAAATCAGTCATTATAGGGGGCACGTAGGTGTCAAGAAAGAACTGCACTTGGCTGAATCCTAGACACTGCCACAATCACAAAGTTATTTTAGTCAAGGTGTAGTGTGGTTGTGAAAAATCAGTTCAAGCTCAACTGTGATCTGCACTATCAATACGAGACAGAGATTTAACTTTTGTAAACTTTGCATCCTTACCTAGAATTTAACAAAGTTATGTACTATGGTATGAAGATATTTGAGAAGCTCCCATCTAACATACAGCAAGTAATTAGTTATCTCAGCAAATTCAAAGGAAAATTTAAAACATACCTCATTAGTGACTCCTTCCACTGATTATCTTGGTGCAAGGACTTGATTCCTTCTTTAGATGGATGGTAGGTAGTGTGTTGTAAACAGTCCTGTGTAATTACATATTTAGGTTACTGCTTACTTTGAAAAAATACTTGATTAATAAAGTAAACATTAAGTTTCTGATAAGACAGCCTGCAGCTACCTAATATAGTTGAAGTAGCAGCATCTTTCTTTCTAATTCACTAGAATGGCATAAACATAACTAGTATTAACCTGTAGTGTGATAGTTTCTTGTTAACATAGTGTACAGTTTAAGCAATGTTTGGTTGTTTTTTCATTAACGTGTACCTTCACTTGTTCCTTAGCCCTGTAGGTTCACCTTCTTGGTGGGATGTACAGAATACGATGAATGAGTAGAAGAAATATCTATTCTTTTGAAATTGTGATGGCTTATTTCTGTCAAGCCACATTAGTAAATGTATATAATATGATGGTGCTGTTAGAATGCTTAATGCCTTGAACATGCACCTACATAATGACTGTTGGTAAATCCTTAGCATCACTACCTTCTGCTGTCTACTTGCAATGTGAATGCAATACTTGATCAGATTAGCTGATTATATGTTTCACCATTTGGCAACATAATATGTTCCCAAATGTACGAGTTTTTACTCCTAGGTATTTCATTTGAGATTGATTTGCACCTCATTGGTGACAGAGTGGTGTATTCTACATACAAAATTCATGTTACTGATCAGTACATGCTTAATTCTTTTCTTATTTGACATGTAGTGATGTTATTCCAATTTGACATCTAGTGATGTTGTTCTACTTACATTTGTTCTTTCCATTACTGCCAGGTCTATAAAAATATTCAATAATTCATTCAATATACTTTTATTTTCAGAAACACATTGCAGATCCAGTACCACAACAGAATGACTACAGGATTGCGCAACCAAATGTTCTCTGCCACCGTCCTGTATTTTCTGGGATGGTTACTAGGAATAGGCCACAGCCAATACCCAAGATCATTATTTTTATTTTACCATCTGTGCCAAATTAATGTGTCTGGTGATATATTAATGTTATGTCACTTTCTATAATAGTATCACAGATACACTTTAAGAAAATGAAATGGTTTACATTCCACGGTGAAAACCCACTGTCATAAAATGTTTATTGAAGTGGATGACTCTTGTTGTATTGGAGTTACTGTTGCAATGAATGTGATTTTTTAGTATGACATGTTAAAAACAACTGAAGTAAAATAAATTTGTTTATTGCAAAAGGAGTTATTTCTCTATTTCTCTTACTTATGTTATATTGTCCCATGTTATATGTGTGTTGGTCACAATCCCTTCCCCCATCCCCACCCAGGGAAAGTAATTACAAAATTATTGCATAATGTTCCATCGTGTGTGTGTGTGTGTGTGTGTGTGTGTGTGTGTGTGTGAGAGAGAGAGAGAGAGAGAGAGAGAGAGAGAGAGAGAGAGAGAGAGATTTAATTGTCCATCCAGTAATGATTATATGTGCAATAATAATACTTTTTGGCTGAGTTGCTTACATTTCTTCAGAAGTAAAACTGTGAAAAGTATGAAATTAAAATAGTTTGTGATTGTTTCTGCATGGAATGTTGAATGTTTTGTTATAATATATCCAATTACTCAAAATTTGTTTGCTTACTGTGAACTATTAGACATCAGCTGCATTAGGTATAAATGTAACACCTATTAGTGACAAATAAAAATTAAAAATTTCTGCTGGACTGCAACTTTAACCTACACTTCTCTCGTGTTGCGAGGAAATATTCCATGATGTTCTGGGTTTGCAGCCAGATGTTACTGAACCAGTCTTTTGACTGCATAACTCCCAGCAATTTGAATGTGAATGGGGTGAAGAAATACTGAATATTCATCTGTCCTAGCAATCTCATCAAAGGTTCACTGTGTATATGTTTAGAATAAGGTATAATGAGCCACTTGTAACACATTCAGCCAATGATACACAGCTTCTTATTTGTCATGTATTCAGTTCTTCTTCCGTGATTCTTTCCACACATCACCTCTCCTCTGCTTGTAACTTCAGACTGATCAGTCTGTGAGATTATGTAATGGGCTATGAAAATGAACACTTATTTACAACAGTTTCTTGTAGATATGTTTAGTCCAGTTTGGCCTTTTCGATGCGACATGATCTTGAAGAAATAAAATAAGTAGAAGTAGTAACAGATATGACCAGGGCTTGATTTTTAAAAAAGAAGAAGTACCAGTGCTGTGACTTATCAGAGGTATTGATATGGAATACCATCACAAATTGAGCACTGGTTATAACAACAAAAGCAGTTGTTTGGTTTAAAATAGTGATGTCAGTAACTGTACCTGGATTGCTTTGTCATTTCACAGCAATAAAAAAAGGAAGATTTATGTTTGACAGTATTATGAAAAGAATAGTTCCTACTCACCCTGTAGTGGAGTGGCTGATTTGCAGGTAGGCCCAACAAAAAGACTGTCAAACACAACTTTTGACTAAACAGGTCTTCATTAGATTTAGACTGTCAGTTACATCCTTGCTCACCAGACACACAAAGAAACTGATGAACGAAATTGGTCTTATGAGTTTTTGTGAGGTGGAGGGTGAGGGGGGGAGGGGGGGGAGGCAGAGGGGAAAAGTTTTCCCTACTCAAATGTGGAGGCAGAGGGAAAGTTTCCACTGCTCACATGGAAAAACCTATCTTGTATGTGTTAATTAAGAAGTCCAGCCTAATCATGGGTCAGCCATTATAGATTTATCATTGAGTCAACATAGCAGAATTAAAAAATAATTTGAAAGTGATGAATGAAATCAAAATATTTTGTGACTGGCTCTGAATGGGATCTGAACCCTGTCACATTCATCTTTTCTTTTGTTGTAATACATTTAGTTACACTGATGCAAGACTTCAGAAAGAGTACATTAAATGAAAGCTCCATGTATAAGGGGCAGTCAAATGAAAACAAGGCTGATGGAAATAATAAGTAAGCTGTTTAGTATTTCAAAAGTAATCACCATAGCAGTAAATAAATTTATGCCACTGTGAGCCAAGATGGTCAACTGTTTCATGGAAAAATGTTTGCTGTTGTCTACAATACCATGATTGTACTCATGTGCGCACCTTTTGGTGTGAACCAGATTAATGGCCAAAAATGTTTCTTTAGGGCTCCAAAAATATGGAAAGCACATGAGGAGAGATTGGTACTGTATGGAGGTTGTGTGAAGCCTTCCCAGAAAAAAAACTCTGCAGCATAGTTTAAGCAACCTGCCAAAAAAAAACACCTGCCATGGTTGATTAGAGTATGCTGTAGAAATTTCGCTGGGAAACACACGTTCTCCATAAAGTCCGAATCTTTCCACACGTGATTTCCATAGTTTTAGAGCCCCGAAGAAAGACATTCATGGCTGTCCCTTTGCCTCAGATAAAGAGGTGCATGCCTGGCAACTGCAGTCATTTTTCCGCAAAGGCGTTGATGTTGTAAGGCAATTACAGTGGAATAAATGTGTTAACAACTATGGCAGGTACTTCTGTATTAATGAATAGTTTACTTTTTTTTCACCATTTTCGTATTAATTTGACTGCCCTTGTATGCCACTCTCTTAAGTTTGCTTTTTTAGAGCTGTGTACTATGTGCACAAGTGCTCTATTATTATTATTATTATTATTATTATTATTATTATTTTTTTTTTTTTTTTTTTTTTTTTTTGGGGCAGCAGAATAAATGCTTCTGTTGTACAGATAAGGAACTTGAAACTTAACAAGTTGGAGTAACTCCATTTGCTATAAATCTGCTCTTTAGATAACTTTCTTATCTCTTTTTTACATTATGCTGGTAGTAGATGTACCAAATTTACATAAAGCACCAAAATTCGTCTTTAGGTGATGTTTCAGTAAAATTCATTATTCATCAGTTTATCTGAGTCTGATAATGCCAATGGTTTAGTTAATTTTTCACTGTACATGTTCTTTTAAGAGAAATCTGTAATTTGCTTTATTCAGAAGCCACATGCTCTGGAACATATTGTGAGCTAATAAATGTTTACTTCCAGAATGACATAAATTATTTAAAAGCCCTTATTTCACTCTTATCAGTAAACATTTTATTATTTGTGAAAAGTCATTAACTAAAATGTTATTCATAATTAAAGTTTCCACCCCCAGAAACTGTGCAGAAATAATGGGCATCATTAGCTCTCTAAAACCCTCTAATTCAGCTGGGCATGATGGCCTAAATACTAATGTTTTAAAAGCCTGTAGCCAAAATGTCTCTGTACCTCTGTCTGCAGCAGTCAACAATATAATAGAATCAGGCACCTTTCCAGACAGACTAAAAATAGCACAGGTAACACCCATTTTTAAGAAAAGTGACAACAACAAAATAGAAAACTACAGACCAGTCTCAATCCTTCCTGTCTTTTCCAAAATAGTTGAGAAAGTTAAATACAACAGGATTATAAACTTTCTTAACAAACACAACCTGATGTTCGAAAATCAAAATGGATTCGTAAAAGGTAAATCAACTAGCACTGCAGCTGCTCAACTAATTGAAGAGGTGTTAGGGGGTATCGAAAGCAAGGAACATGTGGGAGGTGTATACCTAGACCTGAAAAAAGCCTTTGATTGTGTGAACGTTGACATCCTATTAGACAAGCTATGGAACATGGGCATTAGAGGCGCTGCTTATGACCTAATAAAGTGTTATATGAGCAATAGAAAGCAGTTTGTTCTACTTAAAACGGAAAGTGGTCTCTACAAATCAGAGATCACTTGCATAAAATATGGGGTGCCCCAGGGCTCGGTATTGGGCCCCCTTCTGTTCTTGATCTATGTAAATGATATTAAATACTGTACTATAAATTCCAAAATTGTTCTGTATGCCGATGACACATCCATTGTATGTAAAAAGGAATCATGTAACGAACTAGAGGCCGAGTGTAATAATGTGACAAAAGAAATTGTTCAGTTTTTTAATGAAAGCCACTTAAATGTATGCACCAGTAAAACATGTTTGATGGAGTTTAACAAAAGTAGTTTGAATAATGAAATTAAATTATACATGGGCAACGAATTGGTAAAGAAAGAGTCTAGTGTAAAATTCCTTGGCGTAACAATCCAAAGCAACCTGAAATGGGACACACATATTGACTCTCTAGCAACTAAGTTGTCAAAAAATATATTTGCAATTAGTACTATTAGCAAGTTCTGTAGAGACACCGTAGTCCTAAAGACTGCATACCATGCTCTTTTCTCCTCTCACTTGAACTACGGTATTGAAATTTGGGGGGCAACAAACAAAGCTAATCTAGATAAGCTACTCATTCTTCAAAAAAGGGGAGTGAGAATAATCTGTGAAGTGTAACAGTTACTACGGCTTCTGACATCAAATGTAACAGTTGTGGTTACTAAATGTGACACTTCTGTCACTCAATGTAACTGGGTTTTCTCTTTTGATGCTGTCAATTGTCAGGATGAGCATTCTCAAGCATTCTGTCAGGGTGAAAATATTAAATAAATAAACTTTTCTCTCTTACAAAATGTGGGCAGGGTGGGTTCTTCCTTGGCTCGGGTATGAGGTCGAATGAAACATCATTTTATACATAAGATAACTTTTATTGAAAGTTTCGTACAACTGTTATCTTACTGGACGTTCTGGTTCGGAGAGCGGCAGCCGTGTCGTTTGCGTAGCCTTCTGCTGCGGCAGCGGCGGCGGCGGCGGCGGCGGCGTCTGATTACGCGTAGCGGTGTGTATCTCGTGTCGCCGTCTCGCCCAGCTGACCGGAGACGCGCAGCGCGAGGTGGCCTGTTTAATTATTGCGAGCGACGTCGTGCATCGGGTGGTGATACCTTGAATGTGGCGTCCCAGTGTTTCTCTTCTCTAAGCGGCCGCGTGTGTTGTGCGTCGACCAGCGGAGCGGCGCGGCGGGGGGAGGCCAGTGTCCCGGACTCGAACCACGGACTCCCGCTTGCCAGTCTTCGGCTGTCAGGTCTTCATCCCAGATCACAGGTGACTGCTGATGTGAGGCCGTCTCCTTCCCGTCCTCACGAGTCACCCGGGTATGTAAAATCAGACTTCAAAATACCTTTTAACTTCTTCTTCTGGCACTGAGGCTGCTGCTTGCTATTCTATTACAGCGGCGGACTCGGTGCGTCTGTGCATGATGTAGTCTCTTCTTGCCTGACGATCTTCAGCACCGAAACTAACTTAAAACAACTGCTACGCTTCTTCTTCGTCTTCTTCGTCGCTCGTCTCCGTCTTCGTCTCCGTCTTCGCCTTCGTCTTCCTCTCGTCTTCATCTACATCTTCATCTACATCTGTCGGGCCCACTGCGTCTCGCGTATTTATTCACTTCAGTTTACTGGAGGTGAACGACTTCACGGCCATTGCCTCTTCTGTCACGTTGAAAAGATTCTCGAAGATTCTTCTTAACGTCGGTCATTGGCTCTTGGAATGTAGGCGAGGGGCCTTTGCTCACATACGACAACTGAGAAACACGTGAGCCGGTCATTGCCTCTTCTGTCACGTTGAAAAGCTTCTCGAAGAATCTTCTTAACGTCGGTCATTGGCTCTTGGGATGTAGGTGAGGGCCTTTGCTCACATGCGGCAACTGAGAAACACGTGAGCCGGTCGGGCGATGCCCTGACGGCTGAATCGACAGCGCCCGCTTATGTGGAACTTGCTGACTTCACGGTCATTGTCTCTGCTGTTCCGCTGTTCGGCTCGCTGAATGCCAGTATGTAACTCTCTAACTAAACCAAGTTTTCCATTTATATTCTAATTTCTAGTTCACTTTGATTTCACTAATTTATTTACTTAAGTACCACTCAACATTCCTCCACCCTTCGGAGAAATTCGCCCTCGAATTTACTACTCAACATTCCTCCACTCTTCACACGGAAAAAATACAAGCACTGAAAACTCTCGACTTACACATGCATCACATTAAGTATGTTGAAAATACTGTATCACTTTATAAAAGCCCTGTGCGCTCATGAATCACATAGTTTACACATAAATGGTTATAATAAGAGTAACAAATCTTGATGAGAATGAATAAACAAAAAATAGATTTTTCACTTAGAAAATTACATAGCAACAGCTGTTTAATCTACGCTATACTAATGCAAGAATATATATTCTACAGTATTGTTTATTTTAACAAGAGACTGTTTAATGAAGAATGAAGTACAATAAACAAAATTAATACACTAATGCTCAAAAGTAACTACTGAAGTACACCAGTTAAGAGTGTGGTATCCAGTTAACAGGGATTTGATGAAGTGGTATATTATTATTTGGCTTATTTTTTCGTCTTAAATAAAAGAAAACTGTACAAAGCAGAAACACCAACACAAAGGTTCCAGATATACCCGTTCCTAGCATTATAATTTTAGTTTTGTGTTCACCTTTTAATTTTAAGACATGTTGCATCATAATATTGGCATCAATTTTGTCTTGCTGTGAGTTTATGAACGTATCTAATGACTTCAGAAGGGAACTATCAAGGGAGTCATTGAGGTAGGACAGGTTTTGTGCAGGAAATGCTTGCATGGCGTTTTCTGGCCAATAAATTAGAGGGAAGGATGAATTAACATTAGTTGTACCAGTGATTGTTGCGGGTAAATGAAAATTCGCTCCTGAGATGGAACATAACGTGCCGTTAATTATTAGCCCGCTTCCATGAAGTTCAAAATGTTGTAATGTTGTAGCCACACCGTTCTCGTAACATTGTGCAAAAATATCAGTTGGCTTACTGACCGCATACAACCAGTGATTTTCGACTTGCTCGAAAAAACATGATGTGGAAGTTAATATATCGCGTGGGCAATTGATGGCGTCAGATTGTTCGAAAAATAATTGAGATTCACAACTAGTGGCATGTAATCGGATTGCGCGAGATGGACATATAATAACTTGTTCGGATGTGCAACTATTTAATTCAGAAGTTGTCATTACCGTGCTCGTATTGCTTGTTTGGGAGATTAAAAATACTTGGTGTGTTCTGAACTGTACAAATTTATTTATTTTGCCCCATTTTACCGGAAATGAGTGTACTCTATAACAGTCATACATACCCATTTTATCTGTAACCGGGAAAGATATACGAACTCGTATTCTTGCATTATCTGTGTCAACTAGTACTGTAGCTAAGTGGTAATACTGTGGTAAATGTTTCTTATCCGCAGGAAATATTAACTTTAGTGAATCTGGCAATTGTTTTTCAATTTTAGCTAATAATGAGATGAATGTAACCGGCGATAGTAACGTGGGTGACAAATGTCCCTGTACTGCATAGTGGATGGCTTCCTTTAATTCCTCCGCTGCTAGCCGTGCATCTATCACTTGATCAGTGAGTAGCCGAAGCGATCTTACTACTGCAAGTTTCTTATCCACAATATCGAGCCTTGTTTGTATGACTTTTAGGTCTTTATTCAGTGTAGCAGTAGTAGCTTGAAGATAATCGTTTAATTCTTGGGTGAGGTTCCTGATGACCTTGGTATTAGTAAAAACTGTTTGCTCCAATCCGTTTAATCTTGTCGTGTGCCATTCTATAGTACCTTTATTTAATTCCGCGGTACTCTCTATGTTCTGTAATGAATTATTTAGCTGAGTAATATCTTCGTTATCCGCTGTACCGAAAATGGTCTTTAGTAGTTTACCGCCTGCGTCCACCCATCCACGTTTAGCTCGTTTAACGGTCTGCGGAAGTATATCTTGTAACTGACGCAACTGTTCTCTCAACTGTTCGTATGAGTAGTGTAATGTTTTAAATTCACTGGATATTTCTTCAAAAATCTCTGGTGAACTTGCCCTTTCATGTAGCGTATCAAATTCTAATTCAAGGTTCTTAAGTTCATTACGTAAGGCCCATAAATTATACTCTAATGAAATAGTCCACTTGTGATTGGTCAAAATTACAGTACCCTGTTTTACAAAAATTACACCACTCATCAACTGGTTGATCTGTAATCCGTTGCTCGTATTAGTCAATAATGCAATATGATGAGTAGTACAGTCACAATGTAGTTGTCCATTATGCTAGAGGCGTTACCTGAAAAAGCAAACAACATGGTTATGGACCTACCAACCTAGTAAAAACAAAAATAAAGAAAAGAAGGAATACATTGTTAACTACAAGATCTACATGTTTCTACGTTCAACTTTTTTTTTCTTAAAAAATAAACCATTATCATTTATTAATTATTTACATATGTATACTATCCACAGTCTACTGAGATTCCACTAGGACATTCGCAGTCTTGGTCGAAGATTGTACTCGTATGGTGGCATGTCTGTATGTTGTGCTGGCGTGGCCACTCTTTTTCCTCTTCGTGAACTTCCTCCACCCTTCGGAAAAGCAGACACTACTGTTGAAGGAATTACATCTGGAGCGCCCTTAAAAGGTTTTAAACGACTTACATGCACAACAGTAGTTCTGGTGGGCAGTTGCAATTTAACGTTGACTGGTGACGTGATCTCAATAATTTGATAAGGACCTCTGTAGTTTGTTACAAATTTCTTTGTTTTTCCTTTCGCAACGTATGGAGCTGAAAGCATAACCCACTGACCGATTTTGTAATTTGGATATTTAGCTTGGGCATTACCTAATCTTTCCTGTCGTTCCAAAGCCTTTGTATTAGATTTTTGAACCTTTTTCCATACATCTTTCATCATTCGACTGAAATCTCTTACTGTTTCTCCGACTTTTCCGTTTTTCTGCCTGATTACATCAAAAGGGGACGGCATTTTTCTCCCATAAACCACTTCATAAGGTGACATGCCAGTTGCTTCATGCGTTTTGGCGTTGTATACCGACACGATTATTGGTAAATACGTATCCCAATTAGAATGTTGTTCGTTAATATAATAACTAAGCATCTTGCCAATTGTCCGATGAACTCTTTCTGTGCGTCCGTTGCACTGAGGGTGTAACGGAGTTGTGCGTAATTTGCGTATTTTTAGTAAGTGGCATAGCTGTTTCATTAGTTCAGACATAAAATTAGATCCCTGATCTGTGATAATAGCTTCAGGTACGCCAAATTTAAGTATCCAGTTGTTAACTAAAGCTTGGGCAACTGTATTTGCTTGCTGATCTGGGAGACTCACCATAGCTAGATAGCGTGAAAAGTGATCTATAATTGTAAGAACATACTTATTACCAGCAGGTGTTTTATGAAATGGCCCGTAGAGATCCACTCCGCAGATTTGAAATGGACATGAAGCCTCGGGGAGCCTCTGTAAGGGTATTTTTGAACGAGAAAGTTCAGCTCGTTGTGCGCACGCAATGCAATTGCGAACGTACTGCGCAACATCCTGCTTTCTGGTTTGCCACCAAAATCGCTCTGCTACACGTCTTTCGGTTGTCCGCTGTCCACCGTGTCCTGCAAGGATATGATCGTGGGCCTCTGCCATTATTTCTTGTCTAAGGTGTTGGGGAACAACAATTCGCGGTCCAAGTTTTGTTTTACGGCATAATACACCATCTTCAAAGCAAAATTGTTTTTGAGATGCGTATTTTTTGCAATCTGTATCCTCATCTTGTGCCTTTCTCCAGTCCTCAGTATCTCGGCCTGTTGCTTCCAAAAGTGCTATTTTCCGACTTAGACAATCTGCATTCGTGTGTTTTTTGCCTGGTTTATGGATAACTTCGAAATCCATTTCGGAAAGACATAGGGCCCAACGCGTGAGACGACTAGATGGATCCTTTAACCCAAGCAACCATTTTAAAGCTGCGTGGTCGGTAATAACCTTGAATTTCCTACCATACAAGTAGCATTTAAAGTATTTGATGCCATAAATAACACTTAACAATTCTTTCTCTGTTGTGGAATAATTTCTTTCTGCTGTTGTTAGTTGTCTCGAAGCGTAGGCTATGGGGTGTTCCGCGCCATTAATATTCTGACTCAAAACAACTCCTACTGAATGACCACTTGCGTCACAGGATAAAATAAATTCTTTGTTATAATCTGGGTAGGCTAATACTGGACTGTGTGTTAACTTATCTTTAAGGGTTTGAAATGCTGATTCACAATCTTCAGACCAATGAAATTTTGCACCCTTTTTCAATAATTGGGTTAAGGGTCGGGCAATTTCAGCAAAATTTTGAACATATTTTCGGTAATACGATGCGAGACCAATGAAACTTTGTACTTCCTTAACGCGTTGTGGTGTTGGGAAGTCCTTAACTGCCGAAATTAATCGAGGATCTGTTCTAATTCCTTTTTCACTAATGACATGCCCTAGGTATGTAACCTCTGTCAATGCAAAACTACATTTTTCCATATTTAATGTTAATTTAGCTTTTCTAAGTCTCTGAAAAACATTACGCAGACGCACAGCATGTTCATTAATGTCTTTGGAGAATACAATAATATCGTCTAGATATACACAACATTGCTGAGTTTTTAGTCCTCGCAATACTCCATCGAGTAGTCTTTGAAAAGTTGCTGGTGCATTTTTCAAACCGAAAGGCATTCTTTTAAATTGCCAGTGGCCTCCAGGGGTAGAAAATGCTGTTTTATGCCTATCTTCAGGTGCAACTTCCAATTGATGATATCCGCTACGTAAATCGATTGTTGAAAAGTATTTACTGTTACCTAAACTGTCAATGATATCTGTAATGTTTGGAAGAGGATAAACATCTGAGATAGTTTGTTTGTTAAGGTGTCTGTAGTCACAACAAAATCTATATCGTTTCGTACCGTCGGGAGACTTCTTTGGAATAATTACAATATTTGAATTATAAGGCGAATCAGAATATTCTATGATTCCATCTTTTAGATGCTGTTCTAAAAATTCATCCAGTACTGGTTGTAAGTGATGCGGAACTCTATAAGGCTTCCTATAAACTGGGGGGCTATTTCCTGTTGGGATCCTATGCTGTGTGATATCTGTTGCTGGCAGTGGACCTTCTGCATTAAATAAATCTTGAAACTCAACTAAAACTGCTTCTATCGTGTCTCTATCCTTTCCTTGCAAATGCTCAATCTTCTGGCGTAATGCGGTTTTATAGGCGTCTGGTTTCTGACCATCATTAATATCTGACCAAATGAAATCTTCTTCTTCAAAAGTACTGACTGTAGCTACTAATATTCCCTTATGCAACTCTTTGTCCTCCACTCCGAAATTGTCAATATGTACCGGTACTTTTCTTTCTCCTTCAACGTCTTGAACCCGTACAACACTTCTACGTACAAAACAATGTGATACATCTAATTCCTCATTTTCCTCTAGTGGCTCTATTAGACATATTGTGTCTATAGGTACCTCGGGGTCAACGGTCATCCAGAGAAGTTTTCCTGAGCCAGATGGTATCTGATCCCGCGAATCAACCTGCAAGGACGTTGCACGCAGTGTAGTTGATTTCGCCTTCCGGTTAGGGAAATCTTGCGGCAGAGGGCCCTTTGCAGCGGTGTCACCTAGCTGAAATACTATTCCGCTAAGTTCTACAGTTTGCTGTCTGAGGTCAATTTTAGCGTGATGTTTATTCAGGAAATCCAACCCTAGGATCGCGTCGTACCCGTCAGTTATCTTTGTTACCACTTCTACATCTTCTTGAAATTGTACACCGTGAATATAGAAAATCAATGATGTACATCCTAATGACTTCACTGTACCTCCTCCTACTCCACTCAATCTATACCTTGGAGGGTCATATTTCTTTTCTCCAATACATTCTTTACTCACTATTGATACGTTTGCGCCTGTATCCACCAGTATCCTTGCCTCTTTATCCCGTATGGTAGCAGATAACCAGCATTCCGCCTTCACATTCGCCTTAATGGCATGAAATTTTATTGGGAACGCCTGGCGGCGGTTCCGACATTCCCGTTTGAGTTTAACTGATTTCTATTTCCAAAAACTTTCTTAGACCTGCATTCCTTGAATGTGTGACCCATTCTTTGACAATTAGTGCATTGAGGTTGTCTGCAGTTTTTTGCTATATGGCCCTGTCGATCACACCTAAAACATCGTACTCCTGCTGAAAATACATTTCGCTTCTCCTTGTATCTGGTGGCAATGTCAATTTCTTCAAAAGCTGTCGCCACAGATACAGCTTCTGCTAAATTCTTAGGAAACTCTGCCCTGACACGACGGGACGTTTCAGGAGGTAACCCACGTAAAAATGTATCCAGAGCTCTATTTTCTGCCTCTTGTAAAATAACTTTATTTGCTTCATCACTAGTTGTCAACTGATAGGTGTTAATATTAACTTTTCTAATCCTATCTACAAAGCTTTCTAATGACTCGTTTTGCTTCTGAGTGATAGTGTGTAATTTTTCTCTATAAAATCTACAGCTGTTCTGTTTTTGAAAACGTTTAAGTAATCCTTTCTTCAATTCCTCAAATGTTGGAGCATTCCGTAATTCTTCATGGTATAAGACGTGTGCCTTAGCCTCTCCTAGCAATCTTAACTTTGTCATTTGTAAGAGCTGTTCATCTGACCATGATCCTAACTTTGCAGCTGCTACTAAATCATCAAAAAAGGCTGTTATGTCTTCGCCAGGTTTACCTGAAAAAGGAGTTACCAAGGCTGCTGCTGAGGAATCTAGGGTAGGAGGGACTGAACTGGTTTGCCTAACCTCACACAACTGTTTAAATAATGCATTATTATCATTTTTAAGCTGTGCTATTTGATTAACTAAGCTCTGAATAGCTTCCTCAGTAGAAACCGCTTGTGGTGCTGACTCTGACTTTGTACGATTTCGTGTCATCATTTTACAAACTGTTAGTTACACAATCTTACCACACTGAATGAAAAAGAAGTTTAAATATTTTCGACAAACTCTTAAAATTATGAGAGAGAATACACTTCTAAATAAAGAAAATATTACGACTGCTATGCAAACCTCTATCCTTTCACACATTAAACAATACTAACTGTGGATCTTTAGTGACTGTCATTCACACCTCATATTGAGCCAAGGGTTTTTTCTCTGACACCAAATGTAACAGTTACTACGGCTTCTGACATCAAATGTAACAGTTGTGGTTACTAAATGTGACACTTCTGTCACTCAATGTAACTGGGTTTTCTCTTTTGATGCTGTCAATTGTCAGGATGAGCATTCTCAAGCATTCTGTCAGGGTGAAAATATTAAATAAATAAACTTTTCTCTCTTACAAAATGTGGGCAGGGTGGGTTCTTCCTTGGCTCGGGTATGAGGTCGAATGAAACATCATTTTATACATAAGATAACTTTTATTGAAAGTTTCGTACAACTGTTATCTTACTGGACGTTCTGGTTCGGAGAGCGGCAGCCGTGTCGTTTGCGTAGCCTTCTGCTGCGGCAGCGGCGGCGGCGGCGGCGGCGGCGTCTGATTACGCGTAGCGGTGTGTATCTCGTGTCGCCGTCTCGCCCAGCTGACCGGAGACGCGCAGCGCGAGGTGGCCTGTTTAATTATTGCGAGCGACGTCGTGCATCGGGTGGTGATACCTTGAATGTGGCGTCCCAGTGTTTCTCTTCTCTAAGCGGCCGCGTGTGTTGTGCGTCGACCAGCGGAGCGGCGCGGCGGGGGGAGGCCAGTGTCCCGGACTCGAACCACGGACTCCCGCTTGCCAGTCTTCGGCTGTCAGGTCTTCATCCCAGATCACAGGTGACTGCTGATGTGAGGCCGTCTCCTTCCCGTCCTCACGAGTCACCCGGGTATGTAAAATCAGACTTCAAAATACCTTTTAACTTCTTCTTCTGGCACTGAGGCTGCTGCTTGCTATTCTATTACAGCGGCGGACTCGGTGCGTCTGTGCATGATGTAGTCTCTTCTTGCCTGACGATCTTCAGCACCGAAACTAACTTAAAACAACTGCTACGCTTCTTCTTCGTCTTCTTCGTCGCTCGTCTCCGTCTTCGTCTCCGTCTTCGCCTTCGTCTTCCTCTCGTCTTCATCTACATCTTCATCTACATCTGTCGGGCCCACTGCGTCTCGCGTATTTATTCACTTCAGTTTACTGGAGGTGAACGACTTCACGGCCATTGCCTCTTCTGTCACGTTGAAAAGATTCTCGAAGATTCTTCTTAACGTCGGTCATTGGCTCTTGGAATGTAGGCGAGGGGCCTTTGCTCACATACGACAACTGAGAAACACGTGAGCCGGTCATTGCCTCTTCTGTCACGTTGAAAAGCTTCTCGAAGAATCTTCTTAACGTCGGTCATTGGCTCTTGGGATGTAGGTGAGGGCCTTTGCTCACATGCGGCAACTGAGAAACACGTGAGCCGGTCGGGCGATGCCCTGACGGCTGAATCGACAGCGCCCGCTTATGTGGAACTTGCTGACTTCACGGTCATTGTCTCTGCTGTTCCGCTGTTCGGCTCGCTGAATGCCAGTATGTAACTCTCTAACTAAACCAAGTTTTCCATTTATATTCTAATTTCTAGTTCACTTTGATTTCACTAATTTATTTACTTAAGTACCACTCAACAGAAGCAAAATATAGGGAATCTTGTCGCAACTTGTTTCCAAAAACAGAGGTGTTAACTGTTATAAACACATCCATTCTAAAAGCCATATTGTTTGTGAAAAGACTGCACCCAAACACTTATTCAGATTTCCACCAGTACAATACTAGAAATAAAGAAAGATTTTACATTGGCAGCCACAGAACAGCACTTTACGAAAAGGGGCCTCAGTATACAGGTATAAAATTAGCTAATGCACTGCCTAGAGCAGTCATGGCTCTTCCTACAATTAAACTGAAACATCAGCTTAAGAAATTTTTAGTAAAACACCCTTTCTACACATTAGAAGAGTACCATACTTATATGAAGAACAACAAATGCTTTGTGAAATTATGTGAATAGAAATAAGTAAACACCTTATTGTAATTTTGTTGTAAATTAATGACGTATTCAGAAGAATGTGTCTTGTGTATTGTACAAATAACTTTAATCATTACTGTTTCTTTGTACATGTGCAGTGTACCATTCGATGTTGAATAAAGCTATTATTATTATTATTATTATATTATTATTTGGACCCTTAACTATGCTTATGAAATCGTAGGTGTAGTTATAATTTTCTTGCTGTAATTTTTCTGAACTAGATAACAGCTTTGGTTATCAGAGCAACTTGACAATTAAGAAATGAAGAAAACTACTATCCTGTTAAGTTTACAAGAGGCTCGGTAAATTCCCATTGCAGTGCACATGGTGTGAATAAAATAATCTGCCCAACTTTTTTTATTTCCCAGTCATCTATCACATAGATAAACCAAATCATTACTTGCTTCCCCATAATGTCATTGCTACTAATTTTGAAATTTTTCTCTTTGTATAGCAATAGGAATTTAGGTCTTAGTAATCGTTACAGTAACATCTCCATGGCAGTCATGATTGGCTATTTTGTAATATCTCAATGTAAAAATTAATATCTCAGTGTAAAAATTTGTAGAGTGCACTCATCCATTCCACATTTCATTGTCAAAGTCACTAATATGAGCAGATCTTACTGTTACAGTCACTCAGTGTGATTATTTAAATAACTTGTTTGGAAAATGTGTCTGTAGTTGTCCCCATAACTTCTCTGTGTTAAAGTGTTAGTAAAGCTTCACTGCCAAAGTTCCTCCAGATGCTATTTTCTGAAGATTTACTTGTTTGTAGACTTGGATGATGACTTTGCCATGGAAAGAACCTGCCACTGGTTAGAGTTCATCAAGTGTAGTAGCTGACTTGGTTTATTTGAACTACAAAAATAGTTGATAGCGGAAGTTAATCTTCATCATCGTGTGATTTAGCACTAAGAAATGTGAAGTAATCTCAAGTTTAAATCAATGATGTCCTGTCCATCACTGAAATATTAGATTAAATCATGATTTCAATTTCATATATCATTATGAGTGATTAACACTTAGAGTGAAAAACAAATTATGTGCATTTTATGTACTCATGCAGAACTGACAAAAATTGTTGGTGTAAACATTTTGAAATCCCACTTGTGAAATGTGAACAACAATATTTTAAAGTCACTGGCAAATCTAGAAAATGGAAAAGGAAACTGAGCAGACAAAAAAAGAGAGAGTTAGTGGGAGCATCCTGGGACATAATTGAAACAGGATAATGAACTGCTAGCTGCAGCATCTGCAGGCTGTGCGGGGGCTGTAGGGGAAGTGGACTAAAGTAGAGAAGGGAAAAGGATTCTGCCAATGCACTGGTGGGGTAGAAGGTTATATAGGGCTGGAGTGGGAGCATGGTATGTTGAGATCAGGGCGGTGGTGTGGATGGAAAGAATCCAGTCAGTGAAGCAGTCACTGAATTCAAGCATATAATGTTGGGTGGCATACTCAGCAAATGGGTGATCCAGTTGTCTCTTGGCCAGTTTGGCACTGGCCATTCATGTGGACTACAACTTGGCAGTGGTCATGACCATGTAGAATGACAGAAAGTGGTTACAGATAACTTGGTAGATCACATGACTGCTTTCACACTTGTCCCTGCCTTTGATGGGATGTGAGATGCCTGGGACAGGACTGGAGCGTGTTGTAGTACAGGTCAGGTTTTGCATCTATTACAGGATAAGCCCCATGGGAAAATTGGTTTGGAGCAGGGGTGGAATAGGGGCAGACAAGGATATCACGTGAGTTGGGTACGCAGCGGAATACCTCTGTGTATGTGTGTGTGTGGGGGGGATATTTTTCATTTCAGGACACAATGGGAGGTAGTCAAAACCCTGCCATTTTCTGAAGTATCATTAATGAACCCTGATGATGACAGGAAAATCATTATTTATGTCTCCAAGAATATATATCCTTGCCTTAGACCATTTTGCAAAAAATAAGTCAATTTTCTCCAATGTCTGCCCAAATGCTTCAATATTAGTGTCTGGCATACAGTACAAAAATATAGTTATGATTTTTAACATGGGCTGTAACAGTACAGCTGCTTTCATTGCATTTTCTAGGCTTGTATCATTGACACTAAGAAGGCTGTATTGCACAAGTACTGTAAGCCCACCAACCTGATTTATGCACTCTCTTCTACGATACCTCTTTGGTAGCACATCAGTAGGAAGTCATAAAGCTGAAAATCTTAATGATTTCAGCATGGTGTTTGCTCAAAAATGTACACAACATCACAATTTTGGTTTCACTTTTTCATATATTGTCTTCAAGGTCTTATTGTTGGATGATGACCAATTTCTTAACTGCATATGAAAAAAATACTACTGAGGATAGACTATAATTATTAATAATAATTTGGTTAATAAAAAGTGTAGTGATCTAGGACTTTGGAAAAGTATATGGAATCATTTTATGCATCTACATTGGCACTAATACATTTATGGGTACAAGCGCAATACTGAACATCGTGGGAGATTACGCAGTATTCATAACTAATGGCTCAAACAATTAATGACGTAAGCCACCTTGTCCATAAAAATTGGAGTAACAGAAGTACAGCAGTGAAAGATGAATTCTAATAAGCACAGAGTCAAAATCTGCAATGTAAAGTGTGTCTACTTCTGAACTTTAATTATAATTATCTCGTAAGTTAATGTTTTCCACAAAATTTTAATTATGTTGATGAAAAGTTGGAATGCTAGTCTTTACAATGAGTGGTATCATCCTTATCAAATCTATTGATTAGCTCAAAATATTTTCACTGCTATTCACTGTAGTAAAATTTTGAATTTGACATAACTTTTAATTAACATGGTTTTAAACAAAACTAACTGTATTTTTGCTGTCTGATACTGAGACTACAACTGAAACAATGAAATCAGACCTAAATAACAAATGGGCAGATTTATGCCTACAGCACATACAAACATTACCAAAAATCAGAACTAAAAGACGCCCAGAGACAGAAAAGAGAGGAAAAAATTATTGGTAGTAGTTGGGGTGTAATTAGAACAGGTGTCAAATGCCAGTTTGATCTGCCACAGTATGTGAGGACCATCTCCTGTGATATGTACAGTTGTAGCATATCTTCAATGAGCCAGTGTTTATTAACACATAATGTAGTCTTCTTGTTTACACCTGACAGAATACTAAGATAACCAATTTTATTTCTTAATGACCTGACATTTATATATAAAAATAATCATGAGTCATCACCACAAAGGGGTAAACGTGGATTGTCTTCACTTTATACATAGTCTTCTGTTATAAGGAGATATATGAAAAGATGACCAAATAATGTAATACTTAAATTTCAGTCATTGCATAGAATGTAAACAAATGGTTATATATTGAAGTCATGTAATAATACCAGTTAGATCTTCTCAACTATTTATCATGAAATAAACTAGAACTATTTATTGTATATGGTTAAAAGACAGTATGACATTCCTCCACTGCATCTTTTTACATTACAAACAGTATATGTCATGCACTCATGAGATACTTGTTTAATATCCCATATATGCTTTCTGAATTTACCTGGCAGTTCGTTTTTATAGCAAAAAGTACACTAAATATGGCATGAACATAGGCATCATGCTACTCTACAAATCAATATTTTACATCTAGCTCCAAATAGCTTGGTACCCACATGGCCCCAGGTGTCTGCCTTTCTGTTATGAAGGTTCAAAATGGCTCTGAGCACTATGGGACTTAACACCAGAGGTCATCAGTCCCCTAGAACTTAGAACTACTTAAACCTAACTAACCTAAGGACATCACACACATCCATGCCCGAGGCAGGATTCGAACCTGCGACCGTAGCAGTCATGCAGTTCCAGACTGAAGTGCCTAGAATCGCTCGGCCACACCGGCCAGCTGTTATGAAGGAGTGACCATCTTAGTCTGCAGTAATCTGCTGAGCATTGTGCTTGGTCCACTATCAGCAATTGCATTATTTGTTAATGGGGTGATTTTCTTATTAGGCCCTCCAGTCAGTTATATTATTAGTCATATTGGAATGAACTGTCCTTATGATCTTTTGCAGACTCACTACCTGTAGCTTAGGAGTTCTGCTTTTGAGTAGGCCTCATCCGTTGAACTGAATCCCCCCTACCAGATAGTGCTTGCATACAACAAAACCCCCACCGCTTCCACTGTACCCACCCATACAATAGCATGTGCACAGGTATGGGACAATACTTTACTCTTAACTCTCTGCTTCCCCAATCAGCTTGGCCACACGTAACCAAAATGTCACCTAGCCACCCTAACCTAATCCTCTGGTTACACTACAGATCAGTCATCACAACAAAATGCCTGTTCAATCTTGTTATGTCAGTGTTAATTTGGAGAGATAAAGTAGGTGTTTACACAACCTGAAAATTAATTTGCTTAATAATATAGCATCTGAAATGTAGTGTTACAGAATAATGGTGAAGATTATATGGGTATACCGGATAACTAAATAGGTGGTACTGAATAAATTTGGTAAGAACAGAAATTAATGTTACAACTAAAAAATGGGACTGACTGTTAGGACACAGCTCGAGGCATCAAGGAATCGTCAAGTCAATTTGGTACTGGAGGGAAGTGGATGGGGTAAAAATTACAGGCGCACCTAGGTTTTAGTACTGTAAGCATGTTCAAATGGGTGGAAGTTGTGCCTTATAACAAAATGTAATGGAAGCTGTGTCTTATAACAAAATGTACCCAAGCTTCGTGAGTAAATTAATTACAGTTACAGTTGATACTTTTAAGTGTGATATCCTGTTGGATTTGTGCACCAGTACAAATTTTCAGGATTGCTTCTAAAGGTTATCAAACATATGTCTGTATTGTTATTATTTTCAACTAACTATTCTCAGTTCCAATCTTTACTATCAACAAACATTTGACATAATAGTCAGTGGATGTAGACCCATTTATAACATTGTTCCAGCATGTAAACCAAAAAAACATTTGAACAGCCCATGAAGGCCCAATGGTACTGGCTGGCTGCCGTATCATCCTCAGCCCTTAGGCATCAGCGGTTGTGGATACAGAGGGGCATGTGGCCAGAACACCACTCTCCCAGCCATTGTCAGCTTTCGTGACCAGTGTAGCTACTTCTCAGTCAAGCAGCTTCTCAATAGGCCTCACTAGGACTCAGTGCACCTTCTTGCCAACAGCACTTGGCAGACCCAGATGGTGCCCATCCAAGTGCTAGCCGAGCCCAACACCTCTTAATATTGGTGATCTGATGGGAACTGGTGTTACCACTGTGGCAAGGCCATTGGCCAAGAAAAATATTGGTTTAATTTTTTATGGTGTTCTGACCACAGGAAACTAGGGTGCAATTGTCTTGCACATGTTCCTTGGTGTATTACATAACTCACAGACTTCAGCATGTTTACACAAAAAACATTAAATACAAAATAATTTTTAAGCATTATGGGCTCCAAGTGTTTAGGTTTTCTGTGTAAGATTATCACTCCTAGCAGATTTGTATGTTTGTGATATTTTTTATTTCAGTGTTACAAAATCACTGATTAAAAAATTGGCTATTTGGAAACTGTTTTCCCGCAAATAAAGAGTATTAGATATGTATTTCAACACAGGAAGCAAGCTGTATAGGATACTCCCTCAAGGCAAAATTCACATCCTTTGGCAGTACTTTGTCAGTGGTATGCCCTTGGTCCCTGTAAACCAAGCTGAACACTGAATAATAAATCTGTAGAAACATAATTGTAAAGATCACAGTATAGTGTGTAGAAATACTATTGATTCTGTACAAATTACAGTGAGTACTGTTTTAGCTGACAAGAATAGACACTACATAAACTATTGTTGATTAGCATGTTTATGACTTTAATTTAGAATAGAAGCAAATTCTACAGAGAATAGGGCATTAATACAAAGAAAAATCTTTATAGACACATCAAAATAAGAGTTTAAAACTGCATCATAATAATGCCCACAAAGGATGAAACTCAAGAAATGTACTAAGAACTGTTCTTCACTTGTTGATAGGAAAAATACAACTACCTTAAATGAGCACATTGTACGCTATTTATTTTACAACATTACTTACCATCCCATGAGGAATACAGTCATTTTTTGAGCACTTCCATAACATACTCTTCTTCCCCATGTATCTTAAATAAGCCAAAAATCTGTAATTATTCTTGAATAACTTAACAATGTCTTCTGCTATATTTTATGCACATTCCTCAAGCATGCAGCATCAGTATTTGGGCATAGTCGGACAGCGTTGAGGCAATACACAGTAGTTGAACTTCAGTGAACAATGTTACTTCCCACATTTTGGTGTGGGGACAGTCTTGGGTTAATTTTATAAAGTTCTGTTGAATCATAGTTAAAATAAGACACCTCTTTAAATTACATATTTCTAGTTTGTTAATGAAGTTACTATAGGTGAACATGGAGTCAACCTATGTATAACGAGAATCGTCACACTCATTGATGTACTTCATTGGGAATCCTATATAATTTCATTGTTGCTGAGTTGGAAGCAGCCTGACCCCTACTGAAGGAGGCCTGCCACCTACTGAGCAGCCCACTACCGGCAAGCACAAGCAGAGTCGTGGTTGATGCAGGTCAGTGCACAAATGGGTGTCGCAACAGCCTCCCAAATTAAAGATCACTCTCAACAACATGAGAGATGCTGATACCACAGGTGGCCATCCACAACGATCACCCTGAGATGAAAGGCAAAAAGGTGATGTTGGCTAACTGAAAAACATGCATCATAATGAGAGGATAGAGTCAGATCAACTCGAACAGCGAAGATTGACGAGACAGTGATAACTGATGAAGTAATCCACTACAAAGGGTGACTGGCACAGCAGGAAGAACTGAATCATAATATTAGAAACTTCAAAGAAGATAAAAGACACCAAAGACTGAGTCATCTGTGACACACCGTGGCAGACCATTTTGGCTAACATACTGGAAAGGAAAAGGTTAGTCCCAGCTAAGGCTGAAACCTGAGAAAAAACCTAAAGGCATAACATTATTTACTTGCCACTTTCTTATAATATTTTCTTTAGCTATACATGTACCACATATAAATTCAATGTTCTTGTCTTTTCTTTAGCTATATGTATTATTTATGAGTAAAATTTGTAACAGCAATCTAAAGAAATAACTTGAAATGCTAAGACTGAACAAAAGAAATTACCTGCTTTTTGCAAGAAAAAGGATATAAATGCAATAAAGATAAAAGTTTTTAAAACCTACGGCTGGAAAGGGCATCTAGCATGACCTCAAACAGCTTGCTCCTCCACCTGACAGAGGACACTTGGGGTGAGGGGGAGGATGATAATGTTCTTACCTTGAATTTTGAGGGGGGCTCGGATAGCAATGGAGCAATTTGCGCCTGCTAATATTAATAAAAATAAGATACAGTGGTAAGCCATGTTGTTAATGACATGCCATACCCATCAATCTAAATATGTGTTACTCAGGGAATATAGTTGATAGTTATTTATCTTTGTTATTTCTTTGTAAACAGTTAAGAATAATCAGTGGACAACCTGTAGCTTGACACCATTCTTATACCCAGACAAATCAAGAAAAATAGAAGAAATAATTTATAAGCTTTTGAAACTTTAGGAAAATACTCATACTGGATGTAGTAGTGAGAAACAGAAAAGTTCCCTCCCCTAGTGGGTGAGCATCTGCCTCCAATGTTCAAACTTTATTTTTCTGTTTTTATGAAAAACCATTCATCTTTTGAAGACATCTATTATGTCAAAAATATTTCTAGTGAAATTCTGCTCAAAGAAGTTCATATGCATGTTTTAACAAAGATAAACACTTTAGGATTACAGGACACCACTCATCGAAAAACAGAAGTATTGAGTTGTCGATAGGCGTGAACTTATCCTTTGATGAGCTAGACTAACAAAAACAATAAGAAACTCTCTCTCTCTCTCTCTCTCTCTCTCTCTTCCCCCCACCCCCCCCCCCCACCCCACCCCAATGCTTGCTGCCAGCTCAACTAGGCTGACATTGTCAGTGCTATTTTGATTTTGTGGCAGGTGGGCCGATCGTGGTGGGGTAGTGTCAATTGGGGTGGGTAGAGGGAAAGGAGATGGGAGGCAGGGAGATGAGCTAGCTAGATAGCTAGCAGCTCTGATGGAGATGGCCAGTTTGCTGGCTAGGAATGTGGGAGGGAGGGGTGGCAGGTATATGGGCTGGCACAACTGTAGTGGCCAGCGGGAAGGGGCACACGCTGAAAGCAACTTAACTTGGGAGGGGTGACAGGATGGAGGGGACAGAGATTATTGGGTTGAGGATGTGGGGACAGCAGGTTACTGTAGGTTGTGGCCGGGATAATTTCAGAAACAGAATATGTTGTAAGGATAACGCCAGTCTGTGTGGTTCAGTAAAGCTAGTGGTGGAGGGGAGGATCTATATAATCTAGGTTATGAACCAGCCATTAAAATCAATCATTTCATGTTCAGCTGCATGTTGTGCCACAAGTATGGTCTACTCTGCTTTTGGCCACAGTTTGGGGGTGGCCATTCATCCTGGTGGACAGCTGGTCAGTACTCATACAATGCAGAAAACTGTGCAGTGATTACACCTGAGCTGGTATATGATGGCTGCTTTCACAGGTGGCCCAGCCTCTGATGGTATATGATAAGCCAGTGACATGACTATAGTAGTAGGTGCTGGGTGAGTGGATTAGGCAGATCTTGTACTTTGGTCTGCCACATGTATATGATCTCTGTGATAAGTGGATGAGAGTGAGTGTGGCACAGAGATACACTATGATGATGTGTAGATTGGGCGGGCAGTGAAACACCACTTTAGGAGGAGTGCGAAGGATCTTGGGTAGGATGTCCCTCTTTCAGGGCAGGAAGAGACATAAAGCCCTGGTGAACAATATGTTTCACTTGTTCCAGTCTGGAGTGATACTGGGTGATGAGGGGGCACTCCTTTTAGCTGATTCTTGGGGATGTTTGGAGGATAGGGGGTGTGTGAGAATGAGGCATTGGAAATTTGTCTGTGGGCTAGATCGGGGGAATGTTGCTGTCTGCAAAGGTCTTTGCGAGCCCTTCAGCATACAGGGCAAGAGAGTTCTCCTCAGAGCAGATAAGTCATCCACAGGTGGCTAAGTTGTATGTGGAGGGATTTTTTTGTGTGGAAGGGATGGCAGCTGTCGAAATGCAAGTACTGTTGGTGGTTAGCGAGTTTCATGTTGACTAAGGTGCAGATGGAGCCATCAGAGAGGTGGAGGTCAACTTCCAGGAAGACGGCACATAGTGTAGAAGAGGACCAGGTGAAGCTGATAGGAGAAAGGGTGCTTGGATTCTGAATGAATATGGATAGGTTGCCTTGGCCCTGAGTCCAGATCATAAGATATATCGTCAATGAACTTTAACCAGACTGGGGGTTGGGAGATGTATCATTGAATATTTGTGGAATGTCTCCATATCTGTAATGTTGTGAATTTGTATTCTAAGCATTTTTATAGTAATTGTATCTTAGTCTGGGAGTCATTGATTGACTTTCTGCAATAAATCGTATAGTGAAAATTGGGATTTCTCTGAAAAATCTAGAAAACTGTGTACTTCTTGCAAAGTGGCATCAAACTTGGTACCAAGAGTGTGGCCCCTGTTTCAAACAGAGGAGGGGTTTGACACTAATTTAGCATAGCAGTCTTGATGATAATAGTCTTCTGCAGCTACTGAACCAAATTGGTCAAAAATTGGTTCAGTAAAACACTGGTTGTAGGTTGTACTTAAACAGAAGTTTGCACACTCAAATATTGGCATACACTACCTGATTATGAAAAATTAAATGTCAGTGTACTGTCTTTACTTTTGTGTTTATATAATTTTATAATCTTTATATTATTGAAAGCTAATAAGGACATGAAAGCTTTCTGATGGACAGTAATTACACAAAAGAGCCAAAGAAACTGATAAAACCTGGCTAATATCGTGTAGGGAGCCCGCGAGCATGCAGAAGTGCAGCAACAAGGCATGGCATGGACTCGACTAATGTCTGAAGTAGTGGCGGAGGGAACTGACACCATGAATCCTGCAGGGCTGTCCATAAATCCATATGAGTATGAAGAGGTGGAGATCTCTTCTGAACAGCATGCTGGGAGGTCCCAAATATGCTCAATAATGTTCATGGCTGTAGAGTATGATGGCAAGTGGAAGGGTTTAAACTCCGAAGAGTGTTCCTGGAGCCACTCTGAAGCAATTCTGGGGTGACGCATTGTCCTACTGGAACTGCCCAAGTCCGTTGGAATGCACAACGGACAAGAATGGACGCAGGTGATCAGGCAGGATGCTTACATATGTGTCACCCATCAGAGTCACATCTAGATGTATCAGGGGTGCCATGTCACTCCAACTGCACATGCTCCACATCATTACAGAGCCTCCACCAGCTTGAACAGTCCCCTGCTGACGTGCAGGGTCCATGGATTTATGAAGTTGTCTCCATACCCGTATGCATCCATCTGCTCGATACAATCTGAAACAAGACTCGTCCGACCAGACAACATGTTTCCAGTCATCAACAGTCCAATGTCGTTGTTGACGGGCCCAGTTGAGGCATAAAGCTTTGTGTCATGCAGTCATCAGAGGTACACAAGCGGGCCTTCGGCTCCAAAGCCCACATCGATGATGTTGAATTGAATGGTTCGCATGCTGACACTTGTTGATGGCCCAACACTGAAATCTGCAGCAATTTGCAGAAGGGTTGCACTTCTGTCACATTGAACGATTCTCTTCAGTCATCATTGGTTCCGTTCTTGTAGGATCTTTTTCCAGCTGCAGCGATGTTGGAGATTTGATGTTTTGTCAGATTCCTGATACTCATGGTCCTGTTCTTGCAGGATCTTTTTCCAGCTGCAGCGATGTTGGAGATTTAATGTTTTGTCAGATTCCTGATATTCACGGTACACTTGTGACATTGTCGTATGGGAAAATCCCCCATTTCATCGCTACCTCGGAGATGCTGTGCTCCATCGCTCATGCGCTGACTATAACACCACATTCAAACTCAATTAAATCTTGATAATCTGCCATTGTAGGAGCAGTAACTAGTCGAACAATTGCGCAAAACACTTGTCGTCTTATATAGGCATTGCCAACTGCACTGCCGTATTCTGCCTGTTTTCATATCTCTGTATTTGAACACACATGTCTATACCAGTTTCTTTAGCTCTTCAGTGTATATCCATGTTCGTGGCACCTATGTAATGAAAGATGACATTTTGAGAACAATTAAATAGTGGCTAATTTTTGATTTACTTTGATATTAAGTATATCCTGTGTAAAAATACTAAAAAAGCAACCAAACTTTTACAGAATACAGACTGATACATAATCTGTTGAAGTTTCTAGCTTCGAAAGTTACATATTTATAAAGTGTAAACATTTAGCTTCTAAAGTTACATATTTATAAAGTGTCATTACCTTTCAATAATTGTTGTTCATCAGTGATCTTAGAGGTTGGATTAAAAAGAATGCCCTTTAATTCATGTTCAAACACACTTAATTCTCACAAGGTATGACAATAATAGAAATGCCTGGCTGGAGCAATATCGAAAATAAGGGAAAGGCAACCACCCACCTATAGCAGACTGCTAGATACAACTGGTTTTGTTTCCTTCATTTTATATATTAATTCTCACAAATAATTATATTAACATCATAGATGGAATTTTGTAACACCGAAACATAAAACCTGGAAAGTCACTTTCAAAGAAAAGTCAAAATTAAAGTATAGTCTTGCCATAAGAGTATCAAAACACCTGCCAAGATCAAGCCCCTTCCACTGTTCAAATCAGGAATGCTACATCATACTTCCATAGTCCCCAATTCTGATCTCCGGGCGGGGACTACTCAAGAGGACGTCGTTATCAGGAAAAAGAAAACTGGCGTTCTACGGATCAGAGTGTGGAATGTCAGATCCCTTAATCGGGCAGGTAGGTTAGAAAATTTAAAAAGGGAAATGGATAGGTTAAAGTTAGATATAGTGGGAATTAGTGAAGTTCAGTGTCAGGAGGAACAACACTTTTGGTCAGGTGAATACAGGGTTATAAATACAAAAGCAAATAGGGGTAATGCAGGTGTAGGTTTAATAATGAATAAAAAAATAGGAATGTGGGTAATCTACTACAAACAGCATAGTGAACGCATTATTGTGGCCAAGATAGACACAAAGCCCACGCCTACTACAGTAGTACAAGTTTATATGCCAACTAGCTCTGCAGATGACGAAGAAATTGATGAAATGTATGATGAGATAAAAGAAATTATTCAGGTAGTGAAGGGAGACGAAAATTTAATAGTCATGGGTGACTGGAATTAATCAGTAGGAAAAGGGAGAGAAGTTTCCTTCTCTCCCATAGTAGGTGAATATGGATTGGGGCTAAGAAATGAAAGAGGAAGCCGTCTGGTAGAATTTTGCGCAGAGCATAACTTAATCATAGCTAACACTTGGTTCAAGAATCATGAAAGAAGGTTGTATACATGGAAGATCCCTGGAGATACTAAAAGGTATCAGATAGATTATATAGTGGTAAGAGAGAGATTTAGGAACCAGGTTTTAAATTGTTAGACATTTCCAGGGGCAGATGTGGACTCTGACCACAATCTATTGGTTATGAACTGTAGATTAAAACTGAAGAAACTGCAAAAAGGTGGGAATTTAAGGAGATGGGACCTGGATAAACTGTAAGAACCAGAGGTTGTACAGAGTTTCAGGGAGAGCATAAGGGAACAATTGACAGGAATGGGGGAAAGAAATACAGTAGAAGAAGAATGGGTAGCTTTGAGGGATGAAATAGTGAAGGCAGCAGAGGATCAAATAGGTATACAGACAAGGGCTAGCAGAAACCCTTGGGTAACAGAAGAAATATTGAATTTAATTGATGAAAGGAGAAAATATAAAAATGCAGTAAATGAAGCAGGCAAAAAGGGATACAAACGTCTCCAAAATGAGATCGACAGGAAGTGAAAAATGGCTAAGCAGGGATGGCTAGAGGACAAATGTAAGGATGTAGAGGCTTATCTCACTAGGGGTAAAATAGATACTGCTTACAGGAAAATTAAAGAGACCTTTGGAGAAAGGAGAACCACTTGCATGAGTATCAAGAGCTTTGATGGAAACCCAGTTCTAAGCAAAGAAGGGAAAGCAGAAAGGTGGAAGGAGTATATAGAGGGTCTATACAGAGGCGATGTTCTTGAGGACAATATTATGGAAATGGAAGAGGATGTAGATGAAGATGAAATGGGAGATATGATACTGTGTAAAGAGTTTGACAGAGCACTGAAAGACCTGAGTTGAAACAAGGCCCTCCGAGTAGACAACATTCCATTAGAACTACTGACAGCCTTGGGAGAGCCAGTCCTGACAAAACTCTACCATCTGGTAAGCAAGATGTATGAGACAGGCGGAATTCCCTCAGACTTCAAGAAGAATATAATAATTCCGATCCCAAAGAAAGCAGGTGTTGACAGATGTGAAAATTACCGAACTATCAGTTTAATAAGTCACAGCTGCAAATTACTAACGTGAATTCTTTACAGACGAATGGAAAAACTGATAGAAGCCGACCTCAGGGAAGATCAGTTTGGATTCCGTAGAAATGTTGGAACACGTGAGGCAATACTGACCCTATGACTTATCTTAGAAGAAAGATTAAGGAAAGGCAGACCTATGTTTATAGCATTTGTAGACTTAGAGAAAGCTTTCAACAATGTTGACTGGAATACTCTCTTTCAAATTCTGAAGGTGGCAGAGGTCAAATACAGGGAGCGAAAGGCTATTTACAATTTGTACAGAAAGTAGATGGCAGTTATAAGAGTCGAGGGGTATGAAAGGGAAGCAGTGGTTGGGAAGGGAGTGAGACAAGGTAGTAGCCTATCCCCGATGTTATTCAAACTGTATATTGAGCAACCAATAAAGGAAACAAAAGGAAAGTTCGGAGTAGGTATTAAAATCCATGGAGAAGAAATAAAAACTTTAAGGTTCACCGATGACATTGTAATTCTGTCAGAGACAGTAAAGGACTTGGAAGAGCAGTTGAACGGAATGGACAGTGTCTTGAAAGGAGGATATAAGATGAACATCAACAAAAGCAAAACTAGGATAACGGAATGTAGTTGAATTAAGTCGGGTGATGCTGAGGGAATTATATTAGGAAATGAGACACTTAAAGTAGTAAATGAGTTTTGCTATTTGGGGAGCAAAATAACTGATGATGGTCGAAGTAGAGAGGATATAAAATGTAGACTGGCAATGGGAAGGAAAGCGTTTCTGAAGAAGAGAAATTTGTTAACATCGAGTATAGATTTAAGTGTCAGGAAGTCGTTTCTGAAAGTATTTGTATGGAGTGTAGCCATGTATGGAAGTGAAACATGGACGATAAACAGTTTAGACAAGAAGAGAATAGAAGCTTTCAAAATGTGGTGCTACAGAAGAATGCTGAAGATTAGGTGGGTAGATCACATAACTAATGAGGTGGTGTTGAATAGTATTGGGGAGAAGAGAAGTTTGTGGCGCAACTTGACTAGAAGAAGGGATCAGTTGGTAGGACATGTTCTGAGGCATCAAGGGGTCACCAATTTAGTATTGGAGGGCAGCATGGAGGGTAAAAATTGTAGAAGGAGACCAAGAGATGAATACACTAAGCAGATTCAGAAGGATGTAGGCTGCAGTAGGTATTGGGAGATGAGGAAGCTTGCACAGGATAGAGTAGCATGGAGAGCTGCATCAAACCAGTCTCAGGACAACAACTTCCATAGTTATTGACCATTATAAAGAAGTGAGATGCCATGAAATCTACCAACATATGTCCATATTTGACCCAAATAATTACTGTCATTAGTGACCTGCATAAAGAGATTAAAATGTAGTATATGATGGCAGATAATTTTTGCTGCATCATTGATCAGAATAAAATTCTATAAAATTTGCTAAAATTGATAGAAGATAACAACCGTTATAACGTAACGTAAAACAATTCAGTACAATAACATGCAGTCACAAAGCATAAAATGACAAAATCCAGATGTCAGAGTAGTTTAATATTGATCGTCTCATAGCTAGGTTACACCCTAACATAAAAAAATCTAAGGACAAACATAGCAGTCAGAAGCATAAAAATGGCTGCTTACAAATTACAAAAGAGTGCTGTAGTTGTGAATTGAGTCACATAAACTTTAAGAAAATAGAAAAAAGAGATGGTGGTTTCAGACTAATTCGCCAATTTCCTGTAAAATCAGACTGTTCATTCAGTAAGGCTGAAGATGTACTAACTTTTGTACTTCTTCTAAGGCATTCAACAGAAGTCCCTTAGGGGCACTGTGAAGAAGTTTTACATTATTGTCAAGCTATCCTACAGAATGACTATTTTACATTCTGTGTTAGTCGAATAGTGATTTACTAAAGTCTGTACCTGATGTATGTTCTCTGAATCAAATTTGAAAGTTATGGCCAGTTAATTGTTGATCACAGTTGTTACAGAGGATTTTGTAACCCCCTGAATTTAAAAATTTGTTATCACACTTGCCATTGGTGTGTCTGAACTTTTTTGTAATACATTGTTGGTTGTGAAAGCTACAATCAGGTAAGTATTTTGGAATAATGTATTAATTTTTATGTCATTTTAGTTTTCACTAGGACCACATGTGAGTTTTGCCTTAGCAGTCTGTTTAAGAAGACTAATTCCTTTTCAAATGCTGTTTCTCAACCCAGTTTTAGAATTTTATAAATTGCTGATTGGGAAAATGCTTTTTTTTTTATTTTTTTATCTGAAAGAATGGTTGGAGCCGGCATTAATAACTATGTATGTAGCTGCTGACTTCCTATGAATTGGAAACTGATGTTTACTGTCACAACTGCTGACTGTAAGGTCCAAAAAGTTAATGCTTTTATCATTTTCATGTTCCACGGTCCTTGGAACCATTGTAAAGCATCAGAATGTCATCGACATACTTTACTAGTATAGGAACTAACTTGCAAATTTTTTTTTTAAATGTTCCCACTTAACTGAGGAAAAAGTCTGCCCTGGTACCAGCTAGTGAATTTCCCATGGCTAAACCATCTTTTCGGAACTTCGTTTTGGCATTAAACGAAAAGTAATTGAAAGCTAAAGCAGTCTCTAGTAGTTCAATAAATTCAAGTGTTTCTCCTGAGCTCATTGTTTTTTGTTTTAGCAAATTATTTTTAATAATACTAATTTTTTCAGCATAAAGATATATTAGTCTATAAACTTGTGATTTCTAGTGATACAAACCTCATATCATGTGGAATGATGATAAAAATTTGTTGTATCAGTTCATAACTGTTCTTAATATTTAAATTGTCCTCATAAATATGAAAAGATTTTGTTTTTCATTTAGTTGATAGAAAGGGCAACTCTTGTTATTCACTATAGGCAGTATAGGAATATCTTGTTTATGTAGCTTCAGTTGCCATCTTAATTTTGGTAATTGTGGATGTATGATTTTGATTGACATTTTCTTATAAGGCAAAATGGAAAACGGTTAATAAGTTTTTTAATTTTGGATTTAAATTTGAGTGTTTGGTCCTTAGTGACTTTAGTAACATCATTTTTGTCAAAAAAGTTTAAAGTTTTGGAAATACAATATTTTTTATTAACTATTACTAATGTATTTCCTTTGTCTGTTTTTGATTGATTTCTTGGCCCATAGTCAGTTTTTATTTATATTTTTACTTCTCTTAGATTCATACTTGCACTATATTTACTTTTTCCTCATATAATAAATTCTTTAGTTTTCAGTGCTATTTTGCAGGCTTCAGACTTACTGAACTTTGCATATTCCACAGAATCTTTAACATCTGCAATTGTGTGTTTGATATTGGTGTAATTAAGTGATGGTGTTAAAATATATTTCAAAAATTTACTCAATAATGCATTTTTGGCTGTAGAAAATTAAATACTTGTGAGGTATGTAACTCTGAGATAAAATTCATGTATATTGTTAGTGCTTGCTTGCCAAATAATAAATTAATCTTAAAACATGAGAATAAATCAAAGGCAGTGTGGTCAGCTGTAAAACATGAATTAGGTATCAAAGCCTTTAGACATGGAATTAGTACAATTAAGCTTGAAGATGAGATCATTGTAAATCTGGCTCAAATTTCAGAATGCTTCAATGAGTTCTTCATTAATGTAGTGAAACCAGAGGTTAATGTTGCAGATTATGGGAACAATGTATGTCCCTTTGGACTAAATCATAATTCTGAATGCCTCACAAAATTCAAAACAGTTTCAACAATAGATGTAGAAAAAATTATATTAAAACTAAAAAACAAAAATTCTGCAGGTTGGGATGGAATACCAGCAAAAGTCCTTAAATTTGTGTGTAAAATAATAGGAGACCCACTATCTAAAATAATAAACCAATCCTTTGAACAAGGAAGCTTCCCAGAGGTGCTGAAGTATGCGGAAGTAAAACCGTTGCTCAAAAAAGCGTCAAGAGAGGATATGGGGAATTATCGTCCCATCTCCCTCCTTCCAGTCCTTTCAAAAATCTTTGAAAATGCTGCTGCTATGCAGATTCGAAATTTTATCGAGAAATATGTTATTATTATGGAAAACCAATTTGGTTTCCAGCGTGGCAAAAGTACTACTGATGCAATTAACAAGTTTATCGACAAGATCAGCACATTATTAGACAACCATAATAAAGTTGCAGGAATCTTTTGTGATCTAACAAAAGCCTTTGACTCTGTAAATCATGTACTGCTTATCTATAAGCTTGACAAGTATGGGATCAAGGGTAATGTCCTAAATTGGCTTACTTCATACTTATCAAATAGGGAACAAAGAGTGATTGTCTCATCAAATTCAGCAAATTACTATTCAAAATGGAAAACAGTAGCCCAAGGTGTCCCTCAAGGCTCGATTCTAGGACCTATTTTGTTCTTGTTCTATGTCAATGATTTACCGAACAATATAAATGCTCCATCGATCTTATTTACAGATGACACATCTGTATTAATTGAAAACCAGGAGCCAGAAAACATCCCTCTCTACATAATAAACACAATGAACAAACTAGAAACATGGTTCCAACTGAATAGATTAAGATTGAACATCCCCAAAACCCACATGGTCTACTTCAGAACAAAACAGTCAAAGCCCCAAGAAATTAAAATAACTCATAAAAATCAGGATATAGAAGAAGTAGATTCTGTAAAGTTTTTAGGGTTAAACCTAGATAAAAATTTAAATTGGAATAAACATGTTGACTACCTGTTAAACAAATTATATAGCTTTGCATTTGCTATGCAAATATTAGCTGGTGCAACAGACATGAATACAAGGAAAATTGCATACCACAGCTAGTTTCAATCAGTTGTAAGGTATGGTATTATTTTTTGGGGAAATTCAAACAATATATTGCGCATACTAAAGCTACAGAAAAGAATAATAAGGAACATGTGTACCGCCCATCCAAGAACATCATGTAGCCCACTATTTGAAAAAAAAAGTTATTAACAGTTCCCTCCTTATACATCTATGATATTATCATCTTTCTACATAGCAATTTAGAGTTATTTGAGAAAAACTGTTTCAATCACTCATATAACACAAGAAACAAAGACAATTTTATGCTTCCCACTCATCGGTTAAACCTATATGCGCAGTCTCCTCAGTATATGGCAATGAAAATTCATAACAAGCTAAAAGGAAAGAATGTTCTGAGTATGAACTTAGAGACACTGAAAACAAAGCTATATGATATACTTGTCAAACGCTACTACACTGTTGAGGAGTTCATGAAGGATGAACTGAACATTTGAGCAGGACAAATTTACATATAGTCTTGTGTGTAAATGTAGCTGTCCTTCACAAAATGGAGGAAAGAAAAATAAAAGTTTATATTACTGTTAAAATTCTTTGTACCAATTAGGCCTAAGTTGTGTTATCCATTTTTTGACGTGTCTCCTGTATACTAATCATATGATTAGAAATTGTATGTTATGAGACGAATAAAACACTATTCACTATTCACCAAATAGGATGTTGTTGTTAAACTAAAGAGTCTTTTTTCTTACAATGCCTATCTGTAATAATTTCCCACAGATGACTAATTTTCTCATTTATAAATAAGAGCAATTTCAAAGAAAGTAAAGGTGAAACTTAAAATAACGTAAAACACAGGATGGAATCGTGAAACTATCTCGAAAAGGCTAGACTGCTACTCACCATATAGCAGAGATGTTGAATCGCAGGCAGACACAATAAAAAGACCAGTAAACATGTAAGCTTTTGGCCAGAAGACCTTTTTCTGAAATAGACAACTCGCACACACACATTCACGCAGCTGACACACACATGACCACTGTATGCTAAAATAAGAGAGAGTAGTCGTGTGTGTATGAGCTCTCTCTTACATGTTTAGTATTTATTTTTTTTTATTTATTTATTACTTGTCATTAGCCAACATTTGTTGAAATAGACAGTTTTGACATTACATTTGATAGTGAATCTAAAATTGGGAAACTATGTACATTCAGATTACATTACATGAGGATAAAGAGTTATTCTCTACATTATAATTCCATAACATCATAGTTACTCTCTACTACATTCCACTTCCTTGACATCATAGTTACTCTCACTCTCTACTACATTCTAATTCCTTTACATCATAGATACACTTATCAGCTAACAATTTGTGCAGCTGCTTCTTGAAGGCATCTCCTTGTAGGTCTTTCAGTGATTGTGGTAACTTGTTATATAATTTTAATCCTGTTTGCTGAAAGCTACTTTGGACCTTAGATAGCCTAGTAAAGTCTACATTAAGATTGTTTTTATATCTGGTATCATGTGAATGAACATCTGTTCTGGACGTTAAGGTATGTATTTGTTTTTTTATGGAAAGAAGACACGCTTTTATATACAGAGAAGGTAATGTTAAGATGTTAAGTTCCTTAAAGTGCTTTCTACATGATTCTTGGCTTTTAATACCTGTAATTGCTCTAATTGCTTTCTTCTGCCACATGAACACTGTCTGAGCACCAGTTGAGTTGCCCCATAATTTTATTCCGTACTGTAAGTGAGATTCAAAGAACGCATAATAAGAAGATAAAAGTTGTTTTCTGCTAACTAATGTTTTTAGTTTCCTTAACAAAAAGACTATTCTAGAAAGTCTGGTACATAACAGTTCCGTGTGGGTGTTCCATGTTAATTTCGGGTCCAGGTGGATTCCTAGAAGTCTTACAGAGTCAGACTCATTTAATTTTTCCTGTAGATTGTGCAAGAAGAAATACATAGTTTCTGTCTTGCTACTGTTGAGTATTAGCTTGTTACTGTGGAGCCATATGGCAGACTTTTCAAGCATTGCTTTTGTTTGTTTCTTCACTTCCTCCAATTTGTTATCTGAGGTAATCAGGGTTGTGTCGTCAGCATATATTATTGACTTGTGAAGCATGAAAGTAGGCAAGTCATTCATGTATACCAGGAAGAGAAAAGGTCCAAGCACTGAGCCTTGTGGCACGCCTCTTACAACTGGTAGGGCATTTGATTGCTGGCTATTTACTATAACTACCTGAGTTCTGTTTGTCAGGTATGATCTGATTAATGCCAGTTCGTTATTTTTTACACCATAGCACTCTAGTTTATTTATTAGTATTTCGTGGGATACAGTATCAAATGCTTTACTCAGATCTAGTAGTACAGCACAAGTGATAGAATTGTTCTCAAAGCCATCAAGTATGTCTGTCACAAGAGTTTCTACTGCATTTATTGTAGACAATCCTGGCCTAAAACCAAAGAGCGAGGAGGAAAAAAGATTTTGTTCAGCAAAGTAGTTGCAAAGTTGTGTTTTAATGCAGCATTCTATTATCTTGGATAATATAGGTATGAGGGATATTGGACGGTAACTTTCAGGTTTGTTTTTTTCTCCTTTTTTATAGATTGGGATAACAATAGTAGCCTTCAGGACCTCAGGAAATTTTCCAGCTGTAAAAGTACTATTGATCAGAAAGGTAAGAGGGGCAACAATAATGTCAATTATTTGTTTCAAGATGGTGTTGGAGATGCCATAGAGATCTTCACTGTATGAGCCATGTAGGTTTGTGACGACTTTGTATACAGTTTGGCAGGACACCTGTTTCCATTTAAAGGATAAGTTATTTAGGTCAGGAATGTTGTGGGTAAAACTTTCAGAAGTTGCATCATCTGGTGCAGAGGTAGCAGTAGCTTCCAACTTAGTACTGTTAACAAAAAATTCATTTAATTTTCCTGGCACTATTGGAATTTCTTGTCTGTTTTTATGCTTCCCTGCTATTTTGTTTATTACCTGCCAGGCTGCTTTGCATTTGTTGCTGGAGTAGTCTTTTTGTTGTGGCTGTCAGTGATGCAACATCTCCACTGTATGGTGAGTAGTAATCTGTCCTTTATAACGGTGAATCTTCATCACTTGATAAGAGGTGTAGATCATACATTTTATAGTTTAGAATAGCTTTTGTTTTAAAGCATCTTAATTTTGAACTTAATCCAAATGAGTCTGTTCTTCTGCTTTACAAAGGAAGTGGCTCTAGAATTGGCTTTAATATTAATTTTTACATATTTGGGGATTACATTTTGCACTAAACACTGTTTATGTTCATGTTCAGTTTCATTATCTTGATCTTTATCCCTCTAAACGTCTTGAAATTTTCCAGTACCTGCAGACAGAACGCATTGATATTCTACACATTGTCGCTTTGGTTACTAATGGCATCTCCTCGATTATCTTTTCTGGTCTTGTGACCCATATAATAACATCAATTCCCCTTAGAGAGCAGCCATTGTTTGTGGAGCCTTTTGCCATTCATTCACTTTATAATGTTAAATGTGGCAGTTCTGGTAAGTTACTTTATGCAATAGTAAATTCTGTTGTCATTATATAAAAAATTATACTACCTATACTCATATTTTGTATTATAACCATGTAGGTAGAGTTCATCTGTCATGCTATTCTGTACATTGTACCTCATTGGCCATTATCGACATTAAGCAGGATATGGGGTGGCCAGGGCATAGGGGGTCCCCTCTATTTACCCCATCATTTCTATGTATGAGCTCATACATATACATGACCACTATCTCATATAATTAATCATAACTAGTTATGCGACATGGTGCCAAAAGGCACAAATAGCTTTCTACAAGAAAATCAAACTAAATACTGTCTGCTTGTGTCTGTGTATGTGCGGATGGATATGTGTGTGTGTGCGAGTGTATACCTGTCCTTTTTTCCCCCTAAGGTAAGTCTTTCCGCTCCCGGGATTGGAATGACTCCTTACCCTCTCCCTTAAAACCCACATCCTTTCGTTTTTCCGTCTCCTTCCCTCTTTCCTTATGAGGCAACCGTTTGTTGCGAAAGCTTGAATTTTGTGTGTATGTTTGTGTTTGTTTGTGTGTCTATCGACCTGCCAGCACTGTCGTTTGGTAAGTCACATCAACTTTGTTTTTAGATATATAAACTAAATACTTTCATTGATAAGACAGCCTATGTGTCCACTGCTACACCTGAATGACATGTTCAGGTGTAGGTGGAAACATAGGCTGTCTTATCAATGAGAGTATTTATTGCTACAGTTCGACTTTCTTGTACATAGCTATTCATGCCTTTTGGCACCATGGTGTATAACTAGTTATGGTTAGTAACAAGGTGCGTGCTTTGAAAATGGATGAGTCAACCTGAAACCAGTAGCCACTGTAGCATAAATTCTATAGTCTTGCAACTGAGATGGACACACTAAAAATTTATCAAATTTTCCTCAGCCATACTCATACATAATTTGGATTGATTGTCACAACATTTTACATCAAAATTATTCACATGAGTTTTGTAGTGGTGATTTCTTAATTTTCAATTTTGTTATTGCATATTTTAAATAAACAATGACAGAATTTTAAGATAAGAAATTATAGCAAGCTGTATGCATTACAATAGTTTATTTTTTGGTGCATGAATCATTCAGCATGTGATGTACAAGCTTTTAAACAAGTTTATCTATGTAATACGATCATACTGTTAATTTATCTATGTAATATAAGCTACTGTACTTATATAAATTACTCTTACAAACTTCACACAGTTTTTAATATTTCTTTCAGTATCATATTTATGTTTGCTGTTATTTTGTGTACTGTATTAAGTATTTATGTTTCTTTTTTCATATGTTTGAGTTACAGTCCCATGTGTATATGAATAAAATATGTGTAACTGTAAAGCAAAAAATAAAAAAACAATAAAAAATTAAACAAAAGTAAGAAAAATATAAAAATATAGAACAAAACAACAAAAAATAAAAAAATATGAAAAAATCAAAAATAAGGTGAAAACATCCCATAGGCATGTCACTCTGACATGTTGGTGAGGTTTGTGTGTTCTGAGAACACAGTAGGCAGTACTGGACAGGTTCAGCCATATCAGGCAGGTAACCATAAAGGAGCCAGACTGATTGATGCCCAGCTCAAGCTACATGGTTCAAGAGGCAATAAAAAAAAAAAAAAAACCTATGTCAGAACAGTTGTCACCCAAGTCATCAAAAATCTGCAGGTTACAGTAGTCTAATGTCAAAATTATGGTAGAGTAAAATTTGGGAATCAGAATGAAAACTGCTCCTATCACAGCACAAAAAAGGTGTCCTGGGCAGAGTTTAGGGATTTAAAGGAGGGAATTAACTTTTCAACTTATTTGGCAGTTTCAAAAGCTTTTAAATCAAAACATCTTGACACATAAGCACTTCTTTATGAGTTAACCCTATTTCCCCAGCGCAGTGAGATCTCTTAGTTGCAAGACGTTAGCACACCTCCATCCTTCAATTTATATGCTAAATTCCCTGATCCTGTACCCAAACCCCATGAGATTCACCAGCCGTAGTAAACAATACATAATATCATATGGTTGAAGAGCTTACGTGCAATAGCTAAAAAGGGTTTTCTGGTAGGGGAGGGGTTGGACTTGTTTCTTGGGGTGAGGGTGGCACTAAAAGAATTCTTTGATTTCTAGGGGTGGGAGGGTTGATTTTTTTCCCTGAGGGACCATTTCTACCCCAAATCTGTCTCCTTTTACATGCATGGTGCAGGGTGTAAGAAGAAATTGACACAAATTTGCATGCTTCTAGAGAGTGGGATGCATCTACAATAGGAGGTATCCGAGAGTGAGAGTGGGGATGCATGTTTCCTAAATTTTAATGACACATGTCATATTGCATGACATGACAAATGCAATGTTGGATTATGTGATGGTACAGGTCATGTTATATGACATAACATCACGTATCATGGTACTTTTGCATGAGATGATGCATTATATTACTTGATGTGAAGTGCAAATACATCAAGATGTTTTGATTTAAATCTCTCTGAAGCTGCCAGGTAATGCCAAACTCTAGTTCTCTTCTTTTACATCCCGAACTCCACCCAGGACGTGTTTGGCATATATATAATAGAGGGAAACATTCCACGTGGGAAAAATATATCTAAAAACAGAGATGCTGTAACTTACCAAACGAAGGCGTTGGTATGTTGATAGAGACAATAACAAACTCAAACACACACACAAATTTCAAGCTTTCGCAATCCATGGTTGCTTCATCAGGAAAGAGGGGAGGAGAGGGAAAGATAAAAGGATGTGAGTTTTAAGGGCGAGGGTAAGGAGTCATTCCAGTCCTGGGAGCGGAAAGACTTACCTTAGGGGGAAAAGGGACAGGTATACACTCACACACACACACATATCCATCTGCACATATACAGGCATATGTCTGCTTGTGTCTGTATATGTGCGGAAAAATGACCAGTGTTGGGCAGGTAGCTGCTCAAATTTTAAATCTAAACTAAAATCATTCCCCTGGGTACCCATAAAATTTTGATTTAACTTGTTGACTATTGACAAGAAGTTTTAGTTAAATATTTTTCACAACACTGGTGTATCTCTGACAGTTTCATTCTCACATACAAGGGGTGTAACACATTGGCCTCCCATGTTCTGCTCTGATACCACTTTCATAATAGACTACATGGTTTTAATTTTGTTCTGAGAACTTTATGTTCTCTTGGTATAATGTTTCATTTTAGCCTATCTCACGAGGTACCTCAGCACTTTGAAATATTGCCTGCAGTAAAATTCTGTTACCAAGCTTTGCCTGTTTTTCATATTTGGATACAGCTCCCATTTCCTCCTATATGATATTTTAATGCCATTAGTTATCCTGATTGGTTGCTTTTTAGGACTGCATATGTGCCTGCAGTTTTTTAATGCAAAAGAGCTATTAAAGAAAGTTATAAAGATTTGAAGAAATGTATTATATTTGTCATACAAGTCAACTGTATTGTAGACTGCTTGCCAAGCTAACTCTTTGAGATTGTCTGTAGATGACTGCATTGCAAGTAGACTCTTATCTCTAAATCTTTTGTTTATTACTTTGGGGTATGACTACACCTTGATTCATTTTATTATTACTATGTGCACGTCATGGTCTTGGAGGCTGTTACTAATTTTTCTCACAATGTGCACATAATCTAGAGAACAATCTATGAAGATATTGTCTACGATTGTGCTGTTTTTTTTTGTTTTTTTTTTTTTTTTGTTTTTTTTTTTACTGAACTCTAGTGTGAAAGTATATTGTCCGTAGCAGGTTACAATATCCAAGTAAATCCATTAACATTCTTTTCTCTGAAGACACAGTCTGAAAGTTTATACTGAAACCCTACACAAAATCAACCTCATGTCTTTTGTAAGAACCAAACTTCTGAATGATAAATCAGCAGGTGCTTATGATGAAAAGCTTCTCCCTGAAAATCCAAACCCTCCTTTGGTCTTTACAGTGTTTTGGTATGTCAACTCCTTTGACTGAGACATTACATTTGACTTAAATGTCCACTTCTTTTTGCAACGAATTCCTTGCATAAGAAACTAAGTCTTAGTACACCTTTCTACGTAAATGATGCTTTAAGATACAGATAATGTCAGTGTTAAGATCTATTGGCAATTCATCTACTTTGCTTTTAATTCCCCTATTATTTTGATGAAATAAACTCACTGTATCTTCTTATGTGCATTCCCCATTTACTGAATTATCTTCCAGCACTAAAGGAACCATCCTCAAGCAGGGATACGTCTTACCAGATTTCATCCTAAAAACATTCTAGCCCTCCTACATGTTATTACTGTAATTTGGCCTTTAAGAGCCCACACACATCTATTCCACTGCATTTACAAGCTTCACCAACCATCCCTTCCAGTCGTATTTAGGTGTAGACCATGTCTGGTACAGACAGACCTGTGGATACTCCCAACTGGCACCATCAAAATGTTTGCCTTGTCACCAGTCATCAGTGCCCTCTCAAGCCCCATATTAACTTGCCTCACAACACTCAAGATAAGGTTGATTGTAGTGCCAGAACAGCTGTACAAAACAAAAATTGGTGATCTGAGTTTAAGCAGCAATCATGTCTCAGTCACTGCCAGTATCATAAGCCCAATCTTTACTAAGACTGTTCCCAGCCCCTTTCACTATCACTATCTGATCCTTTTTGGTAAAAACTTTACATGAATCCGTTAAATCTTTTGTCCCTTTAGTACCTAGTACCAGGTTTAAAAAAATGCTGGCGACTTGGTACTCGTTACCTAAAGGTGTCGGCCCATTAGCAAGTAAACGCCCACAAGACACTTACAGAAGCTACTTCTGCAAGTTCTTTGACATGGAAACACCCCAGCAAGTTAACTTCTTCAAGTTTTGTCAACTTCCAGAAGTAACTAATGCAAGTTAGTGGAAACAGTTTCTTGCACCTTGTCAAAGTTGCCAGTTGCTTGAAGTTGTTCTCAAACTTGCTTGAGTTTTGTGTGTTCAGTACCAGTACGAAAATGTCAGTGTCAAAGAGGAGAATGGCACAAAAACAGATATGCCGAAATAAATGTACCACTGGAAACCCTAAACATATATAATTGGCCACCATCACCCAAGGGAGCGTGAAATGAATTTACCGATTACTTTGTTTCACCAGAAGAGGATGCAGAGTGACAGTACAGACATCTCTAAATTTAGCTGATTTTTTAATGTTTGTATAAACATAAATGTATTATGTTTGTAACAAAAATAATAAATTCTGTTTGCAAAAATCGAAGAGAAATTAAAAGGTAATCTAGTGGTGAAATACCTTGTATTCTGTTTTTGAATATTTTATTCTACTGTAGATGAGATGTTCGAAGCTTGCATACAGCATTCTCAGAAAGTTTTTAATCTGAATGAAGTCTTCCAGTTTTAGTTTAGTCAACAGCATTTCTTGGCAATTTAAATATTTGTACCTCTCTACCAATTTCTTTACCAAACATTTCTTTTTTCTAACTTTTTGTTTTCTGTCACACTTTTTCCTCAATAATAATAATAATGCAACAATGGAGGCAGCTGCTCTGGTTTTTAAGCATGATGCTGTTAACTTCCATTTGCCCATCTCACTATTTTACTCTCATGGTAACACTTCCACAAATAATTGCAACCAGTTCCTGAAATTAACTTGCCCAAGTGACTTGTAGAACTAAACTTGAAAAAAATTTTGTTCTATTGTAAATACGGTATCTCAGCAAATGCTTGCAGGAGTTACCTGCAGAAGTTACTTGCTAGTGGACACATGCCTTAACGTCTCCCACAATTGTTGGCCTACACCACACCTTACATTTTCCTGTCTAACATCAGATTCCTAACAACTTTGGGGTCTGCTGCATATTACCTGCTCCTACAACTACTTGATGCTCCTTTCCACAACTGACAGCTGGCTAAACTTACTATCAACATGAAACTATCAGAGCATGTTCTCTTCCTAACAGTTTTACTGCCAACTGCCAGTTCCCACTTCTCCACCTTCTCTCCCCGTAGCCTCTCTAGATTCTTTCTAGCATCCTATAACTATGCCTGAAGGGTGCACATCCCTACTACATGTTCTGTGGCTCCAGGAGAGGGCCTCACTGAGTTCTCCACTGGATTCCCACTGCAATCACACCACTGAAACCACTTGCTACACATTTCACAACATACTCCATAACTCACTATCCTACAAGAATATTAGCACACTTCTCACTCATGGTCAAATTTTACCATATATTTAAACAAAAATAATGAAATAACCGGAGATTTCAACACAAAAAACCATACTATAAACAACCAGTAAATGTCTACCTTATCTTATTAAAAACACAAAAGCTTTAGAAGAGTACATAGCTCAGTCTTCTTCAATAATAGTGCAATAAATGTAAACTACCTTTCAACAGCTGCAGGATTGCTTGTGTTTTATAAATGCATCTTCTGCTAGTATAAACCATTCCAATTTCAAGTTCTTACATCTCTTAACTATGTGATCTTAACAGATAGTGTTACCAGTTGTGACACCAAGACCTAAGGAAGAATTATGTTCCTTTCATATTTTCCTGGTTTTTACTGGGAAAATGGATAAATTCAGTTTTTTTTAATAGAGAGAACTGAATACTATAACTGTCAAGATATTTAAGTTGAGTGAATAATGAGAAATATGGTTGGAAATGCTTAGAGTGATAATAGTACAGCAAACAATAAAAATCCATTATTATGAAGGGTGTTTTTAAATAATGTCTTATTTGCTGCTGTTGAGTAAATTTCATACACCTGTAGAACCACACATGCACACCAGCTTCCAGCATGCCTTTTACACACAAAAAAATCAGTTTACATTGATCTTGTCACTTAATGCTGTTTATATTGTGGTGTTAAAATATTTAGGGCAGGTAAACAACTCACCAACTGTAAAACAAAGCCTATACTTAGTGTTTTGACAGTAAGGAACATTTCAGCGGTGGACATTCACCACCAGATGTTTGAGGTGTATGGCCTGAATACAATGAGTGAGGGTAAAGTGGATAAACAGAGAAAGTTATTCAAGGATGGATCGGCCCATATTCATGGTGAACCACTATCAGGTGAATCTCCTCTAATCACAGACAGTTTGGTATGTGCAGTTAATGCAAAATATCACGAAGATCAACAGTTCACTTCCACTATTTCCACTGTGCACTGCAATTTTCACAACTTTCAGCCAGTCAACTAACCTCTGCACCAATTTGGTAAGTCACAGTTTATTAGCTTGACAAAATATTACTTAAGAATCTGTGTATCACTGGAGTAATTCAGTCTTAGTGTGATATATCTAATATGCTAACTACTATTTTTTAATAAATACTTCCAGACTAAGAAAATAAGGATTTTTCTGCTGAGGAACTCATCTGGCTTAAATAATTCACAGATGCACTAAATGTTCACATATTTTTTTCAATTTCCTCCTTGTTGTCAGTCATAGGCCAAAATTAATTATTTCGGCACAACTACAAAATTGTTCACTTCAAATGTTTGGTATGTTCTTTTACTCATTCAGATATACACACTAGTAACCACAAATTAACATAACACAGTTGTATGTCACAGAGTAAAATGAGTCTTTTAATTATAGATAATCTATCTAAAGCTTTTAAAGCTACATACGAGCCACATCAATCAAAAGCCATAAGGGAGCAACTTTCAGAATGTCCACTACATGTAACCACACTCATTGGTGTTACAAATATATTTGTATTCAATGTGAAAAAGAACTCGCTTAAGGAAACTGTAAAATTACATGGAGATGGACTGGCCAGACAGTTTTTACTTTCAGGAGGTGAAAGTCCAGTATTCCAGTAGATGTATTTAAAAATGAAAAAAACTGTTTCTAGCTTTTGAAACTATTAACTTCTTCTTTGTGAAGGAATCTAAAATACAAATGTTACTCAGAACACTGGTTGAGATGGACCCACTTGCTGTAATGTTGGTAATCATGCACCACATACGAAAAATACAGTAAAAATATTAATGCTCTACCTACCTTGTACATCATGAATGAAGGTTTTTTTTATTTCATTTACTCCAATTACAATATTTCATGCCATTATGGTAACTACATTCAGATGAGCTAATTTCTTAAACTGATTCATGACATAAAATCAAATGAGGAGCAGATACAGGAGTTGGGTGATTATTTAAATAATGTACAAATTAAAATTATTCATAAAATATAATTTATTATAAATTATTATTCTAATTTGGATATGACTAGATATCCAGTCTAGAAAACATTTGAAATGACTTCACGAAGCTTATAAACTTAAACAACAAATATTTGCACATGTATTACGAAAATTACAGTACGAGAGGCACAGAAAAAGAGCAGTCAGAATGTGAATAATCCTCTTTTCCCTCAAAGAAAGAAGGATTCTGTTTAACATGTTTACAGGTTTTTTGTACTCTATGATGGGTGTAAATTATTTTTGTGTGTGTATTTTTTAATAACAGCATTTACATTCATACATATAGTCTCACAATTGTAAAGTCATTTATTTATGATAACATAGTCCTTCATACTTCTTAGAGGGAAGACAAAAACTGCCAATTAATGCTTATTTCTGACGCACACAATCATGAGCAGAATAGCACATCACATAACAATGCAAAAGGAGGTAACTACGAAAACTGCTGAATTGTTCTGCAAAATCAGCTCATAACATGAAGAAAAATAAGCTACAGTGCTTTCTAAACAGTCTTTGTTGGTCAAATAGATGGTCCCTTGGACTTACGAGAGATGTATATCCCTCTGAACTGGAAAAAAGTCTTACTAACTTAACTTATGCACAAAACTCTACATATATACACTTATGAAAATATTAAAATCTTTGCTTTGGCTTTTTCTAATTCACAGACTCACTCTCTGTAAACTACATTATTCAGTAGCATATTAATGGTGTTACCACTGCAAACAGTGGCTAATTACATACACAAATTAACTTGTAAAATCTGTAAATCTGGCCAGTCTTTTCCTGTTCTGCAAATGTCTAGACTAATTGTTATTTTTAAACTGATGTCATGAAATACACACATCTTCGACAGTTTTCAAGTACTCTGTGGATTCTATTGTACCATCAACAATGCTCGAACTATCATCCTCAGCATATTCACTGTCTGGTAGTTCCTGCTTAATCACACACCTCAACTCATGAGGTATCTCAGTATCCATTTCAGCTTCTTCCATTTCAGCTTCTTCCATTTCAGCTTCTTCCATTTCAGCTTCTTCCATTTCAGCTTCTTTGGTTTCTAAGTTGAGTTCCTCTAAAAATTTCTCTTTGTCTGCAGAACTATCATTTGTATCACCACTTTCCTGGTAATCGGCTTCCATGTCAATTGGGTCACCAGTATCTAAATCAATTGTGACTTTCTTCTCTGCATTTATGTCCAGGTTTACACAAGCACTTTCCTCTTGTAAAATTGGTTCAAATCTGTCCTGAATTTCCACAGAAGTTCCCCTATCTTTAAATGCTAGATGTTTTCCTGATCTTTCACAGTCCTCAGAGGGCTGGTCTTTACCAGTTTCTACACTGTCTGTTTCACCAGTTTCTTGTCTCCATATCTGTATACATCTACTCTTCATGAAACATTCTGTTGCAAACCTCTTTTGAGCAAAGTGCAACTTATGATGTTCATGTAAAAAATGAGCAGATTGCACAGAGTAATCACAGTAATCACATAGGTAATTTGACTGTATACCAGATGCTGATGTGTGCTTCCTAATATGGATTTCTAGGTCATCATGTTGAGGAGTTGAATAGGGGCAATGGGGGCACCAGTAGCTTTTCTGCAACTGCTCCTTGAAAGTCTCTTGCGATGCTTTCAGACTTTCCGCATGTTTCATCTGCATCAATAACAGTATTTGCCGATCTGCTACAGTCATCTGAATTGGGCCAGGTTTAGAAGTAGATCCAATACTCTTCCTGGCACGAATTCCTGCTGGTTTACTAGTCTCTTCTGGCTGAAACTGCACCTCGGGCTCTGTTACTGTCACTGGTTCTGGTTCTGGTACTGGTATCGTTACTGATCCTGATTCTGGTTCTGGTACTGGTATCGATACTGGTCCTGATTCTGGTTCTGGTACTGGTTCCGATTCTTGTTCTGGTACTGGTACTGGTACTGCTACTAGTTCGGATTCTGGTTCTGGTACTTGTGGTTGTTCTGGTACTGGTACTTGTGCTGGTACTGGTCCTGGTACTGGTACTTGCTCTGACTCCGGCTCTGGCTCTGGCTCTGGCACTGGCTCTGGTTCTTTCTGCTGTTGTGATTGTAGTTCCACTTCTGACTCTGGTACTGATGCCGGTTCTGTTTCTGCTTCTGCTTCTGTTTCTGTAATTTCTTCTTTTATATCAAGTAACTCATGATCAAACTTTTTTTTTTCTATCAGTCGTGCTGCTTGGGCATCATCATTATCCTTGTGTTTACGCATATGCTGTATGTAGTTGGCATAGTATTTTACAGAGTAATCACATTTTTCACATCTGTATCTCTGCTTCGCACCATGAAGTGAAAGGTGTGTCCTGTATTGCTCACGTTTCTCAAATGCTGAAGGACATTTGTGACATTTATAACGTTTTTCTTTCAGTCTACCATTTTTTAAGTAAGTGGGATAAATGAAGTCGGGATTTCCATGCATAAGAATTCCAAACTGTGGATCTACATGCAGCTGTGGACGCTCTTTTGAGACAGATTGTAATATGCCACTTCTTTCTGGTGAAACCTTTTGTGAAATGATCTTTTGTTCAGATGCATCAGACTGTGGACAAGTTTTGCTGTCAGAAACACTCTCAGGTGATACTTTGTTTGTTGTGGATAGAAGAGAAGAGTCTAGAGGAAATATTCTATCTTGGTGAACATTTTCATGTTTAATTAGGTGACCAAATGTTTTAGCAGTGTAGTCACAGTATTTACACTTGTACTGTCCTTGACCTCCATGCATTGATATGTGATAATGTAAAGAATCACTTTTAAGGAATTTCGCAGGACAACGATCACAGGTATAATGCTTGTCAGTTCCACGTGGATCCATTCTGCTGTCCTTTTTTCCTGACTTGTCAATAACTACCCACATGACATTAGCAGCCTCAGAATTGTCAACAGCTATCTGTGGCCGAGGATATTCCTGACACAATCCATACATTTCAAGAAGCATGTCTGTTTTTTTCTGGTATTCATCTGTATGGACTTTCATATGAGCAAGAAGGTAGGATCGCTGCTTAGCAGTGTAGGAGCAAAACTCACATACGTGTGACAAATGGAAAATATGGTACCTACGGTGAATTTTCAATTCCTTTTCACACAAGAATCTTGCAGGACAGCGAGGACAAAAGTAAAGACTTCTCTTGGTACTGTCACTTATAGACACAGATTCCTCCAAAACTGAAGGGTCACATTTTGGATTTTCATCTTTTTTAGAAGTTTCTGTGCCATCAGCAGCTAATGAGATGTCTTTGTTTGAATCAGAAGTTCCTGTTTGTTCATTTTTAATATTATTTATAGGTTGCTTAGTACCTATACAACCACTCTCAATATTCACCATTGCAGAGAGCTCTTCAAGCTGCGCTTCATCTGTTCTAGAAGGATCTACCAGGGCATGAATCTGACCATAGAATCCTTGATGAACTTTAGCATGTGATGATAGTACTCCAGCATTATTACAAATGTAATTACATTCTGGACAATGGTGCTGAACTAGATTATTGCTTGACTGAGCTTTCCCTCCACTATCATTATGACTGTTAACATCTTTGGTTCTGTCAGTATGCATTTTCTCATGTTCCAGGATATTAGCTTTACGAAAATTTACATGTGGGCAGTATCGGCATTTGTACATTTTAAAAAATTTACTCTCTCGAGAAACCCAAACTAATGGCACCTGTGATAAACCACTAGTATCTAGAGATGTTAGTCGGTGGTCTACCATTGACGTTGGCCTCTTAATGTCCCCAGACACTGATGTTTGAACTTGTTCATCAGCACTTTCATCCTGGCTCTCTTTTCCAGACTTGGTGGGACTTTTCTGGGGTGGAATAAGAATGCCATGCACACGCAGATGCTGATGAAGTAGGTGGCGTTTGCTAACATTATACGAACAGATACCACATTTGAAAGGTGCTCCACGTGGCCTGTGAAACTGCTTGTGGTAAAGAAACTGGCTCTTACTGTTACTGAGATATGGACAATTTGCACATCTGTAGCGTTTGCACATACTTCCATCTGTGCCAGTCTGTTGCGGTGAACTCTGAAACAAAATGAGCACAGAAAGTGTACTATATTCCATCTGTCTAGACAATTCTGTCAAAAAATTTGAACATTAAATACACATGGAAATATTACCACTGAAAATTAATGTCTACTATTAATACAAATTAACACAGTACGACAGCCACTGAAAATAGAACTACAAGTATTAAAAAAATCCATGTAGAAATTAACCTCACATTTACATAAAGCTAAGCACATCACATACAAAGAAATAATGTGAAAAACATAGTCACAGAACATCATCAACATAAAAAAATATGTTACTATAAAGAAATCATCTTTCTATGAGATCTGACATTAGTTAAATCCACAATGGATATAATATTAATCCATTATTTCAGGGAAAAAAATTCACAATTTGAGTAAAAGGTCAAATATTAATTGTACAAATGATATGAATGCAACAGATCGTTATGGATATATATTCAAGCTGTCTTAGAATCGACTCAGATGTCTCCCATATCTGCATCAGCAACCCAATTATTTCAGTTTATTGTCATTTTTAAAACTGAATCATCTTTTCCTATGGTCCCTAATGAAATGTACCTATTTAAATTTTATTTCTGTAAACTCTTAGTAAGAGTACTGAGCTTCAAAAGGCACATTTGAAGTGCAAAACTGTGTCTTCCACCTCAAAATCACTCTCTATTTGTACACACTGTACATAAAGCACATAGTGTTAATAACATAACTTACTTTCATTTCCATCAATGAACACAAAACTTTCTAGTCCTTAGACTACCAATTCTGGTCAGTGATGACCATCTTCCCATCTGTTTTACATCCTAGTAATGAAGCCATAGTGGCAATGTCAAGAAATACACAAAAAACCAGCTTAGCTTTGTCACACATATTTAAAATATGGTTTAAACTAGGCCACAGTGGTGGCAAAGCCATTCTGTTGACAGCGCTACTTTTCAAAATAAACAGTTTACTTTGAACTGTAGCACTGTATGGCTCTGCCAGCACTGTCACCTAGTTTACACCATCTTTTAAACGTGTGCAACACAGCTAAGCTAATTTTGTATGTATTTTTGACAATGCCACTATGGCTTCATTATAGAAGGGGATACCCACAGAAAATGGGAACGTTGGCGTGGGCAGAGCTTGTGTAGTACGTATTTCTGCCGCTAGGCATGTATAGTGCAACTCGCTGCCAGTTCAGTGCTGCCTTTGTTGTTGACATGGCTTTTTCTGTTCATCTGCAGTGACCATTTTTGCTAGCACTGCTTTGTTCTTGTTTCATTTTTTATGATGGCAAGTTTAAGTGAACAATGTGCAGCTGTGAAATTTTGTTTTCTACTCAGTAAAAATGCTGCTGAACTGTTTTAATGTTGAAAACAGCTTATCAAGACGACGCTATGTGTAAAACTCAAGTATATACGTTCTTTGCTCAATTAAAAAGTGATGACATGTCGACTGATGATAAACTTCATTCTGGATGTCCATCAACTGCCAAATCAACAAAAATACTCAAAATATTTGAGAGCTTATGCTCATAGGCTGACGACAGACAACTGATCAACTGTCAGAGATTAGAAGGTTATCTTGGAGCTCCATTCAGCAAATTTGAACAGAAGATTTGGGCAGACAGGTGACTGTTCTTCCACCACAACAATGCACCTGCACACACAGCCATCTCTGTTAGTTTTCGGCTAAAAATGGCACAGTTTTGCTGTCCCACATGCCTTACTTGCCTGACCTGGCTCTGTGCAACTTTTTATTATTTCCTCACACGAAAAGCAGAATGAAACGACATCGATTTGACAACACTGAGAAGGTCAAGGAAAAAAACAAGGAAGGAACTGCCAGCCATTTCTAAAGATGACTACAAATCTGTTTTGAACACTGGGAGCACCAGTGGGACAACTATATTAGTTGTAATAGAGAGTATTTTGAAGAGAATAAGGTTGTTTTGTAAACAATTTGAAAATAAGTAACTTTTAAAAAGTAAATCTTTATTTTTTATTTTTTTGGCTATCCCCCCTTGTATTAGGACATGTTTTAAAATCAATCTGAAGATGGTGATCATGACCAAAATTGGTAGTCTAAGAACAAAAAAGTTTTGCAATCGCTGATAGAAATCAAATAAATTTATTCTACACTTCCTAGATCATGGTTTTAACCCATGAATGTGTTACAGTTTGTGAAACTGTAATGTCTCAGACAGAATTAACAGGACAGACGAGAATATCTAATTATCATTGGAGTACTTGAAGATTGTGCAGAATATTGGGCAAATTGTAGAATTTCAAAATACTTTAACTGAACGATAAAAGAAGGAAGTACCAAAAGGTTCAGAGAAATTGAGAAATACAGAAATACAAGTCTCTTAGGAATGAAATAAAATCAAGTTCAGGGAAGCCAAGGCAAAACAGCTGGAGAAAAAGAAATAAAAAATGAAATGTTATTGGAAATGCTGATTCAGTGTACAGAAAGGTCAAACCACCTTAGGTGAGAAGATTTAGATCAGATCAGATTTAGTTTTTGTTCCATAGACCCAAAAATGTGATAATTCTCATGGGTGTGGAACATGTCAGAAAGAATAATGTAAAAAACATAAAACATTTGAATACAATACCTACTACCCTGATCATTTGTCAGGATATTGTCAAAATAGGTGAATACATTACAGTGAACTGGAACTGCTAATATTTCCATAATTAATATGCTGTCAGAATGAAAAACTGTTACACACCTTTAATAAATTTTAAAAATTAAAAGCAAAGGTGTCATTATTTGTATTGCAATGGGAATTTCACTTTTAAATAAAAAGAAGAGTTTACATAGGTGGAAAGAGTACATTGAAGACCTCTACAAGGGGTAGGGTTTGTCAGATGATGCAGCTGAGGAAGAAATGGGAATCTATATGGAAAACAGGAATCCAGATTTAGTCATTGTTTGATAGAGCTTTGAAAATTCTGAAATCATTGTGCTTTGTGGCAGCCAAGTGACCATTCAAGTTGGTGTGTAGAATCTATGCATCTGGAGATATACCATCAGACTTTTGGAAAAGTATAATCCACACAATCCTGAAAATACAAAGGGCAGATAAGTGCAAGAACTATTGCACAATCAGTTTAACGGCTCATGCACTCAAGTTGCATATAGATGAATGGAAAAGAAAGCAGAGTGTCTGTTAGATGATCGGTTTGTCTTTTGAAAAGGTAAGGGCATTAGAGAGGCAATTATGATATTCCTATTGATGATGGAAGCAAGACTTTTAAAAAATCAACACAGATATTTGGCATTTGTCACCTGGAAGGAGAATTCAACAACGTAAAATCAAGCAAGATGTTCAAAATTCTGAGAAAAATATAAGTAAGCTATAAGGAAAGACAAGATACTATACATATGGACAAGAACCTAGACGTAACAATAGGAATGGAAGAACAAGAATGAAGTGCTTGGATTAAACAAGGTGTAAGAAATGGATGCAGTTGTTTGCTCCTACTGATGGAAATAAAAGAAATATCAAATAATTGGATTAAAATTCACAGTGAAAGAATATCAATGATAATATTTGCTGATGACATTGCTATTCTCAGTGAAAGTGAAAAAGAATTACAGGATGCATTGAATGGAATGAACTGTGTAGTAAGTACAGAATTGGGATTTAGAGTGATCGAAGGAGGACAAAAGGGTTGAGGAGTTGCAGAAACAAGGTTAGTGATAACCTTTGGTAATTAAGTAAAGGAATTCTGCTACATTGGAAACAAAATAGCTCACGAAAGATGACATAAATAGTAGGTTAACACAGGGAAAGAGGGAATTCCTGGCCTTAATCTGAGGAATAAATTTTTGAGACTTTACATCTGAAGCACAACATTGCACAGTAGTGAATTAAGGCCTACGGGTAAACAGGAAAAGAAGAGAACTGAAGTGTTGAAGACTGGTACTGTAGAAAAGTCTTGAAAATTAAGTTGACTGATAAGGTAAGAAATGAAGAAGTTTCCCACAGAATTGGTGCAGGAAGGAACATAAGAAAAACAATTGACAAGAAGAATGGACAGAATGACAGGCATGTGTTAAGACATGAGGAAACAACTTCCATAGTACTAGAGTGAGTTGTAAAGAGTAAAAACTGTAGAAAACAGAAATTAGAATACATCCAACAAATAATTTGTACGGTGCAAGTGCAACTCTGAGATGAAAAGGTTGGTGTAAGAGAGGACTTCATGATGGGCCACATCAACTAGTAAGAAGACAAAAAAGAAAAAAATACTGAAGCCTGAAGTTAACTCTATTAATGTATGTTAAGCAGTACACAAAGAGATACAACATGGCTAGAATCACATCAGGAAGTATTAAATAGTGTTTTAACTAAATTCTGCTAGCAAAAGAAGCAGAAGAAAGCAAGCTAGGGTTTAACACTCTGTCAACAATGAAACCATTAGAGATGGACTGTTAGCTCAACTGGATAGACTGATTCCAAAGAGGGGATTTATGGAAATCACAGGAAACTAAATCAGTGTGCCCACAGCAGAATTCGAACTTGCCTCCATCAGAATAAGACCTTGCACTGTAGCAGTGACAAAATGAATGGATAATAACAAAAAGAATGAAGATGAAAATGTGGAGAGACTTCTATTTGGTAAACTTATATTGGTAAGCAGAAATAGAGAAGCAGATGATTTAAAATTCCATTAATAGTTTCTCTTCTGCCTTTTTATGTTTCTTAATTATGATCTGACCCTTGTACATTTTTCCTTTGTTTAACATCAACCATATATTTTCTCTGGAACTGTTTGTTATTAGCCCTATTCCCAGAAAATTTTTCTTTGTATCAGCTCCATTCTGTATTTACTTCCCCCTGTCTTCCACAAATTTATTTAAAAACTGAATGGTTTCATCAATTGAAATAGTTTTCATTTTTTATCATCTCATTATCAATTATATTTAATGCACATTTCACTGTTTTACTACAACAGTTACATCAACTTAAAAAGAAATATTCAAAAATATAATTTTACCTGAACATGAAGTGCATCTTAATCACCTGCCTATTGAATTTTCAGCTTTCAAAGCAAATTTCCCTTTATGTCACATTCATCTCACTGCCAGTTTTCTTTGCATTAGACCTTAGTGACTGTGTAGAGGAATTTTTGCTGTGCAAATACTGGAGATTATTGGAAGAATGGTTGTTTATATGCCTCATAATATACTGCAACAAATGTATCTCAACAGCCCCCATGTGAGTAAAATGTAATGTGTCCCATAACTCATAAATTATTCAGTCAAAACTGTACCAGAAATTTGGTAATTTACTTCTCATGAGGTAATTTGTCATTTTGTCTTTGCATCTGTCAATTTGGATAGTTCTGCACCTAATCTGACCAAATTATCACTTATTCAGTTATACTACGTACGTATCAGTTATCTGCCATACACTAGAGCCTTATTTCAGGGTGAGCCGTATAAATATTTTGCATTAGAACTGTCACTCTCAGCATCCTGTCAATGAACAAAAGCCTGTCAATTGTATTTCTTAACTCACAAGTTAGTTTCTTATACTGGAACTTTGAACACTTACATCAAACTGTAGATATAATTATTACTGCAGGGGTGTGCTGAAAAGTAATGCCTCTGAATTTTTTATTCTGTTCTCAATGTCGGTTGAGGTATTACATGTCATGCATATTACTTGGCTGACTTTGTATATTGCAACCCTCTTCCACCAGAGGGCACTGCAATGTAGTGTGTAACTTGGCAGTGTGAAACTTAACTATGTCAGTCAACAAACAGTGTACTGTAATCACGTTTCTCACCACAGAAAACATGCCTCCAATTGAAATCCATCAAAGAACAAAAGCTGTGTATAGTGATGATTGTAATGACATCAGTAATGTGCAATGCTGGGCTCTGAATGCTCTTAATGAAGGAAATGCCTCGTGCTAAACTCATCAGGTGTGACAGAGCTCAGAGTGGACAACTGTGTACAGCAACTGACAAGACTCATAGGAATTGAGTTGATGGACTCATCAGACAAAATAAATGTATAATGCACACACAGCTCTTAGGTAAGAGGGGCATGTTGCTAGAGCATGTACAGACCATCACTACAGAACTGTTACAGAAAACTGTATGTATGCTGGGCGCCTCAAATGCTCACTACTAACACAAAACAGAGATGATAAGCACATTTGTCAACAATTTCTTTCGCATTTTGAGTGAGAGGGGGATGGATTCCTTAACAACATTGTGTTAGGTGATAAAACCTGGGTTCACCATTCTGACACCAAAAACAAGAGAGCATCAACAGAGAAACTTAAAAGAGCATCTTCAGGGACATAATTTTGATACTGATGAAGTGGTACAAGCAGAGCTGGCAATGTGGTTCCGTCAACAAAATCAAACATTTTACAGAGATTATATCAACAGACTGGTGACTCATTAGGAAAATGTGTTCATCACTAGGGTGCTATGTTAAGAAATAAATACGTAGACATGAAGAATAAAGATGTAGAATGTTAATAATGTTTTATTTAAAAAAAAGCTTTAAGAGCTTTCACATAAAATTCAGAGGCATTACTTTTCAGCATGCCCTCATATATTGTGTTTCTGAAGGTGTGTACAACCCTCCATCTACTTCACAACTGATGAGAAAATAATAGATTGGTCAGTCTGTTACTAAAAATAAGTTTTCAGGAAAGGACTCATTTTCAAAGCAGTTTAGTTAAAACTATGTGTGCCATTCTTGATGTAGAATTTTTATGATTTATTAATATCACTTCATGTAAATCCCAAGGTAGTTAATATGTACAGACATGATTCTTTCATTTTTTTCCCCACAACAAAATGGATGACATACGTTAACAGATGTCATTCAAATGCTTAAAATGTCCATAAACAGAAACTAATATCAGATTTGAACAATATGGTAATAAATGAAAAGTGACAGATAAAGAAGTTATAAGGAAGACAAAATATTATGTTCCAACAAAAGATTTGTACATGGAATTGCAAACACAAAAAATATCTACTTCTCAGATAGACAAAGTTTTAGTATTAAAACTTTTTTCCTCATGATTACATAATGACTGTGGATCTCCCATGAAATTCACTACACTCAGGGTGTTCTTTTCTCTTTAAGAGACCTTTCTTTCCATAGTCTTCTTATACTTTTTCTACTTTCCTTCCATTTTGAATGAGAAGCAGTATATGTTAGTGCAATAGCTTCATTTACAATATTTTTCAGTATATGATACTTAACATTGTTCAAATTCAGTTTCTTACCAGTTCATTCATATTCATTGTATCACAGGTCAGACTACCTTTACAGTGAAACAGAGGCAAATAATGGCAACACACATAATACCAGGAATAATGTTAATTTTGTGACATAAACAGAGGAAGAATATTCAGCAATTATAAACACAATTTAATGCTCAGCACTCACCTATGCTGATATAAGCTCATCAGATGAAATATTTGTCACTGCTTTTGGAATACAGTAGATGTGTGTAACTGGTACCAGATGGCCAGGTGACTCTCAAACACTGATGTAAGTCATGACAGTGAATTGGTGTGTAAGTGCCAGACAGTTGCAAGTAATCAGCACAGTGAGATGGGTCAATGCAGAGACGTGACAGATTGGGTTGACAGGAGCTATTGTGTCTGGATATGGCCCAGATACCATGGACTGTCCAATGTGTCTACAAGCAATGGTGCTATTTTTTTTTTTTTTACCAATGAGCTTCACTGGACTACTTGTGACCCACAGCATTATTCATTTGTTGACCTATAAACATGTGATGATTGGATGGTTGATACATGTTTTGCTGTACATATTTGACTGCAGATGCTTTCATCTTCCTAATATACTATATGTGTGTATTTTTATGTTCATAAATATACGATGGCAGTGGTTTTGCAACACCCAAAGTATAAAAATAGTCTGCAGATGTAGGAAAAGACAAATGTACATCACTTGTTTAAGTGGTATTTGCAACTGCTGCACCAGGATCACATCCTTATTTACACACTGAGGCTGGGATCTTTTACACTTTCTTCTTCTTTTTCTCAAAGCTCAATCAAATTAAGTCTTGGACTTTTTACTGCATCATATGCCTTCCGTACCTGGTATGTGAAATCTGTATAGTAACCTTTACCTGAAGCATTTCCTTCTTTTCTGTATAGATATGGTAATTCCTTATATGAAGTCACAGTTTTGAGTGGAGTTCTCAGTGAGGACCCCCTTGGAATCTTTAGGTTGTTGTGTTTGTCTCTGTGCTTGCTCATAGCCCACATGAATTGAAATGACTGGGAATTTCCACAGTAGAATCTTTACAATCAATCTTACACCCAGAAAGAGCTGCAGTCCTGCATCACTACCTGAGTTTAATACAACTGATACGTGGCAGTTACTCTGTGGCAGTTACTCTAGAGCATGCCTGATCAGGATTTGCACTCCTGGAGCACACTTGTGCTCCGTGAGTGCAGCCGAGTCTGCTCGGTACTCCAGCTTCCCCCAGCACTGCACTATTCCGAGCCAGTGTGTGAATGAGACAGTTATATGCTGAAAGCTGCACACATGACAAACTCAGGAAAATGTGTTTCCAATACAGAGCAACCACTTCCAAAACGCAAATATTGCAGCATGCTTTTATAAGCAGGAATTTTTTACATGTGTTTATTTTCAACTTTTTATTTTTCTGCCAAAGCAATAATTTTACTAGTAGATTAAATAATTACATTATATACAGTGAACAGAACACAAAAAGCTTTACAAATAGGTATTTAACATTAAGTTTTGATGTTTATAAATTTATACACATTTTTATTTTAGAATACACAATATATCTGTAAATATGGCTTGTGATACAGGCAAACAGATGGTGTTACGCAAATTAAAATCTGTTAAACCTGAACAATGACTGGAATTTGTCAATTTCATAACACAAAAGAAAACGGTCACATCATTGAGCTGGATGCCACACTGTAGGTGTATCAGCTCAAGTTTGAAGTAATGAGGTACATTAGCAGAAAAAACTGAGAATGACCTGACAAATAAATCTAAACAAGTCTTCAGCTGTGCAGAGTCTTGTAATCTTTTTCAGAACTTGTGATGAAATGTTTCAGTTACTGAAATGTAGTCAGTCATGTCTGGTCCATAAATGACTGCCTCGAGTTACAGGAAATGTCGCACGTCATGATCTTGAAGCTGATTTTTTCATAGCATCATTTTTCTTTCGACAGTTTCAATCTCGTCCATCATACCTGTTTCCAAATGATTCTCCCCTTGCATTAAGACACCTAATGATTTCAAATAACTGGTGATGCTGACCATAAAAGAATTTGTCACCACTCTACTTACCCTGAACTTAGTTTTTTCCCTAATGGCCACCTTCAGTTGAGCCAGCATACACTGTTGTTCAGCACAAGACAAGTGCCTCTTATCATCTGTGTGGCTGGCGTTGTAATGATGTTCCAGTAAGTGTTATTCAGCTCACAATAATGTGATGGCATAATACACATTTTGCAAGGACTTTAAATGATATGAAAAGTAGAGCAATTCCCATTCAGCATGGAACACCGTGGCTTCTCCATTTTATACTTTTTGGGCAAAGCACAGTTGCCATAGTATTCCTCTTGCAGAACACAAATCTAATTTAATGGAAGCAGTAGTATCAGAAAAGTGCCAGGCGTCTGACAAGGTGACAGCTCTGTTTGGCCAGGCCTGCTCTAGAGGTTTCACACCCACAAATGTACCATCTCAAAACCTAGTCATATAGTACTTGTCATGTTGGTTGCCACAGACTGAAGTATTTATGTATTTATCTCCCCTATTTAGAACAGTGATGATCTGCACAAAACTCACCACATTTGAATTAATTTTGTTACATTATGTTAGATTAAACTGTTTGTTCCATAGAGGCATAGTGAGGGGATGTGGAAGACAGCAGAATAGTTCCAACTGCGAGCTTTCTACACGGACTGTCCTGTGCATAGTGTGATAGGTTCATAAGATGAACTCTACAGTGAACCTTATTTAATTAGTTAGTTGCATGGTCTATAGATCATTAGAGCAACGTTTTTTATCAAATGATGTGGAATGAATAAGTTTACTTAAAACTAGGATTACAGACATAATGTTGCACTGTAATGTCAGGCACTCTGGCAATTATCTGTGGTGTCCCGAATTAACATCATCTGATATTAAGCACATATTAGATAAGGTGAATGAAAGAAGTGGAGTCTTTCCAACAAAGCAAAAGCACAGTGTTTACTGCTCCCGTGAAAGTAGCAACACGGTTCTCTGCTCGCTTAATACTGTGATAAGTATTGCTATTGAAATGATACTGCCTATGCAAATTAATCATTTAAACAATTTCAGTTTGCTTTTTAAGTTGTAAATCTCTGATTCAAAAAACCTTTAGTTTATCATGTAGGCAATGTAATGTAATCACAATGAAAAAAGTTAAAAGTATGACAATACCAGCAGTCACCTAATGCGTCAATAGTATTTACATGATGTGGAAGTTTTTAAAGGCAATACAGTACACAAATGTATTTAAGAGTTACAGAAGTTACAATAATTGACTGTCATCTCTCTCTCTCTCTCTCCCTCTCTCTCAGAATTGAAGAGAAAACAGTGCACAGTACCAGAACAGACTCATGTTTCAATAATGGGTATTTACCTCATTCTCTTCTTCCTCCGAGTTTTTGTCCACAGACATATCATGATGATAATTGTCATCACCTGGCTCTGCATCCATAACACCATGTAGCTTCATATGTTCTGATAACTCACTGCAAAAATCATCATCATAGTTTCAGTCTGGTCCTTTTTTTTAAATTAAATTTTTGAAAATCAAAAATTACAATGGAAAGCCTTTTAAGAAGAGAAATATCAAAACTGGGATGTTGACATGCAGACGTAATTTCCAAGTAGTTACCAACAACTTTAATTTTGAAATTGAGCATCAAGCTTTTAGAGCTCTGATAATCTCAATTTTTGTGAATTCCTAAAGAAATCCTGGAGTTGCTATCACACATGGTCCCATTGAAACATGATATTTTATTAGACCACTCAAAGCATGAAATAATAAAATACTTCAGTTTTTTTTTGAAATTCAAGGTACAATTACTTCTTTTAGAAAAATGAGTGAAAAGGTTAGTTTCTGTGTACGTAGTTCTTAACAGTACATCATTAAATACATAAACAGTTATCAAGAAATTTTTATTATTACTTTGCCATTTCAAAACACAATGTAATGTAAATTATACCTTTTGTCAACAACAGAGTATGAACACATTGTACATTTGAGGTCATTCACACTTTGGGAAGCATGGTTCTCAAGGTGTTCTTCTAATGCGTTCTCGAGATTTGTTATGAAAGGACATATGGTACATCTGAATGAATCATCTGAAATTAAAAAAGAAAGAACTAATCAAGTATGATTATAAATATATTAATACAGATTACGCTAGAATTTACACTGCATAAAATATACATATTGACGTACAAAGTGTGATCAAAAAGTAACTGAGACTCTTTAATTTCATGGGATTTATACAAGAGTCTATGAGCAGTATAAACATTCTAAAGGGGGTTGCGAAGATGTTAAAGATGACAACTGCCCTGGGCATCCTAGCACATCAATCACTGATGATAATGTGGAAGAAGTAAAGGAAATGGTTCTGGAAAATTACTGAATAATTATCAGGGAGGTTGCTGATGATGTCAGCATATCTTAGGATCATGCTAAGGAATTTTTTCAGATTTTTTGGTCATGAAACATGTATCAGCAAAGTTTGTTCCAAAACTGTTGAATTCCGACCAAAAATGACGACATGTAGACATCACTTCGGAATTGTTGGATGAAATTGACAACAATCCAGTACTTCCAAAGTAGAGTATGACAGGTGACAAAACTTGAGTATACAGGTATAACACTGAAAGCAAGGCCCAATCATCCCAATGAAAACTGCCTGAAGAGTCAAGACCGAAAAACAAATTCAACAAGTTCAACCACATGCGAAGGTTCTTCTCACTGTTTTCTTCGATTACAGTGGGATAGTGCATCATGAGTTCCTGCCTTATAGTCATATGATCCATGAGGAATACTACCTGGAAGTTATACGCTGTTTTCAGAAAGCAATACGAAGAAAACAACTACAACTGCGGTAAAACCACTTGTGGAAATTGCATCACAATAGTGCTCCCTCTCAGACCTCAATGCCTTTTCAATAAAAAACAAAACTGTTATGTTGCCTCAGCCACCATATTCATCGGACATGATTCCCTGTGACTACTTCCTATTCCTGAGGCTGAAGAGAACCATGAAAAGACATTGTTTTGCTACCACTGGTGAGGTAAGGATATAATAACTGAAGGAGCTGAACACCATACCAAAAAGTGAGTTCCAGAGCTTCCAAGATTGGAATAAGTGCTTATGCAAGTGATTATATTTGCAGGGGACTACTTTGAAGTGGACAAAGTTGATGTTGATAAGTAATGATTCTTTAAGAAAAACAAAATTTCACATACTTTCTGATCACACCTCATATGCCATGGTTGAGAGTAAACAATAACAATACTATACGAATAAAAGAATAAAACAATTTTTGATGTTATGGTGGAATGACAGATTGTTTTTAACACTATAACAGAACCACGGACCTTGCCGTTGGTGGGAAGGCTTGCGTGCCTCAGTGATACAGATAGCCATATCGTAGGTACAACCACAATGGAGGGTTATCTGTTGAGAGGCCAGACAAACATGTGGCTCCTGAAGAGGGGCAGCAGCCTTTTCAGTAGTTGCAGGGGCAACAGTCTGGATGATTGACTGATCTGACCTTGTAACACTAACCAAAACGGCCCTCCTATGCTGGTACTGCAAAAAGCTGAAAGCAAGGGGAAACTACAGCCATAATTTTTCCCGAGGGCATGCAGCTTTACTGTATGGTTAAATGATGATGGCGTCCTCTCGGGTAAAATATTCCAGATATAAAATAGTCCCCCATTCGGACTTCTGGGCAGAGACTACTCAGGAGGGCATCGTTATCAGCAGAAAGAAAACTGGCATTCTACGGACTGGATTGTGGAATGTCAGATCCCTTAATCGGGCTGGTAGGTTAGAAAATATAAAAAGGGAAATGGTTATAATAGAAGGAAACATTCCACGTAGGAAAAATATACCTAAAAACAAAGATGATGTGACTTACCAAATGAAAGTGCTGGCAGGTCGACAGACACACAAACGAACACAAACATACACACAAAATTCAAGCTTTCGCAACAAACTGTTGCCTCATCAGGAAAGAGGGAAGGAGAGGGAAAGACGAAAGGATGTGGGTTTTAAGGGAGAGGGTAAGGAGTCATTCCAGTCCCGGGAGCGGAAAGACTTACCTTAGGGGGAAAAAAGGACGAATATACACTCGCACACACACACATATCCATCCACACATATACAGACACAAGCAGACATATTTAAAAAATATTATATTTATAATATAATATATTATATAATATAATATATATATAATATACACTCCTGGAAATGGAAAAAAGAACACATTGACACCGGTGTGTCAGACCCACCATACTTGCTCCGGACACAGCGAGAGGGCTGTACAAGCAATGATCACACGCACGGCACAGCGGACACACCAGGAACCGCGGTGTTGGCCGTCGAATGGCGCTAGCTGCGCAGCATTTGTGCACCGCCGCCGTCAGTGTCAGCCAGTTTGCCGTGGCATACGGAGCTCCATCGCAGTCTTTAACACTGGTAGCATGCCGCGACAGCGTGGACGTGAACCGTATGGGCAGTTGACGGACTTTGAGCAAGGGCGTATAGTGGTCATGCGGGAGGCCGGGTGGACGTACCGCCGAATTGCTCAACACGTGGGGCGTGAGGTCTCCACAGTACATCGATGTTGTCGCCAGTGGTCGGCGGAAGGTGCACGTGCCCGTCGACCTGGGACCGGACCGCAGCGACGCACGGACGCACGCCAAGACTGTAGGATCCTATGCAGTGCCGTAGGGGACTGCACCGCCACTTCCCAGCAAATTAGGGACACTGTTGCTCCAGGGGTATCGGCGAGGACCATTCGCAACCGTCTCCATGAAGCTGGGCTACGGTCCCGCACACCGTTAGGCCATCTTCCACTCACGCCCCAACATCGTGCAGCCCGCCTCCAGTGGTGTCGCGACAGGTGTGAATGGAGGGACGAATGGAGACGTGTCGTCTTCAGCGATGAGAGTCGCTTCTGCCTTGGTGCCAATGATGGTCATATGCGTGTTTGGCACCGTGCAGGTGAGCGCCACAATCAGGACTGCATACGACCGAGGCACACAGGGCCAACACCCGGCATCATGGTGTGGGGAGCGATCTCCTACACTGGCCGTACACCACTGGTGATCGGCGAGGGGACACTGAATAGTGCACGGTACATCCAAACCGTCATCGAACCCATCGTTCTACCATTCCTAGATCGGCAAGGGAACTTGCTGTTCCAACAGGACAATGCACGTCCGCATGTATCCCGTGCCACCCAACGTGCTCTAGAAGGTGTAAGTCAACTACCCTGGCCAGTAAGATCTCCGGATCTGTCCCCCATTGAGCATGTTTGGGACTGGATGAAGCGTCGTCTCACGCTGTCTGCACGTCCAGCACGAACGCTGGTCCAACTGAGGCGCCAGATGGAAATGGCATGGCAAGCCATTCCACAGGACTACATCCAGCATCTCTACGATCGTCTCCATGGGAGAATAGCAGCCTGCAATGCTGCGAAAGGTGGATATACACTGTACTAGTGCCGACATTGTGCATGCTCTGTTGAATGTGTCTATGTGCCTGTGGTTCTGTCAGTGTGATCATGTGATGTATCTGACCCCAGGAATGTGTCAATAAAGTTTCCCCTTCCTGGGACAATGAATTCACGGTGTTCTTATTTCAATTTCCAGGAGTGTATATATTATATAATATAATATTTATAATATAATAATATTTATTAAATATGTCTGCTTGTGTCTGTATATGTGTGGATGGATATGTGTGTGTGTGCGAGTGTATACCCGTCCTTTTTTCCCCCTAAGGTAAGTCTTTCCGCTCCCGGGACTGGAATGACTCCTTACCCTCTCCCTTAAAACCCACATCCTTTTGTCTTTCCCTCTCCTTCCCTCTCTCCTGATGAGGCAACAGTTTGTTGCGAAAGCTTGAATTTTGTGTGTATGTTTGTGTTCGTTTGTGTGTCTGTTGACCTGCCAGCACTTTCATTTGGTAAGTCACATCATCTTTGTTTTTAGGTATAAAAAGGGAAATGGATAGATTAAAGGGTTATAAATACAAAATCAAATAGGGGTAATGCTGGAGCAGGTTTAATAATGAATAAAAAAAATAGGAGTGTGGGTAAGCTACTACAAGCAGCACAGTGAATTCATTATGGTGGCCAAGGTAGACACAAAGCCCCCGCCTACCACAGTAGTACAAGTTAATATGCCAACTAGCTCTGCAGATGATGAAGAAACTGATGAAATGTATGATGAGATAAAAGAAATTATTCAGATAGTGAAGGGAGATGAAAATTCAATAGTCGTGGGTGACTGGAACTCGATAGTAGGAAAAGGAAGAGAAGGAAACATAGTAGGTGAATATGGAACGGGGCTAAGAAATGAAAGAGGAAGCCGCCTGGTAGAATTTTGCACAGAGCATAACTTAATTATAGCTAACACTTGGTTCAAGAATCATGAAAGAAGGTTGTATACATGGAAGAGGCCTGGAGATACTGGAAGGTTTCAGATAGATTATATAATGGTAAGACAGAGATTTAGGAACCAGGTTTTAAATTGTAAGACATTTCCAGGTGCAGATGTGGACTCTGACCACAATCTAGTGATTATGAACTGTAGATTAAAACTGAAGAAACTATAAAAAGGTGGGAATTTAAGGAGATGGGACCTGGATAAACTGACAGAACCAGAGGTTGTACAGAGTTTCAGGGAGAGCAAAAGGGAATGATTGACAGGAATGGGGGAAAGAAAAACAGCAGAAGGAGAATGGGTAGCTTTGAGGGATGAAATAGTTAAGGCAGCAGAGGATCAAGTAGGTAAAAAGACAAGGGCTAGTAGAAATCCTTGGGTAACAGAAGAAATATTGAATTTAATCGATGAAAGGAGAAAATATAAAAATGCAATAAATGAAACAGGCAAAAAGGAATACAAACATTTCAAAAATGAGATCAAGAGGAAGTGCAAAATGGCTAAGCAGGAATGGCTAGAGGACAAATGTAAGGATGTAGAGGTATATCTCACTAGGGGTAAGATAGATACTTCCTACAGGAAAATTAGAGAGACCTTTGGAGAAAAGAGAACCACTTGTATGAAGAACAAGAGCTCAGATGGAAACCCATTTCTAAGCTAAGAAGGGAAAGCAGGAAAGTGGAAGGAGTATATAGAGGTTCTACACAAGGGTGATGTACGTGAAGACAATATTATGGAAATGGAAGAGGATGAAGATGAAATGGGAGAGTTTGACAGAGCACTGAAAAACCTAAGTCAAAACAAAGGCACCAGAAGTAGACAACATTACATTATAACCACTGACAGCCTTGAGAGAGCCAGCCCTGACAAAAATCTACCATCTGGAGAGAAAGATGTATGAGACAGGGGAAACACCCTCAGACTTCAAGAAGAATACGATAATTCCTATCCCAAAGAAAGCAGGTGTTGACAGATGTGAAAATTACCGAACTATCAGTTTAATAAGTCACAGCTGCAAAATACTAACATGAATTCTTTACAGACGAATGAAAAAACTGGTAGAAGCCGACCTTGGGGAAGACCAGTTTGGATTCTGTAGAAATATTAGAACACGTGAGGTAATTCTGACCCTATGACTTACCTTAGAAGATAGATTAAGGAAAGGCAAACCTACATTTCTAGAAATTGTAGACTTAGAGAAAGCTTTCGACAATGTTGACTGAAGTAGTCTCTTTCAAATTCTGAAGGCGGCAGGGGTAAAATACAGGGAGCAAAAGGCTATTTACAATTTGTACAGAAACCAGATGGCAGTTATAAGAGTCAAGGGGCATGAAAGGGAAGCAGTGGTTGGAAATGGAGTGTAGCCTATCCCTGAAGTTATTCAATCTGTATATTGAGCAAGCAGAAAAGGAAACAAAAGAAAATTCGGAGTAGGTATTAAAATAAAAAAATAAAAACTTCGAGGTTCACCGATGACATTGTAATTCTGTTAGAAACAGCAAAGGACTTGGAAGAGCAGTTGAACAGAATGGACAGTGTCTTGAAAGGAGACAGTAAGATGAACATCAACGAAAGCAAAACGAGGATAATGGAATGTGGTTGAGTAAGTCGGGTGATGCTGAGGGAATTAGATTAGGAAATGAGACACTTAAAGTAGTAAATGAGTTTTGCTATTTGGGGAGCAAAATAACTTATGATGGTCAAAGTAGAGAGGATATCAAATGTAGACTGGCAATGGCAATGAAAGCGTTTCTGAAGAAGAGAAATTTGTTAACATCGACTACAGATTTAAGTGTCAGGAAGTCGTTTCTGAAAATATTTGTATGGAGTGTAGCCATATATGGAAGTGAAACACGGATGATAAATAGTTTGGACAAGAAGAGAATAGAAGCTTTCTAAATGTGGTGCTACAGAAGAATGCTGAAGATTAGATGGGTAGATCACATAGCTAATGAGGAGGTATTGAATAGAATTGGGAAGAAGAGAAATTTGTGGCACAGCCTGACTAGAAGAAGGGATATGTTGGTAGGACATGTTCTGAGGCATCAAGGGATCACCAATTTAGTATTGGAGGGCAGCGTGGAGGGTAAAAATCATAGAGGGAGACCAAGAGATGAATACAGTAAGCAGATTCATAAGGCTGTAGGTTGCAGTAGGTACTGGGAGATAGAGTAGCATGGAGAGCTGCATCAAACCAGTCTCTGGACTGAAGACCACAACAACAACAGAAAAAGGCAGTCCAGATCACAATAATTTCTGATTTGTTAATTTCAGTAACTGGTATCTGCTATACTTAAAAAGAATAAAAATTGTATGTGAGGATAGGGGGAGTGGAGAGAACAGATCTTCATATGAATGGCTGTCAAATAGTTTCTGTTCTTTGTATTGCTGCAGTGCATATGAAATACAGCATAACTCCAATGTGGGTATAGAGACACTGACAAGTAGGCAAGGGATCAATATGCATTCATGTCTTTCCAACATGTGTGCGATAAATGCAGATACATAAACTACAGCGACATTATTAGAAAATTAATCTGAACAGGACCAATGTTCTGTTCGTTTTTTTTTTTTTTTTTTTTTTTCCCCCCCCCTCAGCTGCTGAAGGACAAATACCGGTAGACATCCACTGGAGAATACAGAATATGTATGGGGCAGTACATATGTTGAAGACCACCATTGTGAAATGGTGCCCAACAACATGTGCTGCTGCTTCATGATAATACACGTCCCAATACCGCAAATGTCGTAATGCGGAGGTTACAGCATCTCAGGTGGGAGACACTCTGTAGTTGTCATCTCCCCCCCCCCCCCACCTCCCCCTCCCCTTCCCCCATGTGACTATCACTATCACACCTTCAGTCCCTTAAAAAAAGTCTTGAAGGGTCAACGATTCCTGTGGGGTGAATATGTGCAGCAGGTACAATTAGTTATGCACTTCTTCATGCAGGAGGACACAGTATTTTATGAAAGAGGTTATCTTCCATCTTGTGTGTCGATGGGATGATCTCCTCAATGCTCATGGTGATTTTGCCTGACTGGCATACCAATTCTGGACTGTACATCCTTCAAACGAAAACTTTTTGATCATCCCTCACATGTACATCTGTGACTTGAGAGTTACAGTACAGCATGTGATTGATAGCAGATTGACTTTTCTTAGTTGGCCCCTTTAAACTTGTTATGAACAATAAAGCCACTTAAAATACTGGAGAAGACGTCATGACACAATGTTAACTGTGTAAAGGAAAATATAATTCATAAAAGTGTCAAATTCACAGTGACAGATGGCCAGAACTTGTCTCCATGAGATACAACTCGCAACAAAATTGACAGAAGCATAAAAATTGATAACAATCCTAGCACCTGGAATCTAAGGTTCCTTGTTCAGGCAGGAAAGGGAAACTGATTTACTTTACTGTTTGAGAAAAATGTAGGTCAGGGTGAAAATGACATTCAGTAATGGACAGTGTGTGGAGGATGAAATAGATGAGCAATCTCGTTTCATTCTATGACTTGATAAGGCCATAGCCCTGAAGACCAAATTACTGAAGCAGTCAAGCATAGGTGGTACTTGGTAATAAGAAGGGGATGGTGGTGTCCTTCTGGTGTGTTTTGGAAATAGAAGCTACAGCTTTAGGACTAAGAGAGGAGATCTGTCTGTGGGCCTGGTCAGTAGGATAGTTGCAAGAGTGGAAAGCATTGGAAACCACACACATAACCATGTTAAGTAAACAATCATATATTTTGCTCTTCATGGAAAATGCATTTTTTTTAAATAACAGTGACATTTCTATGTGTTCAAGCAATACATTTATCCTACTGTTTTTAATTTAAGTCAATCTTTGATTTTAATTTCTAATTGGAAGCTTTATTAATTCAAAAAAGTTTTTCCCTATAGAGAATCATGGCAGCGTAGTTTTATCATGTAAGTGTGATGGAGCCTTCTGAACACTGACAAAATATTTAAAAATGTCATTTATTTAGTGGTTAACAGCTGTTACAAAAAATTTGTCTTTGCCATATAACTGCAGAATCTGCATACCATGTGCTGAGAAAACACCTCTGGCTCTATACTGGACAGTTCTTTTGTTCACAAACATTTTGAACTGTGTTATATGATTGCAGAAGAAGAAATAATTCATTGCATCAACTTTCACCAAACACTGTGCATGGTACATCAAACATATGACAGAATTACTAATGAGTACATATTTTGTACAGAAAATTATGTTTGAGCTTTCATGTCTGTTATTATTGTTGTAGAATTACTGTTGAAGTAGTACATGAACCTCAGGTCCATTTAAATAATGTTAATAAGAGCTTGGAAAGTGAAAAATCTGAATTTCCTTTAGCAGTCATTATTTTTCACTTCAGACTTACAATTGATTATTTTTACAACAATATAATTACACCACGAAATTAGAGATTCAAAGAAAACCAACCTTTAAGCCGTGGCTTTGCCCACATACATGCATGGTACATATATTGCACACACCTCCTCCTCCCTCCCCTCTCTGTCCACCTTCCTCTCTTTCACCTCCTCGCCCCTCCTCTTTTTGCCCATCTCCTCCTCTCCCTCTTCCTTTTCTATCTGCCTATTAGCCCTCTTCATCTTCCAACTGCCTCCTACACCTCCCTCTCTCTCTGTCCAAATTGTCCTCACCCTCTCTCTGTCTCTTCCTTTCCCTCTCTCTCTCTGTCTCTTTCTTTCCCCTCTTCTGTACATCTCCTCCTCCCCCTCTCTCTGTTCATTTCCTCCTCCTTCTCTCTCTATCCATTTGCTCCTCACCCTTTCTCTATCCATCTCATCCTCCCCTCCCCTCTTGATTATCCCTTGCCCATGCCCATTCACACGTATAACCCCCGGAGTGCATTCCGATACTATCCACTCAATGTGCCAGTTGTGCAGGGCAACCTACATGTCAGGGGTTACCAACATTTTTTCACTCCAACCCCACCCATATGAGAGATTGATGGTACTTCTTTCCAGACAGTTAGCAGTGAGTGTAGCACATTTGCTTGGAAACAACCCAGTGGTTGATGAGATATGAAACATACATACATATCATCTGTTCATTTTGTAAAGAGCCAAAGTTTATTCACAGCCTATGCTACAAAGTCAGCTTTGGCTCAGTGTGTGTCAAGAGTCGTTATTTTGATATAAGTCTAAAGACCATATATGACTTTGGAATGATATTCACTTGTTTTCAGTCACTACCAACCTTAGCTACTAGTCTAATATTCTCATAGCCATATTATTTCCAGGTTTATTTTACCCATTTGTGACTTGCATTTCAGTTTTTTACTTTCAAAGTGAGTTAGTCTGATGCTGCTTCATGGGGGTTGATACCTTCAACTCCTTCCACTCCTGTTTGTGGGAAGAAAGCCGTGATTCAGAGACAAGCTCATAAAATGATGATGAATGATGTAAAATTCTGTGACATGGAAAAACAGCATAACAAACTGCTACACTTATTTGCTCAGTCTAGAAAGTGAGCTGCTGTCTGCACTGGAAAAAGTGTGTCCATCCTAAAGAGACTCCTGAAGTTTACTAATAGTTATTCTGGTGAATCTCCAGTAATTCCAGGAAAGAAGAGGAGGTTAGTTTCAGTAATTCTTTTACTTGACAGTCCTAGTCCTAGTCAATTATTTTCATATGGCATTCAATTACTGCTAAATCACAACTAAGTATTACATAAATTATATGATATACTTTTACCTTGTATAGTGTAAAATGCTTGCAAAGTTTTTACAGAACATCTTTATTTTCTTTACATTCCATGAATTTGGAGAAATGGTTTCAGGAATTAGTTTTGCTGAACCTTCCTCCGCAGTCAGTGATTGTCATAGATAATGCATCACATTGTAACAGACAGCTTGACAAGACACCAATGAGAAGCAACACGAAAGCGATAATGATGGAATGGCTGCAGAAGAAGAATGAGAAATCGAGTTCTCTTCTCTCTGATTGAATTACACAAATCAGCAAATAAAATTTTTGCCATCAACAAAATGCCTTTAAGTCTAAGTCATAAAGTCATTCGCTTACTGCTGTACAACTGCAATCTAAATACAGTTTAACTCACTTTGGCAAATGTTATAAGGGGTTTCAGAGAATACAGGGTAACTGGGGACACATCCAGCAAAACCCTATAAAAGCTTGCACATGCATCTCTTCAAGGTGTCGCTGCAGACAATTTGAGAGCATAGTGCAATACAGTGTCAAAATTAGAAACTGAGTACTGGAGAAACAATGGTATAATGGAAGTTGCCATCAATGATATAATTATTAATGTGCACACAGCTCACTTGAGTGGCCATGAATCAGAACAGTCCAGGATGGACAAATGTGTTAGTGTCAGTCTGAATGAAACTGATAGCCTGGAGTGAATCCATATGTAATGTTTAGGTAATTGAATGTACTACGTTCAACACAAGCAAAAGTAAAAGAGGTCATTGGTAATGTATTCAATGTTAGTAAATTTTACCTCCATCTGTCCAAAGTAGATTTGATGTAATTTCACATGGCCACAGTGTTCATAATTGCTTTACAGTTATTAAAAGTGATGAAATCCATATAAAACATATAACAATTTTGTGGTCTCAAACTCCATGTAATGATGCATCTGTAAAACACTGTTGTTGGCTATGATAGGTTAGCTACGACAAAACAGGTTATGACTACCTGCTTAATAGCTTGTTTGTTTGTCTTTGGAATGAAACATACTACTAATTCTGCATATCAGGGATCCAACAATTAGTAGCTCTGTGGTGGTATGTGGCATTAGATGTCTACACAGAGTTCATGTAACTCATGTAACTAATGGACCGTTGATTTGCATACGTGGTGATGGCATCTGATAGTGAGTCAGATTGGTTCCATGGGATTTACACTATGTGATCAAAAGTATCCGGACACCCCAAAAAACATACGTTTTTCATATTAGGTGCATTGTGCTGCCACCTACTACTGCCAGGCACTCCATATCAGCGACCTCAGTAATCATTAGATATCGTGAGAGAGCAGAATGGGGCGCTCCGTGGAACTCATGGACTTCGAATGTGGTCAGGTGATTGGTTGCCACTTAGACGATTGGGTGTCACTTGTGTCATATGTCTGTAAGCAAGATTTCCACACTCCTAAACATCACTAGGTCCACTTTTCCTGATGTGACAGTGAAGTGGATACTTTTGATCACATAGTGTACATCAGGTTAAACTTGGTCTCTGAAACATCAATGTGAGTTCACTGTAATGCTTCTCAAACCGCTGTCTGGCTCTGAGACATGGACATTTATACTGCTGAAAGATGACATGAAGAGATGCAGATGGTTCACAGCAAATGCAGGAGACTGTCTCCCAAAGCATAATACTTCTCCCACCATCCTGCATCCATGGCGCACTGCACGTTTCTAGCCACCATTCACCTCAATGACAGCGTTTTTGGAGACAGTCATCAAACTAGTGCAGCAAAAATGTGATTCACCCAATGAGCCGACATGTTTCCGTTTATCGACAGTAGAATCCTCATGGTCCCATGCCCACTGCTATCATAATTGATGATGTTGTTGGGTCAACATGTGAACACAAAGAGGTGGCCTGGGGTGGAGCTCCATGTTCAACAATGCACAATGAACAGTGTGCTCTGAAACACTTGTGCATGCACCAACACTGTGTTCTCTCAACAGAGATGCCACAGATCACCATCTATCTTATTTTACAGAGCAGAAAAGCTCTGAACCCCACATTCTGTCAAGAGACATGGATCTCCAACCATTTAGCACCTACTGATAGTTTCACTGTCCTTCTACCTCTTTCTGTAATGCTCAAGACAGTAGCATGTGAACATTTGACCAGCTTCACCATTTTAGAGATAATCATTCACAGGTTCTGTGCAGTAATGATCTGTCATTTTTCAAAGTCACTTATCTCAATGGATTTCCCCAAGCTTCCTCAGACTTTTATTGTCAGCCACTAAGATGTTTTGAAAAGCATTAAAAATATATTTTCTTGGTCTGTAAATAGGCTGGCACAGAGATATACATATGATGATTTAGTGTCTTATTTTTTAAATAACAAGTGGTAAATGAACCTGCTGTCCACAAGAAGAAGGAAATGTTTCAGCCTCTTCTCTTGTATGTAATCCACAAACAAAAAGAAAGATTATACAAAAAGTCTAACATCAATAGATTACAGTTTGACCTTTCTGATCCAAGCCTGTAGATTGTGCTGTTGTATATGACCATGAATGGCTCCTGTGCTATGTCCTCAATATGTTTCAAGTGTCAGTCATGTTTAGAATGGTGTTCTGTGTAGTTGTGAATGATTATGTTTGAGCTAAGTGACTTTGCATGTGGGCAAATTGTTGGTGCTGATACATTGGATGCTTCCATAACCACACTGATCAGAACTGGATTGGAAATCACAATTAATGATTTTCTCAAATGCTTACGTTCAGCAAAATTTTGTGTGTGTATGTGCTGATTTTTGAGACAAAAACATAAAAAGTAGGACTACTTCACACACTTCTATTCTGTAATATCATATGGAATAATTCTCTGGGGAAATTCTATAATTAGACATAAATTATTCATATCTGGTGTCCATCCTTCATCTACATATAGGTAATTGTTCAAAAGCTAGATCTTACTAACAACAGCATTATTACACAATTACTCTCTTATAAAATTTACTGTAAGAATCAGTCATAATTTGAAAATGATGAAAGCGATCATAAAAATAGCTCTAGGACAATAAAATAGCCTGCAGTATCAACTTCTTAGCCCCACTTGGTGCACAAAGCGGCAAAGTATGCACCCTAAAAAGGGGTGCTTGTAGACAATGAAAACAGTTTTAAAACCAAACTGAAAATATTTCTCCTTAAAAACTCCTTCTCAATAGATAAATTTCTGAATAAATAATATTTGTGTGGAACAGGATTACAGTTCCATAGACCAGAGTGATTGGACGGCTGAGTTCACACAGAGACCCAATCTCATGGGGTATAGCACAGAACCCACGTCCAGGGTTATGGATGATGATCTCAATGGTAGCAGTGGCCCTGAAGGAAACTTCAGTACACCAAAGCTGGAAGATGAGGCGACCCTCCTTTCTGGGTATGAAATGAGACTGGAACCGCTGCCCTGTGGTGGAATGGGAACTCCAAAGGTTAAGGGAGATAATCCTTACACATAAATCTTCAGAAGTGATAGGCCTAGTAAGTGGACTTCAGAACAAATGAAAGTGTTTTCACACCTCAATGAGGCCTTGGATGGAAACACTAATTTTCAAAATAATGACTCTAGCACTCCCTTTGGCAATGATACTAGTGATGGTGCAACACCTGATACTACATCACAACCAAAGAGGAGAACACACAAAACTCCATATGAGACTAAGATCAGATCTTTCACACTTAATATTCTGACACTAACTGGCAAAACCGAGAATGCCTAGACTTGATGAAAATTATGAAAATCAACATACTTGGATTCAGCAAAACCACAAGGAAGGGGCAAGGATCAAAAGAACTTAGAGATGGATATCATCTATTCTGGTCAAGAGGAGTCCGAGCAAAAAACCTCTCCATATTGGGCTAAAATTAAATCCTTTACAGAACATCAATAATGTTCAGTGCTATGCACCACCTAGACTGGTTGTGAAGAAGAAGAAAATGATTATTTTAAAAAAGGTCTTGGTGAAAGAGTAAAAGGGGAAGGAACATTATCACAGTGATATGAATGCCCAGGTGGTGACTGCATTAGATGAATATGAGAGTATTCTGAGGTCACATGGATGATGTCCACAAAACCAACCAAAATAAGGAACTATACAGAACTGATTCAACTTGCAAGTCACTGAAGTGGCGACAAATTGAAAGACTTGCACCAGGCAGCTGAACAACCCCAGACAGAGTCTCCCAGCCAATAATGCCATAAAACCATTTACGCACTGAATCACTAAAAAATAGGAACGATTAGTTGCTACAGAAGAAAGAGGGAAGTGGCTGAACAAGTGGAGTAATGAAATGAAAGACGTTAATGGCAATAATAAAATGCTACATGGGATAAATAAAAATAGAAAAAGATATAAGGAACAGACCACCATGTGGCACAACATGCAGTTGAACATAACATGCTTGATTTCAATGGCTGCTGCACCACTCAGATCATCTGGATCCTTCTCTCCACCAATAGCTTTTCTGAACTGTGGAGAGGGGAGTTATCCTTACAAGACATTCTTCGACCCTGAAATTATACTGGCCTTAACCTACAATAGCCTACTGTCCTCAAAACCTCCATTCAACAGTTTCCAGCCCTCTGTCCTATCACCTCCTCCCAACTCACATCCTCTTACCCTAACTGTGTGCAGCTCTCTGCCAACACAGCTATCACTCTTTCCCTCTGTCTGCTCCTTTGCTTTTTTCCACCCACTGCCTCCCTTCCCTCACAACCTCCTGATGCTGCACCTGGCAGCCCTGTCCTGCTGCCTTCTAGTCCCTGCATGCTCTACCAGATAGCACTCTTCTCTCCCCCCACCCATATCCAGTTATCCCTCCCACTTCCCTGCCCCTCTCCAGGTTGCTGCTTTCGTTCACTGCAACAGTTTGAGTCTGGCCTGAGCAGCTAGAGATAGTGGTCACATGTGCGTGAGATGTTCCCTGCTTGAGTGGATGTGTGTGTGTTTTCCTTTCTTTCCTGAAGAAGGCTTTGGCCGATAGCTCAGTGTGTAACTGTCTTTTCACTGTGCCTGTCTATAGCTCCACATCATCTTTACAGTGAGTGGCAATCAATCATTTTCATATTTGTTGACTCATCTAATGGGACAGATATTACTTGAAATGATGTATAATATGCCTGGAGATACATCAAAACTGGAATATTTGCCAGTTTTAATGAAATAACTACTGGAGATAAGATCAAAGACATAGGAGCTGCTGGGAAGCAGCCAATCTATGGACTCTTTTGTAAGACCTGGAAAAAAAAGGAAGGTACCTGCTGATCAGAAAATAGGCAACATAATCACAGTTTTCAAGAGAAGTGAAAGAAAGAGATGTTGTGGCTACAGAGGTATCACCTGAATATCTCCAGTGGGTAAACATTGTGAAAGAATAATAGAGCATAAGATAAAACCCTTCATTCTTGGAATATTGGAATAATAGTACAGATTCAGGAAAGGGAGTTCAACAACTGATTAAATTTTTGCTCTCCACCAATTAATGGAAAAATACTATAAATACAACAAGGACCCATGTTATCCTTTCTGGATATAAAGGAAGCATTTGATACTATGAACAGGTATAAGACGGGGGAAACAGTTAAGAAAATTCAAATACAAGAGGACATGGTTCACGGGACCAAGAATATGCATGAAGATAAACTAAAACTAAACACAAAACACTCATAGGAATGGCTGCAACTTTGGCATATGATTTGGGTTAAGGCAAGGTGAAGTTCTGCCTCATCTTCTTTTCATTACTATAATGAATAAGACCCACAGAAGAGTATACCAAACCATTGGAGATGAATAAATGAAAACAAAGTTGCCTGGTGATGAAACCTGTCTATGAGACAACTGTAAAAAAAGACCCAATAAAAACTAGGTGGAAGCTGCAAAGTATATAGTCACATCTTCAGCCAGGAGAAAAGTGAGGTGATGATCATGAAAAGATAGGGCAACCAAAGACACATGTTGAAATGGAGTGGAAACAGCTACAGGTGACCCATCATATCAAAAATCTTGGTGGCATTGACTCTGATACTTGTTGAAAAGAGAATGAAATTACTCACAGAATTCAAACAAGTAGTAACTTCTATCAAACACTTAGAGAACACAAAAGCACCACAAAATGTAAGAGAGTCATCAACAAAACCAGTGGCATAGGTGTGTGAAGCATGGGCCATGAGAAAAAAAGACCTCAGCAGAATTCAGGCAACTGAGATAAGGTTTGTTCTTAGCCCCATTGCAAAAACATAGCTGGATAGAATCTGGAATGAGGACATCAAAAACAGGAAAAAGTTGTAAGATTACAAGACAAAATAACATCACAGTGACTCTCAGTAAGATGGTAACAGGCTATCAAGACATGGTCTGAAACTCAGAAATGAAAGACCAAGACAAGGATCACATCTCGGGTACAAAGATATGGTGAAGTCCAACACTGCAGAGAATGTACCTGGGACAACATCAAAGAAGGAGAGAAGTTCAAAGACTGTAATTAGTGAAGGGGCCTTCAGGGAAGGGAAAAATGTGATTTGTCTGCCAGTTCACATGTTTCCACCCCCCCCCCCCAATACCCACTGCTAATATATCTTCACTCATTGCAGCAGACAACTTCATGGATACAAAGAAGCAAGAGTTGCCTGTATGCAACACCAATCCAAATATTCCTAAACTGTAAGTGTTAATTCAAAAATGGGTCATAAAGGATAAGCACTGACATCCAGTAGCAACTGCTGCCTCATATAAAAGCAGCTTTCCTGTGACCATGTGTATATACCACTGCTATTACCATCATTCAGCACTGCTGGAAGTTATAATTTAAAATCCATGCTTCAACTAGAAAATTATCTCTGGAGTTGTTGATTTTGACACTTTTTTGTATATCTTCTTTGTGTTTTACAGTTTTGTTATGGTTCATGTTGAATATTACACACATTCTGTGTTACATTCATTCTGCGTGACAGGTAGATTACTTTACTTAATTTCATACCATAACCACTTTTTATTTATGATCAGATTACAATAATCAGTAGTTCTGCTGTGGATCTGTTACAGTTTGCTATAGCAGGTAGTACATAATGTTACATTTGCAAAATCCTCTACTTTGCAGAATGACCTCTAGTATACCTGGAAGCTATCACTTAACCTTACAATATCACATAGATATTGTGTCCCAAGCTGCACATAATTGATGGAACAGTCACTCTGACTACTCTAAACATTAGTCTACACTCACCACAGAGTTGTACCCACTTTACTTTCTTAACATGATAAATAGAAGCCTAAAGTTAATTTTAGTTCTGATACAACTTATGAGTAATGTTTTGTTGAGTGAGCCTATAAAGATACAAAGACCACAAAAGAGAAACATATAACTCTCCTCACCAGTACATATAATTAACAATTTTCTCAGTTTTTGGGCACTGATCATATTCTTTTAAATATTGGAGCAGACACAAGAAAAATACCTTCTTACCTTCCTTTTCCTGCTTCACTGTAGTTTCTCCTGTAGCACTTAGACTTGTTTCTGTCATACTCATATTGACATCCTCATTTTGTGTTTCATTTTTTATTATTTGATGAGTGCTTTCATTTCTAGGTGACAGTGAGTTGTCTTTATTGTTTTTCAAAACTGGAGTCTAAAAGTAAAACCATTATTTCAGTAAATTAGAAAATACATGCGAGCGCGCGTGCACGCCCACACACACACACACACACACACACACACACACACATATATATATGGTTATAATAGAAGGAAACATTCGACGATTCCACGTAGGAAAAATATACCTAAAAACAAAGATGATGTGACTTACCAAATGAAGGTGCTGGCAGGTCGACAGACACACAAACGAACACAAGCAGACATATATGTCTGCTTGTGTCTGTATATGTGTGGATGGATATGTGTGTGTGTGCGAGTGTATACCCGTCCTTTTTTCCCCCTAAGGTAAGTCTTTCCGCTCCCGGGATTGGAATGACTCCTTACCCTCTCCCTTAAAACCCATATCCTTTTGTCTTTCCCTCTCCTTCCCTCTTTCCTGACGAGGCAACCATTGGTTGCGAAAGCTAGAATTTTGTGTGTATGTTTGTGTGTCTATCGACCTGCCAGCGCTTTTGTTTGGTAAGTCTCATCATCTTTCTTTTTATATATATATTCACTGTGTTCAAGAAGGAGAACCTTCAGGGATGTGGAACAAGACACAGTATATATACATATAACACAGGCATTGTAGAAACTTTTTCTGTATGCTGTATTAACAATAAACTATCATTACACTGCCTAATTCTACCCATACTGATGTCATATAAATTTAATTGGGTATATTAGTAAGGAACCTGCTACTATGAAAAAAAGTGACCATCTCCTCAGTTTTACTATATAGCTGTTGTTTATTTGTCATTAGAAGCTTAATATTTACTCAATTACAATGGTATTTTTCAAAGAAAATAGTTACCTACATCTGGAAATATTCAGTCCTATTGACAGCACATCACTACTTGTCAAGCTTAGAATGAACACTATCCAGGACACTGAAGTTGCCAAAGTGGCATCTAACTGAAAGACTTGCACCAGGTCATTGAGCCATATGACATAACTATTTTTATTATTATTTACTTGACATGTTACTAGCTCTTGAATCTAGATATTCACATAAATTATTCAGAGGGTAGCTTATGGGGTATGTTTTTAGTTTTCTTTTCAGTTGGTAGGGGTTTCAGATTTCTTGGTTTATGTTAGGTGGGATCTTGCTGAATACTTACACACGGAGGTACTTAACTCCACTCTGAAACTTTAGGCAAGGAGGTGAAGTCTATATGAAAAATAGTTTTGTCTTGTATTATGAATGCATATTACAGTTTAGTTGAAACCAGTTTTTATTATCTGCAACAGAAACCATTAAGGAGAACACACCATGGTTCAGGTCGAAAAAAAATCAATTTTCAGTTTTCATCATATTTCGATAGATTAAAGTATTATTTAAGTACTCTGAAAAGGATTTCACTGAAAAAAATTATTTAAAGAGCATTTTCCTAACACGTGTGTTTATGTGCCACGCCCACTTTTCTGTCACCCTCTTTTCTGCATGTATTTTAGATCTTTATATCCCCCTACATTGCAAGTTTGTGATTTATTCTTACTCCTGAGTGTGTTGGCTATCCTTGGAATCCAATAGTCGGTATTCTTTTGTTTCTGGTGTTTCTAAAAAACACGTTTTCAAACACGGGGTTAGTTTTGTTCAAGTGTGATTGTGAGTAATTGTTATACTTACGTTTTCAGTGCTTTTTTACGTGTGTTTTGTTGTGTTTATTGAAGATGATGAAACATAAAGGCATTTTCAAGAAATGACAATTTAGAGGAAACAAGTTTAGAAAGCTTTCTGTACAAGAGGTGGTGCAAATACTTTAGGAATCAGGCAACTGGAGAATCTTATTCTCACCAGCATTCTCTCCTTGCTGCTGTTATTACAGCAATTAAAGCTATTTTCAGAGACTTGGCTCATCCTGACCTAAGGAAATGTCTGCATGGGCAGACACAGAACCCAAATGAATGTTTCAACAGTATAATTTGGAACAGCCTTCCTAAAATTGTATTTGTAGGCATGCATACAATGAAACTAGGAGTTCATGGTGCTGTTATTACATTCAACTGTGGTAATATTGGAAATTGTTGGGTACTGAAAAAGCTGGGAATTAATCCTGGTGAAAATATGATCACTAGGCTGAAACACTGCCATAAAATAAGGATAGCCGATGCAGACAGGTCTGCATCTAATATGGCCAAGAAAGCAAGACAAACATCCAGGAAGGTGAAAAAGAAGCTGGAAGACCTGCTAGAGGCCAAAGAAGTGCCATCGTATGCAGCAGGACAGTTTTAATTAACTGTAAATAACAAATTTCAAAAGTTTTTTCTTTAGATTCAATTTTCCGCAAACTCAAATTTTCAGTACATATGCCCCATTATATCAGAAACTATCACAGATAAATGAATGAAATTTTCAGAGACTCTGCATAACATAAAAATCCACCTCTGGTACTACATTCATTAATATTCCCCTATTAGGAAGTTTACAAAAAATATTTTCTGCAGAAAAAACTTAATATTTTTTGTTAATAAATTTAAAAAAGTATTTCTTAAAAACTATTAAATGGATAAAGTAGATTTTAGCACAGTTGACTCTATTAGCATCATGTAACATACAGTAAAAATACACTCCTGGAAATTGAAATAAGAACACCGTGAATTCATTGTCCCAGGAAGGGGAAACTTTGATGACACATTCCTGGGGTCAGATACATCACATGATCACACTGACAGAACCACAGGCACATAGACACAGGCAACAGAGCATGCACAATGTCGGCACTAGTACAGTGTATATCCACCTTTCGCAGCAATACAGGCTGCTATTCTCCAATGGAGACGATCGTAGAGATGCTGGATGTAGTCCTGTGGAACGGCTTGCCATGCCATTTCCACCTGGCGCCTCAGTTGGACCAGCGTTCGTGCTGGACGTGCAGACCGCGTGAGACGACGCTTCATCCAGTCCCAAACATGCTCAATGGGGGACAGATCCGGAAATCTTGCTGGCCAGGGTAGTTGACTTACACCTTCTAGAGCACGTTGGGTGGCACGGGATACATGCGGACGTGCATTGTCCTGTTGGAACAGCAAGTTCCCTTGCCGGTCTAGGAATGGTAGAACGATGGGTTCGATGACGGTCTGGATGTACCGTGCACTATTCAGTGTCCCCTAGACGATCACCAGTGGTGTACGGCCAGTGTAGGAGATCGCTCCCCACACCATGATGCCGGGTGTTGGCCCTGTGTGCCTCGGTCGTATGCAGTCCTGATTGTGGCGCTCACCTGCACGGCGCCAAACACGCATACGACCATCATTGGCACCAAGGCAGAAGCGACTCTCATCGCTGAAGACGACACGTCTCCATTCGTCCCTTCATTCACGCCTGTCGCGACACCACTGGAGGCGGGCTGCACGATGTTGGGGCGTGAGCGGAAGACGGCCTAACGGTGTGCGGGACCGTGGCCCAGCTTCATGGAGACGGTTGCGAATGGTCCTCGCTGATACCCCAGTAGCAACAGTGTCCCTAATTTGCTGGGAAGTGGCGGTGCGGTCCCCTACGGCACTGCGTAGGAGCCTACGGTCTTGGCGTGCATCCGTGCGTCGCTGCTGTAGGTGTCCTGCCCCAAAAGATAATTCCATAAGTCAACAAGCAGCAAAAATATGCTAATTAAGTCAGCACAATGAGAGATATTTCTAAGGGCATAGCACATTGAACTGAGCTTTTTGGTTCATTTATCCATTTGTTGACTCCATTTTAACTTGTTATCCAGCTGAACCATCAGGAATTTTACACACTGTGCTTCATTCAGTGTGTGGCCATTAATGTGTGGCAGTACTTGTTAAGTGCCTCTCTGGCTTTCACAAAGGAATGCAAGATGGACATTATTGCTTGCTCGAAACTACACAATATGAGTCTTTGTGAGATTAAGCCTTCAACTGTTAGCTGTGTCTGCAAGAGCTGAGTTTGGATCCTTGATTAATACGTTGTCACATCAAGAAAGATTACAGTTTTTGAGCTAGTTGTCCCTTAAAGTTATTGGAATATCATTTTTACAGATCAGAAACAACAGTTACCCCAGTACCAATCCCTGTGGCACTCCACATGTTATGTTCCCCCCATTCTGAAGTTATTTTTATGCCTGAGGTACCACCTGTTAACAAGACACTCTGTTTTTTCTTATGGAAGTAATATCCCACTCATACCTTATGAATGTCATTAATGCCGCAATACTTCAGTTTGCTAAGTACAATTTTGTGATCCATACTGTCAATGGCTTTACAGAATATATTAGTAGGATAACCGTTCTTGTGCTAGCACTTCATTAGTAGTCTATGTGAAAGCAGAAAGGTGGAAGGAGTATACAGAGGGTCTATACATGGGTGATGTACTTGAGGGCAATGTTATAGAAATGGAAGAGGATGTAGATGAAGATGAAATGGGAGATATGATACTGCGTATAGAGTTTGATAGAGCACTGAAAGACCTAAGTCGAAACAAGGCCCCTGGAGTAGATAACATTCCATTAGAACTACTGACAGCTTTGGGAGAGCCAGTCCTGACAAACCTCTACCATCTGGTGAGCAAAATGTATGAGACAGGTGAAATACCCTCAGACTTCAAGAAGAATATAATAATTCCAATCCCAAAGAAATGTAGACTGGCACTGGCAAGGAAAGCATTTCTGAAGAAGAGATATTTGTTAACATCGAGTATAGATTTAAGTGTCAGGAAGTCATTTCTGAAAGTATTTGTATGGAGTGTAGCAATGTATGGAAGTGAAACATGGACGGTAAATAGTTTGGACAAGAAGAAAATAGAAGCTTTCGAAATGTGGTGCTACAGAAGAATGCTGAAGATTAGATGGGTAGATCACATAACTAATGAGGAAGTATTGAATAGGATTGGGGAGAAGAGAAGTTTGTGGCACAACTTGACCAGAAGAAGGGATGGGTTGGTAGGGCATATTCTGAGGCATCAAGGGATCACCAATTTAGTATTGGAGGGCAGCGTGGAGGGTAAAAATCGTAGGGGGAGACCAAGAGATGAATACACTAAGCAGATTCAGAAGGATGTAGGTTGCAGTAGGTACTGGGAGATGAAGAAGCTTGCACAGGATAGAGTAGCATGGAGAGCTGCATCAAACCAGTCTCAGGACTGAAGACCACAACAACAACAAGAAAGCAGGCACTGACAGATGTGAAAATTACCGAACTATCAGTTTAATAAGTCACAGCTGCAAATACTAATGCGAATTCTTTACAGACTAATGGAAAAACTGGTAGAAGCCAACCTCGGGGAAGATCAGTTTGGATTCTGTAGAAATATGGGAACACATGAGGTAAAACTGACCCAACGACTTATTTTAGAAGCTACATTAAGAAAAGGCAAACCTATGTTTCTAGAATTTGTAGACTTAGAGAAAGCTTTTGACAATGTTGACTGGAATACTCTCTTTCAAATTCTGAACGTGGCAGGGGTAAAATACAGGGAGCGAAAGGCTATTTACAATTTGTACAGAAGCCAGATGGCAGTTATAAGAATCGAGGGATATGAAACGGAAGCAGTGGTTGGGAAGGGAGTGAGACAGGGTTGTAGCCTCTCCCCAATGTTATTCAATCCGTATATTGAGTAAGCAGTAAAGAAAACAATAGAAAAATTCAGAGTAGGTATTAAAATCCATGGAGAAGAAATAAAAACTTTAAGGTTCGCCGATGACATTGTAATTCTGTCAGAGACAGCAAAGGACTTGGAAGAGCAGTTGAACGGAATGGACAGTGTCTTGTAAGGAGGATATAATATGAACATCAACAAAAGCAAAATGAGGATAATGGAATGTAGTCAAATTAAGTCGGGTGATGCTGAGGGAATTAGATTAGGAAATGAGACACTTAAAGTAGTAAAGGAGTTCTGCTATTTGGGGAGCAAAATAACTGATGATGGCCAAAGTAGAGAGGATATAAAATGTAGACTGGCAATGGCAAGGAAAGCATTTCTGAAGAAGAGAAATTTGTTAACATCGAGTATAGATTTAAATGTCAGGAAGTCGTTCCTGAAAGTATTTGTATGGAGTGTAGCAATGTATGGAAGTGAAACAGGGACGATAAACAGTTTGGACAAGAAGGAAATAGAAGCTTTCGAAATGTGGTGCTACAGAAGAATGCTGAAGATTAGATGGGTAGATCACATAACTAATGAGGAGGTACTGAATAGGATTGGGGAGAAGAGGAGTTTGTTGCACAACTTGACTAGAAGAAGGGATCGGTTGGTAGGACATGTTCTGAGGCATCAAGGGATTACCAATTTAGTATTGGAGGGCAGTGTGGAGGGAAAAAATCGTAGAGGGAGTCCAAGAGATGAATACAGTAAGCAGATTCAGAAGGATGTAGGCTGCAGTACATACTGGGAGATGAAGAAGCTTGCACAGGATAGAATAGCATGGAGAGCTGCGTTAAACCGGTAACAGGATTGAAGACCACATCAACAACAACAACAACATTAGTAGGATCTTGTATTGTTTTCTTTTATATTGTTTCATTCCTTTGTGAAATCCAAATAGACAGGCACTTAACAAATACTGCTCAGCATTCTATCATAGGCCACTTTTTCAAACATTTCTGAAAATGCAGGAAAAAGTGATGTAGACCTGTAATTAGAGGTGGTTTGCTTGTCACCAGTTTTATAGAGGGTGCTGCTACAGCATATTTAAGTCAGACAGGAAATATGTCCTGAGTCAATTTTGATTATGAAGATAACTTATGGGTAATATCCCATCAAGTCAGCACAAGATTTAATATTCTGCTAGCAGAATTACTAACTTGTAACACCCTGATGTATTCTGTTATCTACTTACGGACTCTGTTTTTAAAACTAATTCATTTTTATGGGGCATGCAGTGTCAGCACAATTAAATCTAATAACAGTATTTGTAAATAGTTTTGGATTAAAGGACGCCCCTCATCAAAAAGCAGAAGCATTTATTTGTCGATAGGCAAACACCAAAAGAAAGAAAACTTGCTAGCTTTCAGAGTAATCCTTTTACAAGCTATAGAAAAACACACACTCATATTTGCACACATGCGCTGCCTGCCTCCCCCCCCCCCCCCACCCACACACACACACAAACATACACACATGCGCAGGAGGTGGCTGGTTTGCCAGGAATGTAGGGAGGGAGTGGCGGCAGGTATATATGATGTGCAAGTGATGCACAATTGTAGGAGCCGGAGGGGACCTGTGCATGGCAAAGGTGATGTGGGAACACATGTTGTAAGGATGAGTATTGTATTGTAAGGATGAGTCTTACCTGTGTAGTTCAGAGAAGGTGGTGGTGGTGGAGGGAGGGATCCAGGGGCCCTGGTTTGTGAAGCAGTCATTGAAATTGAGCATGTTATGCTCAGCTGCATGTTGTGCCACTGGGTGGTCAAATTTATTCTTGGCAGACGTTTGGCAGTGGCCATTCATCTTTGTCAACAGCTGGTTGATAGTCACATCAACATAAAAAGCTGTGCAGTGTTTGCAGCGGAGATGGCATATGACATGGCTGCTTTCACAGTTAGTCCAGCCTCTGGTGGGGTAGAATAAGCCCATGACAGGACTGGAGAAGGAAGTGCTGTTTCAGTGAACTGGGCAGGTTTTTCACTATGGTATGCCACAGGGATCATATCCCTGTGGCATAGAGTTGGGATTGGGAATGACATAGGGATGGACTAGGATGTTGTGTAGGTTGGATGGGCAATGGAACACCACTTCAGGAGCAGTGGGAAGGATCTTTGGTAGGATGTTCCTCATTCCAGGGCATTATGAAAGATAATCACAGCCCTGAAAAGGATATGGTTCTGTTGTCCCAGTCCAGGGTGATACTGGGTGTCAAGAGGGTACTCCTTTTGATTCTTGGGGGTGGTGAAATGATTAGGGGCATGTGAGGATATGGCACAGGAAATCTCTTTGTGGTCTAGATTTGGGAGGTATTGCCTGTCTGTGAAGGCCTTTCAAGGGAGTTCTCATACTGCATGTCATCCATGGGTCACTGTGCAGTATGGGAGTAATTTTTTGGTGTGAAAGGGATGGCAGCTGTTAAAATGTTGGTACTGTTGATGGTTAGCAGCTTTTATGTGGACAGAGATGCAGACGGAGCCATCAGAGAGCTTGAGATCACTGTCCAGGAAAACGGCACATTATGACCAGGTGAATGGTTGGGTGACGTGTTGCTCTTGTTGACCAACACCTCCAACCAATTACCTGAAACCTAGCCTCCCACATCAAACATAGGAACCACTTCTTTCTCTAACTCTCCACCCACTGCTTTATCTCCTAGATCCCTACTCATCACTGCTGATATAAACTATATCCCTCATGCCCATGGCCTTATTGCTATCGAACACTACCTCTCCCAACAACCTTCACACTCCAAACCCACCATCTCATTCCTTATACACCTTACCAGCTATATCCTGACCCACAGTGCTTTTCCTTTGAAGGGGAGATATTCAAACAAATCTGTGGCACAGCCATGAGCATCTGCGTGGCACCCTCCTATGTCAACCTGTTTATGCGCCATCTGGGGGAAACCTTTCTAACTCCCAACCCCTAGTCTAGTTCAGGTTCATTGATGATACCTTCATGATCTGGACCCAAGGCTAAGACACCCTATTGCATTCCTACACAACCTCAATACCTTCTCTCTGAGCCACTTCACCTGATCCTCCTCTACCCAACTATCTCAAAGGCTGAAACTAATTGTACACCGCACCAAAACTGAGGTTTTGCACATTGTTAAAACTTGCAGCAATAGATTCCACTGACTGCAACTGTCTTGCATCTTTCTTGAAAATGAAATGATGGATTTTTTAATGAGTCCTATGACTGGTTTTGTGTGTCCGCACTGAATTCTTGTCTTGTGCCAGTCTCTTCATGTTAGAATAGCACTTGCAACCAACCTCCTAAATTATTTGTGCTATCTTCCCCTAAAGCTTTTACCCACTACAAATCCCTCAAGTGCAATGGAAGTTAGTCCTTGATGTCTTAACACATGTTCTATCATCCTGTCCCTGTCAATGTTTTCCATGAGTATCTCTTCTGATGAGAATTTCCACATTTCTTATCAGTCCACTTAATCTTTAACATCCTTCTACAGCACCACATCTCAGGTCATACTTCAATTCTCTTGTTTTCTGGATATCCCACAGTCCCCGATTCATTTCCATACAATTATGTGTTCCAAATGTTCATTCTCAGAAATTACTTCCTAAAATTAGGCCCTATATTTGATACTTCCAGTGAGAAATTCCCTCTTTGCCTGTACTAACCTGCTCTTTATGCTATTCCATTCAACACATCCTACAATTCTTTTTCAGTGTCGCTGAGGATGGCAACGTCATCAGCAAATCTTATCTCTGATATCTTTTCACCCTGAATTTTAATCCCACTCCTTGACCTTTCTTTTATTTCTGTCATTGCTCCTTTGATATATAGGTTGAACAGTAGGAGCAAAAGGCTGCATCAATTTCTTACACCCTATTTAACCCAAATACTTCAATCCTAGTCTTCTATTCTTATTGTTCCGTCTTGGTTCTTGTCTGTATTGTATATTATCTGTCTTTCCCTATTGTTTACTTCCATTTTTCTCAGAATTTTGAACCTTGTATGATTTTACATTGTCAAATGCTTTTTCCAAGTGACAAATACTATGAGCCCTTCTTGATTTCTTTTAAAGTCTTGCTTCCACCATCAATAGCAAGATCAGAACTGACTCTCCAATGCCCCTGTCTTTTCAAAATACAAACTGATAATCTAATAGTCTCAGACTTAACTTTATGTTGAGCAATGTGTAACTGTTATTTTCCTGAAAATCTAATGCTGTGTTTCTAGGTACATAAATTCTTTACATCAACTTGAACAGTCGTTTGGTTGTCACTTCCCCCTATGAAGTAGAAATTCTGAATTAATGTTATCCCTACCTTGCACCACATCTGACTGCTTGCTTTCCAAAGCTCTCTTGGATCCCATATGTCTTCCATATTGACTCGCATTCTTCTATCATGCTATCAGACAATTCCTTTTCCTTGTAAAGACATTCAGTATACTTTTTTCAACATCTGCTCTCTTTCCTTCGCATTTAACACAGAATTCCTGTTATTCTCTTAACACTGATGTCTTTTCTTTCAATTTCACCAAAGGTTGTTTGGACTTTTCTGCATGCTGAAGCATTCCTTCCAACAACCTTTTCCTTAATTGATTTCTTAGAATTTTTCCTTTGGCTCTTTTACCTTGACTTCCCCGCATTTTCTATTTATTTCATTCCCATGTGACATATGTCTTCTCCTGAACATTTCCTAACTTCCTTCATCTGTTGATCAATAGAAGTTATTTCTTCTATTACCCAAGGTTTCTTCACAGTTACCTTCCTTGTGCCAATATTTGTCCATCCAGCTTCCGAAATTGCCCTTTTGAAATGTTTCCATTCCTCTTCAACTGAACTGGCTATTCAGAAATCAATTACTGTAGTATCTACATCCCCAGAGAACTTCAAATATATCTCAGCCTTCCTCACCACTACAGTATCCCATTTCTTTCCTCACTATTCTCCCAGGCAGTTCTCTTAAACTTCAATCCAGTCTTCATAGTTACTAAATTTTGGTCTGGTCCTGGGTACACCTTACAATCCACTCACTGATTTTGGAATCTCTGTTTGACAGTAATTTAATCCAGCTGGAATCTTCCCCTGTCACAAGGCCTTTTCCAAATATGCTTGAACCCCTTTAAATTTTGAGCATTGTATTCGCTATTACTAACTGAAATTTATTGCAAAACTCGATTAGTCTTTCTCTTCTCACATTCCAACTACCGAGTCCATATCCTCCCCTAACTCTGTCTTCTATTCCTTCCCCTTCTATAGTATTTCAGCCCCCTATGATTACTAGATTTTCGTCTCTCTTTACATACTAAATTACACATTGAATGTGCTTCATATTCTGCTTGTGATGTCGGCACGTATATCTAAACTGTATTTGTTGGTGCTGGTTTCCTGTTGATTCTGATGAGAGTAATATTGTCACTGAACAGTTCACAGTAATCTACTCTTTGCCCTACCTTCCTACCAAAGCTTCTTTACCACATCTGGATTTATTTCACTCTCTGACTCACACAATGTTACCCTTTCCTTAGTTACTCAATCTTTTTATCATGATCACCTCCCCCTTGTCAGTTCCCTCCCAAAGATCTGAATAGGGGGCTATTGCAGAGATCACCATGACATATTATCCAGAGTTATCTCTCCCCCAGGGAATGAATAATACCTCCAAAAGCTAGGATAGTTTCTTGTACTTTTATGTGTATCTATTGGCAGTACTAAGAATTTCACCTCCTGAAGGTAAGCTCTGGCGAACTATCCTCATTCAAAATTTTATAGTTTTCTCAAATGAATGTTAGTTTTGATAAACTAATTAACTCAGATTATAATAGAAGGGCTACCATGTGAATTAAAGACTAATAAGATTCAAAAGACGTCTATAATGCTATGTGATGCGATCAGCAACATCCGATCACCACATGTATTTGCAGAAATAATTACTGATTTTTTGTGTCACAGACATTTATCAGTTTAAACTGTCACTCATTTTTCTCTAAAAATAATGACTACTTTTACTGTTAAATATTTTGTAGACACAGGTGACTGAGTGAGCGCAAGATTTTTGTTAACATCTGTATCCTCCAAAAATTCACAGAACTGCTTTTTCACATGACTGTTGACTAAAATGAAACAAACTGCAAAATTTATGCTGCCTGGTTATAAAATAACAAAATAATAAAAATACTACATTTGAGATACAAAAGGTCAATACTTACATCACCTGAAGCTCCACCCTGCGAAAGAAGACGTTCCTGGTAGTGTCCCTTGACATGACTAAGCACTAGTTCACGGCTTGCATCACTGTAAGAAATAAATATTTTAGATCAAATCCTTCAATACACTATGATGAAGTAACTTAAGAAACTATGAGGGTCATTCAATATGTGCTTAGAAAATCCAAGAGATGGCGCTCGTAGTATCAAAATAGTTTGCTGGCAATAAGTGCCATCTGTTGTTAGAAGGCAGATAAAGTTGCAGGTGTTCAGGACATCTGGTGGAATTGACCAGTCCCAAATGATTGACAAAATCCATGATTGATGAATCAAAGTAAACAAAATAATTGAGGCCACAGGGTTATCACAAGATCCACTGTTTTCAATTTTGCACAAAAAATTTGGTGTAACAAAATCTCAGAAAAATGGGTGCTGCATTTTCACTCAAAGGAGAATAAAGAAAACAATGTGGTGAATGTTGATGCTGTATTGGCATTTTCCGTCGAAGTCCTGCCTGCTTACTGCATTGCCACATAAAATGGTGAAACGTGGGTACACTACTACACTCCAGAGACTAAGGAACAATCAAAACAGTGGGTTTTTGAAGGCAAATTGGCTCCAGAGAAAGAAAAGAAGGTGAAACTGACCGCCAAGATGATGACCATAGTGTTTTGGGATGCATGCAGAATCACACCCACATTGGTTACTTAGTAAAGGGAGAAACAATAACAGATGAGTATTATGCATCATTATTTTTCTGGTTGGTGACAAAATCCAGGAAAAACATACTCATTTGAAAATAGAAAAGATCCTCTTTCATTACAACAATGCACAGGTGCCCACCCACGCAGTTTCAATGGCCAAAATTATGAAATTAAAGGTTAAATTACTGCACTAACCACCATATTCACCACATGTGGTGCCCATTGACTTTTTTTCCTCCCCCAAACTTGAAAAAAGAAAAAAAAAAAAAAAAGGCTCGGCAGATGATGGTTCACATTTGAACGAACAAGGGTGTCATCAATAGATGCCTATTTTACAGACCTCCCAAAACTCTATTTTTTGAATGGCTTAAAAATTTGGAGCAACAATTCAAAAAGTATGTGGAGTTGAAAGGCGATTACGTTGGAAAGTAAAAATAATTTTTCCTGGAATAATTCGCTTTTCTATCTTTCTCTAAGGACTTGTTGAACGACCCTTGTAGCATTATGTTAACATAAGTAGACTGAAATTCTAACAATTATCAGGCTCTTCACTGGTTACTGAAAATTTGTGAGGAATGGCCTTCTAAAAAAAAAAAAAAAAAACAATATGCGGAGGTGCTTTACAGAACACTTATCCATTTTATTGCACCAGCAATAATTAAAGTCTACAGCTTTATAACATGCTCATAACAAAATGCAGTCTTACCGGAAATTGCATTTCTTGCACTTCCACAATGTTCTCTTGACTTCAACTGGGGGCTTATCTGTAAGAGCAGCATCAGATGCTGATCTTTTTTGGCCAGATATTGTTTTCTGTACCACTTGTTCTTGAGACTGTACTTGTGATTGTACTGACGAGATCATAGAATGTGCAGCACGGAGGGGTGGAGGTGGGCGAAGTGGACCAGGAGGGACACCACATACCCCATCTGCTGGTGGTGTAGGAGCACGCGTGAGACGAGGTGGTGTTGGCAGCAGTCTTTGTTGATCGGTGGTAATTGGAAGATATTCACGCATTCTCAGTGCTGTTAGATACTTGTTATACTTGCTATAATTCCGTCGACCTGTTTCATCTGTCATCAAGACTTTTGCGTCTGCATGATTCTTGTCACGGACTACTTTCAGTCTAATATGTTTTGTAATATCCCACCTCCAGTTTGAGCGATAAGCACACAGTGAGCATTCAAATGGTTTCTTGTTGAGATGTCCAACAATATGAACGTGGAATCGAGATGCTGTGGATGCCCAGAAAGTGCAGTGTGGGCACTTGAATACCTGTTTGAGAAAGCAAAGGCTTTGATTACATTTTTGTTGCTGTAATATAAGTACGATTCTGATCCTAAATTATTTTTCAGATCATCAAAGATGATTGGTTTATGTATGATTTTATATAAATATCCTGTCATTTTGAAATATTACAAGAACAGATATAATTTACCACAGAAGAATAGATATAATTTAACACAGAACACCTACAAAACGCATATTTCCAGAACTGATTCCTTTCCAGTAGTTTACAAACTACAATTAGTATTTGGATCACTAATAAGAACAGAACATCTGATCTAGTGCTGCGCTGGTTCTTTGTCTATTGTAATCAAGCACTGTTATTTCTGTGGTTCCTTTGAAATGGAGATATTGGAAATTTTGATTCCATGATTTAATCCTCGAAAAGGAAGGAAGGACTATTACAGTTTAACATCCTATTGGCAATGAGGTCATTAGAGATGAAGCACAAGCTCAGGTTAATGAATTATGGGGAAGGAAATTGGCCGTGCCTGTCAAGCGAACTTACAGATGAACAGCTAATCAAGGTACCGTATTTTTATACCACCCTAAGTAACAACTTCATTATTTCAAAATTTAATGTAAATGTTTTTCTCAAAATAAAATGCACACACCTACAAATATAGGTCTGAAACAAATATATGAATAAATATATAATGAAGATATAAATCCTTGTCAATTAGAAGCTAAACATTTTTAGTACCAGCACATAATCAACTATAAAAGCTAGGAGAGATTTTTCATTAGATTAAAAACCACAAGGGTGTTTATAACAAAATTATGTTACCCTTAAACTAATCTTCTTATTTCTCTTGTAAAAAGGATCTCATGGCTATGAAAATAAACGTAGTTCTGAAGTACAGGGTGTCCAAAACCAAAGTTTCATTTCAAAACACTGTAGAAAGAGAACCACTGTTCAGAATGATGTCAAAGTTGAACAGCGTATTATTGATGCTGGGGGGAAATGTCATGGGGGAAAAATTAAAATAAATTTGACCAATAGATTCTGCTGTAAGCGTTAGGATATGAGCACAAACACACGCACGGCACACAACTGTTCCTCAGTTTGTGTCCGTGATGCCCAACTAAACTGTTCTATAAGGATTGCAGACTGCTGGTAAAGTTCTTTTAAAAGAATGGTGACTGTGTGCCAGTAGCCCTACAAAAGTTCTGGACAGTCAAGGGTATGAAATAAGGCATTGGTTTGATGTCTGCTATCGGTTTGGAGAAAATTATTATTAAAAAAAAAAACAGGTTCCTTTCAAGTGCAATCTGGCAGAGGGAGAAAAGCAGTTGATCTGATGTCTGTTGAAGGTCTGACTACAGTATTGCAGATAGGACTGATCAGTGGCATGCATGCATGGAGAAATGCCTGAACATTGGACATGTCGGCAAGCACAGTGTATAAAATCCTACGTAACATCCTCCATTGCTATCCATACAAAATTACTCATGTTCAGGAGTTTCTCCCTGCTGACCTGACAGCAAAACAAATTTTCACTCTGGAATTTCTTACTTACATGGGAGTGAAGAATGAATGACCATGGAACATTCTCTGGAGACACAAAGCCCATTTCCATCTCAAAGGACAAGTCAAAACACAGAATTGCAGAATGTGGGCAACGGAAAACATGCATGCACATCAACTGGTACCACTTCATTCTGGAAAGGTGACGGCATATTTTTCAAGACATACATGGATACTTAAGTGCATGGCAAAGGGTTCATTGAACCAACTTCGCAATAATTCCCTATTCTTTCAATCTCCAACAGCACGCAGAAAAAAAGAACACCTATAGCTTTCCGTGCAAGCTCAGATTTCCCTTATTTCACTATGATGATCATTTCTGCGCATGTAGGTTGGCATCAGCAACATATTTTCGCATTCAAAGGAGAAAGTTGGTCATTGAAATTTCGTGAAAAGATTCAACCGAAACAAAATACACCTTTATTTTAATGATCTTCAACCCAAATCTTGCATCATGTCAGTGACACTCTCTCCCCTTTTTCTCAATAATACAAAACATGCTGCCCTTCTTTGGACTTTCTCCCTGTACCCCATTAATGCTACCTGGTAAGGATCCCACAACACGCAGCAGTACTCCGAAAAAGGACAGACATTTGCAGTGTAGGCCTTCCCCACAACACTTTCTATGCATCCTTTCCAATTTAAGTTGTTTGTACTTGTAATTTTTAGGAATTTTGTTGAATTTACAGCCTTTAAATCTGACTTATTTATTGTGGAACTGCAAATTAATGGATTGCTTTTAGCACTCGTGTGGGTGACATCACACATTGCACACCAATGTCATTCCATCCCTTCCACAGTGTTGATGTGTGGGTGGGATCTTTTTTATGCAAGATGGCACTCCTCTACACACGGCACAGCCAATGCTACAGAGGCCTTTTGGAAAGGCTAGAATTATCAGCCATCATTTTGCTACTGATATTAACCTGTATGACTTCTGGCTGTGGGGCTATATGAAAAATGTTGTCTTCAATGCTCCAATTACAAATGTAGCTGAGTCGAAGGTATGATTTGCACATCAAACTCTGAACATGACCCTCGAGACACTCGGATCTCTTGTGGAACAGGCTGTTACTTGATTTCGACTTGTGACACAGAAGGGTGGATAGCATACTGAAGATTCCTTGTTCCAGTCTCACAACAATTAGAAAATTACGTCATTTTGCTTTGTATTTGGTTTCTGGCCCCAGTACAATTACAAACCAACAGTGCTACACCTGTTGCCTGCCAAACTTATGCAGTCATGCACACTGAACAGTATGGATGGTGTAATGCACAACTCAAATCACAGCCATCCTATTGTGATTCTGCTGTCACTTGTAGCTGACTACATTTACTTTAAGACTCTTAAAGTGCCATTTATTGGTAAAATTTTCATTAATATTTTTTTGTTCCATGACATTTCTCCCTGTATCAATAATATGCTGTTCAAATTTCATGTCATTCTGATCAGTGATTCTCTTTCTATAGCGTTTTGAAACTGAGACTCTATTATGGACACCCTGTACCATTAATAACTGGATATATACTATTTCTTTATAGTTTTCTGCCTTAGTTGTGCTCACATTTGAGTTAATAATGACCAGCTTTTAATGCATTTGCCCATTTTCAAACCATTACTCAAGCCATTTTCATTTGATTAACGAAATAATTTCATAAATAATATAATGTTTATACATTTTGAGGAGTTCAGTAAAATTGTAACAAATAGCAAATGGGAGGTTTAATGACTGTAAAATTCACAAAATGAATATTACAATGCAATAAACTTCAAGGTCTCCTCTCTCTCTCTCTCTCTCTCTCTCTCTCTCTCTCTCTCTCTCACTCTCTCTCTGTGTGTGTGTGTGTGTGTGTGTGTGTGTGTGTGTGCGCGTCAATTTTCATATTCATTAAAGAAACATTTTTATTGAAATGCAGAAAATCTTGGCAAATTAAAACCATACACTCACAAGATTCATAATAATAGTACAAAGCATATAAACAACATACCCTTTTAACAACAGTATATGTACCAGGAGTCACAGCTGAGTCACTGTTGCTTGCTGGAGTCCCATCATCACTTGTGTTACTTACAGCCCCATAACCAGGAGCGGTCTCAAACCCAACAAGGCCTACTTCATTGTCAGATGGTTTGCAGCCTCCATTAAGTTGTAGACAGCTCTCAGTTTCATTGTCAACTGTCATATGTTCTTGTTCCTGCATTTCATCTGATGGGAGCTGACTATTCTGGTCACTCTCCATATCTTGACCAAATTCATTCCATACAAATACTTTGTTTACCATGGGATGTGCTGTTTCTTGTTTGTCAACGTACGGTTCATTCAGCGTAAGTTCTCCATTCGTTTCACACACATCATCAGATGTTTCAAGATTTATATCATTGGACCCTTTTGTGTATCTGTTTGCTTCTGTACATGATTGCAGATGAATGACCAAGTCAGCACTTGTTTTGCAGCGCTGTCTGCAATGCTGGCATCTAGTTGACGAGAGCTCTGTACCACTCAGCATAGTGGATGAATTGCCTCCCACACACAATGTTCTGTTACTTCCTAAGTTGTGTTGTTTCTCATGTCTAACAAATTCTGAAAGACATTTGCATTCATAGTTGCAGAATGTGCACACTAAACTAGAGGAATCACCTGGACCAATTAATAATTTCTCTTTAATTTGATCCAAAAATGAAGAACTTTTCTTTTTCATTGTACCCACAGGTGACGATTCAAATTTCAGGTCATTAAGTGACTCCGAAAAACAGTTATTATTTCTTAATTCTATACTGTGTGGTTCACTCCACATAGTATTGTGTGACTCATCCATCCATGACTTACTTTTTTCTTCTCCTGAAACTGTGAATGCGTTTTCATCACCTATTACAGATGCAAAATCTCTAAGAGAGCTATTTGCACATGATTTTGCACATATTTCATTTAAATCCTTTTCACTCAGTGAATTTTCTGATAAAGGTGACACTCCAGGTTTAAAGCTTGTGCTAAAGTCTCTAGCACGGATGGTTGGTATTTTCAGAATGGGTACTGGCTTTGATGCACTTGGCACTGATGCCCTTGGCTGTATAGGTATCAAGTTAGGTATTGGTCGAGGAAATTTTTTGGGTGGTGTCAATTTTGTGAGAACTCCATGGACTTTGCTTTCATGGCGAGCCATTTCACTGCCCCAGGCAGCTTTGAAATTACAGCTCTTACATTTCAATGTTTTTATGTACACATTGCCATTTTTATGATGAATTATATCATCTGGGTGTACAAAATCAGCCTGAAAATCATGGCGTTCACTGTGTTCTTGGGTTGATATGACTTTACTTTTCTTTGCGGTAACTTTAATTTTTGGTGATCTTTTTATTATTCCACTTGAGGGAACTTTACTGCTGCCTATGCATTTGTCACTGATGCTGTGATCAAAAGATGAATGCAGTTCTGGAGTACTCGTACCAAGGACTGGGTTGAATAGTGAAACCTGTAGAAGGAACATAATGGTAAAAATAATGTAATAGTTTTATATTATAAAATTAAAACTATACATATACACAACTGTCTACTCATAAAATTATAAACTAGTGAATTTAACTAACAATTGGATTGACTAATAAAATGTTATTTTGATTAATGGCAGAGAATATTTTAACAACAACAAATACTCGTAAAGTATGTAAATTTAAAAAAATGTCTTAGTCTACAAAGTGCATAAAGAAAATGAGATAGGATGGTATCACTGCATCATATGAGGATATGGCAAAAGGTGATTACCTCTGATAGTAATTAACAGCATACAACACAAAAAAGCCAAATAAATGTAAATGACACTCACAGTAACTCCGAAAACCATTTCCAACACATATATGACACAAGAAGCAAAGAAATTTCATTTTGCCATCTCATAGAATAGAAGCTCTACTCCCACGTGCTCAATACACAGCAATGAAAATGAATAATATATTAAAAATGAAAATTTTCACATTAGGGAACTAGGTTTACTGGGGACAAAATTATGCACCATCCTAGTGCAAAAATTTTGTCACACTCAAGGAATTTTTAAATGATGATGAAGATTTCTTTGTGAAATAATGAAACAAATTTGTAATGATTTTTGTAAATTAAGATTAATTTTTTGTCACATTGCATGTAACTCTGTCACATTATTTATACTGATGAGTCTCCGGTATTTTAAATCAATGATATATGTATATACATTGTGAGATAGTAAAATTTTGATTCTGCCTTTTTTTGGTTATTTGTACAATTTTTTCATTGCAACTAATATTAATACAAATACTAAGGTGATGCTACCCTTCTTCAAGCTGTTGCAGTTCACCTTTTCCTTCCCCATCTGACTTTTTCCCTCTGTACCATTTATGTCCCTCCGTCATTCGATGTCAGCAGGTCAGACTTCCTTCAGCTTATTGGGCAGCTAACTCCCCCATTTTTGCTGCTCAGTGACTTTAATGCGCATCATCCCCTTTCAGTTTCTCCCAGGACCTGTCAGAGTGGTGCCCTCATTCACTTCCTAAGAACACTACTCCAGCCTCACTCTATCGCCTTCAGTACATCCGGTGACACAGCTTTTTCAATTGTGTCCTCTGCTCAGATTCTCTCAGCACCCTTCAAAGTGTATGTGTGCTGTACACTGTCCATCCCTTAGTGCAGCGGGTCCAGGAAAACTGTCACTTGCTCACTCTTGGTGGAGACAGTGTGATGTTTTTGTGGGTTCCTGGTCATGTCGGTCTGCCAGGAAACAAGGCTGCTGACGCTGCTGCCAAGGCTGCAGTCCCTCAGCCCGCTAGTTCCTATATTCCCTCTGATGATCTCTGTGTTGCCATCTGTCAGGGGGTTGTGTTCCTTTGGCATCACCAATGGTCCTCCCTTCATGGTAATAATCTCTGGCTTATTAAGCCTCTCCCAGTGGCTTGAACGACCTCCTCTCGGCCCTCCTGCCGGTACGAGGTCATTTTAACTAGGCTGCGTATTGGGCACTGCCTATTTGGCCATTGTCATTTCATAAGTGGCGCTACCCCACCACTTTGTTCACATTGCGCCCAAGTTTTAATTGTCCACCACTTCCTGATGGAATGCCCTCTTTTTTAACCATTTACGTTCCTGCTTGGGTTTGTTGTATAAGTTATTGGCCATTATAGCAAATGAAGCACAGGCTGTCGACCACGTTTTACTTTTTATCCACCCAAGCAATATGGAGAAGGTCATTTAATTTTTAGTTTTGGACCTCCGTTTCTGTATGGTGTCTTTTTTAGCCCTTTTTCCATGTGCCTGTTTTTAGCTGTCTTCTATTATGTCAATTGGGACTGATGTATAGTCGTTTTTTAACTCCTCTCTGTCTTGGTGTTCTATAGTTTTGACTTGGGCGCGTATGACCCCAGTTGTTTTTTGCGACCTAAAGCAAAACAAAACCAAAACTAAGGTGATGCCCCTATAAATCCCAGTATTCATCCAAACAATGTGGAAAATGGCCAATAAATTCTGTCCAAATTAATAACTGTGTCAGGCTATTTTGACCTGATTGAAAAATCACAACATTTTTCAGCAGTTCACCTAAAAACTACACTTAATATTGGTTATTAATTTATTTTTATTCTCATTAAAATTGAATTTTATGTTGCATTAACTGATGTAAAGGCATCATAGTTTTATTTAGACCCACTTTTTTTGTGTCCATAATAGCTTTACAAGGTGAAACAAATTTCGTTCAGTCTGTATATAACAATTATCAAGAATATGCAGCAAATAAATTTTGTAACAAAGCTCAAAGGAATCTAAAAATATCTGAAGATAAGGCAACAATGAGTTTTGAAGGAAGGTGGACCTTGGCGCTCCAATCTTCCCAGATGTTACCAGATGGTGCTAATGTACTGGGCAGCACAGACTTACTACCAGAGAGCTAGCACACAGTGTCAATTTACAGACAAGTACTATCCATTAAGATCATAAGTGTTAATTAAACTGCAACTCTGCAAAAGCCCAGGATATCATTAACTAATTGTAGCATTGTCACCAAAAGTTATCAGTGATCTGAGAACATTCAAACTATTTTATTCCCAGTTTTTGTCACAATGTGTTACAAGTCTAGATAATTAAATATGTTTAGTGAAGAATTTCTTTTAACCTATGCAATAAAAGTAAAAGTGATGATGTGTTTATGACTCATACGTGTCTTATATGTTTATTGGCAGTAGTAAACTAGAGGTAAGTACTGGCCAGCAAACCTGTCTTATAATCTATTATAAGTCATAAATAGGCAGACAACTGTGCCACAAAAGAGTAACCACAGTACTTCAGTTGTCTGCTTCTCTGTGACATCTACATGTTACTATGACATCTACACATTACTACAAAGGGCTGAAGAAAAAATTTAATTCTCTAGACTTTTAAAAAAGTGTGACCAAAAACTGTAACTAAAGTATTTTCAATTAACTAAGTGTATGGGCCAGGCATATTGAAAGGACAAACTGTGCAACAATGTCATTTAAATAATAAAAAAGATCTTTTTTATTATTTAATTTATTTGTATTATATTATTTTAATTTATTTTCTGCTGGTCTGTAGAACAGCTACATTCTGAAGTGACAACAGATCACATCCTGAGAACTGCTGGTAATATTAATCACTATACATTACTGAAAAGAAATGGAACAATGGACTTACAAGGATTAAGCAATATCCTTTGTAGACAGATTGCATATTCCCAGTTCTTGTCAATGAACTAATAGCCAACAGCTATACGTATGATTATGCCTATGTGATCACTCCATTCCATGTCCCAACAAGTTGTCACAGCCAGATATTTGTATGAACTGAATGATTCCAACTATGCCTCACTGATACTAAAGTTTTAGGATACGACATTTCCATGTTTTGTGACGTTCACAATTTTACATTTAAGAACATTTAAAATAAATTGCCAATCTTAGGACCACTTGGAAATCTTATTAAGACCTGTCTGGATACTTGTGAAGCCTCTTTCAGATACTACTTCATTATAGATAACTGCATCGTGTGCAAAAATGTCTGAGGTTAATCCTAAGATTGTCTGCCATGTCATAAAAATAGGAACCCAACACACTTCCCTGGGGCACAACTGTTGGAATCTATGCTGATTTGCATGAAGAAGGTCATTCTGTTGAAGATACCTCATTATGTTTCAGCTCAGACTACGTTCTATAGCAACTGATATAAATTATATTGAATGATAGTTTTGTGGATCACTTCTGCTAACCTTCTTGTAGATAGGTGTGACCTATGTCTTCTTCCAATGATTGTTTGAAGGATCTACAGCAAAGGAAGAAATACATACAAATTCTTGTTTAAGTATCCAACATTGGAAAACAGTGAGCAAGGAAGTGTAGTCATATTTGGGAGCAGCAAGATTCAAGACACCACCTGTGCACCCTGCTTTAGGTTTTACTTGTTCTAACCAGATTATTTAAGGTGAATACCTTGATTTCAGGGTAAGGCGTATTTAATCAGTTGAACTAATGTTCCATATCTAATGCCATCATTGTCAAAAGACCTTTAATCTTCCTAAGTCATATTGTGAATCGACCAATCAGGCCAGGCTTTCGTGCGCATTTATCTTTGGCTAGAGAGCATCCACAGGTAGCTTACAAGAGGTCTCTGGTGAGCTAGCTCTCTCACAGACTGTTCGCCAACAAGGCATGTGGTGCCTAACAGGAAAACTTGGGGTCTTGAGGAGCATCGGGGAGTGTCAAGTTGGCAACTGTGCTTCCGACTACGGGCGTGCAGGCCGCTTTCACTGTAGTGGGTGATATAGCAGGAAAAGGGGTCTTTTCCACTGCAGCCTAAGGACTGGTGATGCAGCAAACCAGTGTCTGTGCCCACGTTCTACTCCACAGACTGCCATGGGACCGTAAGCTGCATGTTTACATCTCTCCATTAATATCCAGTGAGAAGCTTCTGAAGTAGTTGTTTTCATTTAGCAGCACAGCAGCACTGTTCTAAGTGCAATTATGATAGGTTATGCCAGTCGAGTGACTTGAATGGGTGCTAACGTGGGTAATACTCCTCTACTGGGTGCCCCTCAGAGAGAATCCAATATCCGCTAAATATCATCTTACTATTTTAATCACTTGATTTGTTTGACGAGGTTCAGCCTCCCATGGCAAGGTTTCCTTTTAATTACATGTTTGCTGTTTATTACATTGGTCCTTTGGTGAGAAAAGTGAATAAGAACATATGACCTTACATTCAGCAAATTTTGCTATGTGGACAGCATAAAGTTTTGATGTGACTTTTAAAGCTTCACCAGTGTTCTTTGTGGGCGCTCCTCACAGATTTGGCCCAGCCTTGGACCCCTGAGCTATTAATGGGATTGTTTTATTAAGTACAGTTGTGTGGGTTTTGCAACCAAAAATAAAGTTTCTTGCAAATGCAGCAAAACTGTGTAAATTTATTGCAGTTCTCTGTTCTATCATCTGGTAACAGGAATTTTTTACTTGTCATTTCTTATACTGTAAAAAAGAGTGGTATTGAAGAAAGGGGGGGGGGGGGGTATCTAATCCTTAAATCCAATCCCCAGAGTGTGAGCTTCAGCTATTTGTTGCCATGCTATATTGCACACGTTAATGTGTTGAGTTTGTAATAAAATCTTTGTATATGCTTTAGAACCAGTTAATTTGGGCCACTTGGCTGTGTTCTTGTGGTGTCTCAAAGGTTCTACCACCTAGCATGTACTGTGTGCAAAGCAGGAGACTGCTCAGAGTGTTTTGTAAAAGTTTAACCTTCAAATTTCTTATTACAGCTGTCATATATATCTTTCCTTAGAACAGTCTTTAATGTGATTTAAATGCCACTGGATGTGCCAAGTTAAGGTTTAGTTGGATGTTCTGTGAGTTTATGTAAATTATTTTATGCACTGCTAAAAGGTTTTAAGTGTTGTTTGGTTTTAATTAAAGTCCTACAATGTTAACACTAAGTAATTTTACTCTTAAATGCTCACTGGTGTAAAGTATATTTGGAAAATTTCATCATATCAAAATATTTTCTTTACAGTGGTCTCAATTTGAAAATTGGTAAATTGAGTAATTTCATGAATTTTGTTACTGAGCTCAAGTGCCCTAGTTTGGCTCAGAAGATGTCGGTTGAAGTCAACACACTGCATGCTAGAGATAGGTCAACTTGAGTTACCAAACCAATTACGTCAGGTTGAGGGGATTCCAAGTCAACCCGAGCTAGACTATTACTAACTTGTGTTTTGTTTGCACACTGTACAGCGGCCACCACTATCAATGATGGTTTCATGCGACAATGGAGTTTCACGCTGACTGAACATGTGTTGAACCAAGTTCAGTCTATGACTACAGAACACATCATCATTCAGTGTGATCTTTAAAGTGCAGTAGCTTATTACGATTTATTTTGTTACAGAACAATGAATCATTCCCAAGCAGTTGTATTTGGCTACCTCAGGATCGTCTGATCAACATAAAAACCCTTACAGCAAATTCCGGGTGGCTCATTAGTGTATTTTTGAATTGTGACCTATAGCATAGCAACCGTTCATGCACATGACAAGGTATCTGGCTACTTTAAAAATGCCCAATTTCCAACCAAATCTTACAGCAAATTCAAAGTGACTCATGAGCATATTTTCAAATTTCAGTCTGTAAAGTGGCATCCATTAATCTTGTGATGAGACATTTGACTACCTTACCACTACAGCAAATTACGGGAGTATCACCATCTTCAAAATTTCATGTCCAAAGACTCAAAATTGTATTCTGTAGTACAGTTCACAGTCATGCTCCTGAAAAGAAATTTAGCTATGTTACGATCACCAATAGCCATTGAAATCTATACTGCATGTTTCAAGTTTTTCACAAGTCCATCTTCAAAATTTGAAGGCGAAAGACCAGAAATTGTGCCCTATGTAGTTGAATTGAATTGAATTGAATTTTATTTGATCCTGTAAGATTACATTGTGTACAGTAAATGTACGTGTAATATAGGACATGTCTAAGTATTAACATTCTTTATCACTTATTTTTCTACACCTTTAGCTTACATTTTTACATCACTGATAATGAGTAACAATATATACAAATTTAATGGCATAAGTATTCTGCAACACTGTAAAACTCTTTTTTCAATTAGATAGTCTTTAAGTTTCTTTGGAAAGTCATTATGAAGTACACTATCTTGCAGGGTTTTGGGCAGACTTCTTAGTAGTCTGATACCAGAGTACTGGGGTCCTTTTTCTAGCATTGCCAGTCGGTGGGGTATGCTCCATACTTCATTCTTCCTTCTTGTATTGTGGGTGTGTACACTAGCATTTGTAATCCAGTCCTCACTACCTTTTGTGATGTACATTATTGTTTTGTATATATACAATGATGAAAAAGTTAAGATACCTAAATTTTTGAAACAGTTTCTGCACGTTTCAGAGGTCTTTCTTCTTAAAATGGTCCTAACTGCTTTTTTTTTTGTAATTTGGACACTCATTTTGTCTCTTGTTTGTTTGAGTTGTCCCACACAGTCACTCCATACTGTAAGTATGGTTCAAAAAGTCCATGATACACTGTACACAGAAGGTTCTTGTCTGAATACTGTGATAGCTGCATCACTAAGAATAGGACAGAGCTCAGTTTCTTACAGACATTATTAATATGTTTTTTCAATTTCAGTTCATTATCCACAAGAATACCTAAGAATCTAGCAGATTCTACTTCTTCCAGCCTTGTTCCATCAACCTCTAAATCCATGTCTACTGCCTTTTCCTTGTTTTTAAACACTGCATACATAGTCTTTTTTAGATTTATAACCAGTTCATTTTCCAACAGCCATTGAGCTGTGACATTTGCAGATATGTGTGCTCTTCTCTCAAGCTGTTCCATATTTTGGTCATTATTTAGTATTGTCATGTCATCATCATACAATATTTTCTTTTCTTCCTCCTCAACACCTATATCATTAACAAACACATTAAATAACAATGGCCCCATTACCGAACCCTGCGGCACTCCATATTTGATGGATTTGGTTTCCGATTGGTACAAGTTTCCTGATGATACATACTGCTTGCAGCTGCACAAGTATGATTTTATCCATTCACCTGGTTGCCCCCGAATGCCATAGTTGCTTAATTTTTGTATCAGCATTTCATGGTCAATGGTGTCAAATGCCTTTGAAAGATCCAGAAACTTTGCAGAGAAAACCTTTTTCTCATCTAAGGACTGTAAAATGTATACTGTTAGACTGGCAATTGCTGATTCTGTAGATTTACCCTTTCTGAAACCATGTTGTGAGGGTATGAGAATGTTAAGTTTGTCCAAATAGTTAACTAATCTGGTATACATAAGCATTTCTAGGATTTTTGAGAAACCTGATATCAGTGAAACTGGTCTGTAGTTGTTGGGATCATCCTTACTCCCTTTCTTGCACACTGGCACTACCTTCGTTATCTTCAGTTTTTCTGGAAAAATTGCATTTCTGAAAGAACAGTTTTCTATGTTCAGCAGTGGTGTTATTATCTCCTCACATACCAGCTTTATTACATGATTTGATATTTCATCATCACCAGCTGATTTCTTGGACTTCAGTTTCTGTATAGTTTTCCGCAATTCATCTTGTGACTATACATATAATCACTAATTAGGTAACTGCAAAACTCAGGTTGGTTACCTAAACTCAATGGTAAGCCATGCAGACATGAAAGAGAGAATGGCATTGAATGTTATCTCAGTTTTTTTGTCCCAACTCAGTTTAGCTCGGTTTGAACTCAGCTTACACAAACTTGCAACTCTGTTAACTCGGTTTGCTGTAAACCCGAGTTGGCCTATTGCTACTTGTGCCTTCCCTCACTGCTGCCAATCCTTGCAATCTACGGTGAGTGGCACAGGTTACTGTACGTGAACTATGGAATTGCTGTACATAAGGTATGCAGCGAAAGTATTCTGTCAGCACTGAATGAGACGTCAGACTCGCCTTACCTTCCAACCGCAGTCACTTCCGAAGTTGGCACAATATGATATTTACAGACTGTACACCAATTATATTTTGGATGTGAAAAATTAAAGAAATTGTGAGCTGGATGTTCTTGCTTCATAGAAATGTGTGTAAAGTACAGCAATGACATGTCATTAAATCATTTCCTTCCAACATTTGTATTACAAAGTTGGTCGACAAAACAACACTTTTTACTGTCACTGACAAAGAAAAGCAGCTGAATTCCATACCGCTTGGAATCTAATGAATGAGGATACCTCGTACATTTGTGAAATTTAACTATGACTCCTGATTTTGTCCGAAGTTCCTTCCCTGATGTATGCCTTTGTCACTTGTGGAAACATCATTTTATGTGTACAAAAATGTTTTATCAGATAACCGCATGAGCCTAAGTCAAGAAAGTTAGGAGAAATTGATTGTCTTGTGCTGTTTTAGAAGAAAATAGAAATACAGAATTGAATCTTGATACTGCACATTTTTATTGTTTTTCTGCCTCACTGTGGATGTTGAAAATCTGAGATCTAGTTATCAGGCTAGGACTGAACCAAGGCAGTCCTCGTCTCCCTGGTTTCACGCATTACTGTGCAGCCATGTCAGTTGGGCAGCTGAATTGATAATTATATGAATGCACGTTGCACAATCGTACACCACACGGAGTTCGAGAAGGTCCTGATTCCTCGAGTTGAGATCATTTTGACTTTGAAGTTTCACACTTTTTCCCTCTCTTCTAATGCACAAATATATTTTCTGTTTTCCATTGAAGCATTTGAGACCACAGATAAAGTACAGCAAGACCATGTTCTTTAGAGTGTACCAGTACTAGCAATTATAAAAGTGAATGTGGGCACATCAAGCCTTGACAGAACTACTTCGAACTGCTGAGATATGGTAAAGTACAGCTGCGGTTAAGATCTGTATCAGGAGGAAGGGGTATCCTTGTGGGAACTTTGGACTGGTGTTAGCAAGAGTAACTGCAATAATATTTATTTTGTGCTGGAAACAGAACCCAGAATCCGCAGGCCAGTGCGTTGGAATGGTCCCCTCCTGCAGCTTGACGAAGGCTGTATGAGTAAGGGAGAGAGAACAGACTGAAGACTCTACTTTGGCAATGTTCTGGGTATCCACACATTCGTCTTCACTGCAGCACTCAGCCAAAACTATCAACAGGCCAAAAAAAAGACATAATTTCCTGTGCTTTTCTCACATGACAGCCTGAGAGGCTAGGAACACAGCAGTCAGGTACTTGCAGGATTTCCTGACTTCGGAAAATCTTTTCCCTCTGTAACACACCAATGCTAATTAATGAAATTACGATTGTATGGTGTATTGAATGAAATTTGTGACTAGGTTGAGAATTTATTGCTAGGGAGAACACAGCATGTTATTTTGAACAGTCAGCAACATATGTAGAAGTAACTTCGGGCATGTCCTATGGAAGTGTGTTGGAACCCTTGATTTTCATGTTGTATATTAATCACATGATATTCAATATTAATAGCAACCTGAGACTTTTTCCAGGTGACTCAGTTATCTGTAATGATGTACTGATTGAAAAAAAAGAGAAACTGTACAAGTCTTCATTCAGATCTTGATAATATTTCAAAGTGGTGCAAAAATATACAATTAGTTTTAAATGTACAGAAATGTAAAACTGTGAACCTCACACAAATCATCGATGACAGGGGTGAACAGAACCTGCAGAGATGTGAACGCAACTGTTGAGCATCTGATCCCTAGATGAAACAAGGGGCTACCAACAGCGTCTCCTCGATGACGATTCAGTGAACATTGCTGTGTACGGGCCTCTACAGCACGTCATTCTGAAAGGTGCAATGCATCCGTCCCTGGGGACCGTGTCCAGCCCTACATGCAGTCTGTTTTTCTCCATATGATGGCAGCTACCACTAGGACGATGCAACATGTCACACAGCTCACAGTATAATTTTGTGGCACAAAGAGCACAAGGATGAGTTTACCGTAATCCCCTGGCCAACAAACTCCCTGGATTAAAACCCAGTCAGGAAACTATGGAACCATTTCAATCGGACTGTTCGTGCCACAGAGCCTCAACCGTGAAACCTAGCACAGATCACTGAGGCGCTGGAGTCAGCAGGACTTCACATCCCTCTCAGTACCATTCAGAACCGCGCACACTCTCTTCCTGCACGTCCGCACTGCAAAAGATAGTCTTCCAGGCTTTTGATAGGTGGTAACATTAATGTGACAGGGCTGTGTATGTAGAGCAGGCATTAATTCATGTATGACCGTTGTTTCATTTATTTTCAAAAAGTGGCTCAAATGGCTCTGAGCACTATGGGACTTAACTTCTGAGGTCATCAGTCCCCTAGAACTTAGAACTACTTAAACCTAACTAACCTAAGGAGATCACACACATCCATGCCCGAGGCAGGATTCGAACCTGCGACTGTAGCGGTCGCGCAGTTCCAGACTGTAGCGCCTAGAACCACTCTGCCACTCCAGCCGGCTCATTTATTTTCAAAAGTCATTAGTGAATAATATCAGCAACAATTTTCAGAATGTGATCTAATGTCACTTTAGAACTTACCTGTTCTGCAGACCAGCAAAAATTATGTTTAGGGGCCATAGAGAATGCTATACTTTAAAAGCAGTATGTTATTTGTTGTGGAATGAACTCATAAGAAAGTCCAGTTATTCCAGATCAACAATAAAACTAAGAATGGAGGGGGACGTACACTCAGCATTTACGTTACACGTCTACCATTTAATGAGACCATATTCCCCTGGTGTTCACAATTTATAATTGTCATTTAATGCCAATATGCACTGATGACAATGCCCACCGCGAAACTTAATGTCGCCTGATGATGCAGTAATGAAAGTGTACGCACAGAGCACACAGGAAAAGGAAATTATTATAGCGACAATGCTGCCCAAAATGGTGAAATCCGCAGACGGACAACTTTGACAAAGGGATAACCATTATGGCTTGTACCTTGTAATGAGCACCTCGGAAACAGTGAGGCCGGTTGGCTGTTTGTGTGCTACTTCCCTGATTATCTATGGAAATTGGCTGAAAGGCAGTAAAGCCACGAGTAGGTGACAAGGTGTCAGACGTTGATGCCTTGTCACAGAAAGTGGACGTCAAAAGCTCGTCCAATCTGTAAAGCAGGATAAGTGACAACTGGCATAACGACGACATCAGTTACAATTGCAGCGGACTTGGGATCATTGAGAACGGGCAATGAACCGGTGGAAAAGTATCGGATAAATCACGTTCCTTGTTACACCAGATCGATGCTCGTGCCTGAATATGTATTCATCCAGGCAAATTGCTGCTCAAAACATTCACCACAACACAGTGAAAGGCGGTGGGAGCAATATTATACTACGGGGTCTGTGATAGTAATTGAAGGCACCATGACAGCTGTGGACCACACGAGTATTATTACAGACCACCTGCAACCCTTCACACTTGGTATCTTCCCAGGATAACAGTCTATCTCACAAGCCCAGTATCAAGATGTAAATTGTTTGTGGAGAGTTGTGGTGCACTAACTTGGAATGTCTTGGCCATCAAATTCGCCTGATCGGAACCCTACAGAATACTTGTGGGGCAAATCACCAGCACGTAATTTGCATCTTCACCTTCATCCTTTTTGCAAGAATTACTTGACCTGTATATAGACATCTGGTGACACATAACTTCCGAACTTGTCAGACCCTTGCTGTGTCAAAACACTCATACTTGACTGCAACTACAGCTCCCTCACTTGATGAAAATTTCTGCCAGAAAGCGAAAGTTCCACGTTAGGAAATTGGGAAAATCGTTTGTGGGTAAGTCTGGTGAATACGGTGGATGAGGAACCAATTCAAATTCCAGTTCACGCACTTTCGCTACTGTTATCACTGTTGTGTGACATGGTGCAATATCCTGTTGAAAGAGCATATTTTTGCATGCCAACCTTGGTCTTTTTTCAGCCAACGTAAGTATCAAAAGATCCAACAATGAAGCACAGTAGGGTCCAGTTATGGGTCTGTCCTTTTCCAAGTAATTTATAAGGCTCCTTCCTTGGGAATCTCAAAAAACGGTGGCCATCACCTTACCAATTAAAATATGGTCCTTGCCTTCTTCGGTGCTATATCACCAGCACTTGTCCATTGTTTTGACTGCCGTTTTGAGTCTGGTGTGTGATGATGGATCCAAGTTTCATCAACAGTTACAAACCGGCGCAAAACGTCTCGAGGATTCCGATTAAACATCGGCAGGTATTTTGTTGAAATGTTGTGCTGGACGCACTTTTGGTCGACTATGAGCAATCGCGGCATTCACTTCTCACACAGCTTCTTCGTAACCTTTTCTCCAAGCAGAATATTATGCATTTTTCTTTGTGGTGACATGAACTGGACGGGTGGAGTTTGCTCCGTCTTCGGCGCTTGTCCGACAATATTTGAATTCACTAACCCAAAAGAAAATGGTCTTTAGTGATGGTGCAGTGACCGCGTGAATTTCATCTGGGTATGTTCTGCCCTGGGCGAGGGTCCAACCATTCAAATGAAAATGTTTGATAACAGCAGGAAACTCGGTTTTCTGTCAACAATGAAGTGTGCCCTGTACATTGAAATTATTTGTACGATCCTTGGAATAATCAAGTTTACTAACCACGAAGATGCAACAAAAATATTCCATTCTTTCATGGAAATTTACCAGACTTATCAAATAGGTGAATGAGTGTGAAATCTTATGGGACTTAACTGCTAAGCTTATCAGTCCCTAAGCTTACACACTACTTAACCTAAATCATCCTAAGGACAAACACACACACCCATGCCCGAGGGAGGACTCGAACCTCCGCCGGGATCAGCCGCACAGTCCACTCTGCTAATCCCGCACGGTGACTTATCAAACCATCCTCGTAGTGCAGGATCTATAGTTCACAATACTACGGCGTGTTTGTTTTTTGCAATGAAGCTTCCGTGTGAAAAACAATGACGAAACTTACTTTCGAAACGCCCCTTTTAGAAATATGTGAGAATTCTGTAACGAATGAAAAGTCAGTAGAGAGTGGCCATAGGTGAAGTTGCCCGTGATTCGTTGATTAGCTTTGGCGCCATTTTCTTGCCAAACGTCTCTCGCGCTTCCTATGTTCGCCGTGCTTTTGAGTTGAATTGAAGTTCAGAGGACCTTTGTAAACGATTAAAAGGTATTTGAATTATTGAGATTTTGTTATGCGTTGTGCATGTATGTTCGATTTAGTTGTATATCGTTTTTAAGCTCTTATTTCTTTAACAGTTCGTGCATACTGGTAGCATCACAAGCTTTTCTGAAGCCAATATCTGACAGTCCTTGCCGGAAACGGAAAGTTCCTGTAATTGTTGTGCCATGCTCATTCGACTATATAGCGTCAAACTTAATTTCGTTCCGAATCACAACACTAGGCATTATTTTGGTTTCAGTATTATTGCCTGACTGTTGACGCAGGCAAGTTGTAAGCACGTTTTCCGCAGTTGTGGTTGCTGAAACATTATTCGTAGTAAATAATTGTAGGTACTCTTGAAGACAGGTTTTAATAGGCCTACTTACTGTGGGGTGGAAGGGATACGGTAGTTTTCTTGTTATATTTGGTCGTTATTACAGTAGCCTACATTTAACATTACCTGATTTTTGTAATCTTTTTCGTTTGTTATCTACGAGAGGTATTCATATATACAGGGTGATTCAAAAATGCATGTAAATATTTTAAGGGTGTATTTGTGAGGTAAATATAAGACAAAAATGTTCTATAAATGTTTTTCCATGAACGTTTAATTCCAGAGTTATCGTTAAATACGAAAGTCATGTCCGTATCAAAACGACGGCAGTGCAAGCAGCAGGATGCCATATTCTGGTACGTAATTCACATACGTATCTCCCAACAGTTGATTCGAAACTGCATGAATAGTGTTTGTTTTTGTTTGCACGTGATGTTTACTCCTACTGTACGGAAGATGGCGCTGATGTTGTTGGTAACGGAAAAGTACGTCCTGTCGTTCATTCATCGTCGGAAGGCCAAAGGTTTCGTGCACATGATGTACTCAAACAGTGAGTATGCTGATATGCACCTTGTGTATGGTGCAGCAGATGGAAATGCACTTGCAGCAAGACGAAGGTACAGTGAGCTGTTTCCAGGAAGACGGTTACCAAGTCATCAGACGTTTGTATCTGTGGACAGACGTATGCGGGAGTATGGCATTCGTCCTGGGCCGCATTCAGGTCGACCACTTGAGCATGCAGTGAACGTCTAGGAACATGTTTTGGACCTGGTAGACCAAGATCCATCTATCAGTACGAGACAAATTAGTGCAGCTGTACGACTTCCACAATCTACTGTATGGCGGCTGCTTCGGAGACAACAGTTGCATCCATTTCACCTGCAAAAAGTGCATAAATTGACACCTGAAGACTATCCTCGCCATCAGCAATTCTGCCAGTGGTTACAAGAGCGTCATTTGAATGATCCAATGTTCATTCGGCGGATATTATTCACAGATGAGGCCATGTTTACTCGTGCGGGTGTAATCAATTCGCATAATATGCACCAGTGGGCTGTCGAGAATCCTGGCGCGAGAATTGTGCTTGGATATCAACATCAATTCTCCATAAACATTTGGTGTGGTATTGTGGGGAATTACTTACTCGGACCTCATGTTCTGCCTCCAAGGCTGAATGGGCACGCGTACTGCGAATTTGTGGAGGGAGAATTGCCTGGATTGTTACAGGATGTCCCTCTTGCAACACGAGCCACCATGTGGTTTATGCACGATGGTGCTCCCGCCCATTACAGCCGCAACGTAAGGGCGTACCTCAATTCTGCGTATCCACATCGATGGATAGGTCGCGGAGGACCAATTGCTTGGCCAGCCAGATCACCTGACCTGAACCCTTTAGACTTTTATTTATGGGGCCGACTAAAGACATTGGTGTATTCTTCTGCAGTACCGAACAGAGAAGTGCTACAACAAAGAATTGAAGGTGGTTGTGAAATTATTCGTGGAGAGTTGAACGGACTGTGTAATGTGCAGAGATCATTGATGCGACGAGCACGGGTCTGTCTGCAAGTTCAGGGACAGCATTTTGAACATGCATTGCATTAAGATTTGTGCAAATACAGTACAGTACAGTACAGTCTGTAAAATGCTTCAATTTTCCTTAGTTATTGTGCATTGCTGTAGTTCAATCAACAGGACCTAAATTAATACAGTGTTCGCGAGGAATTGTTTCAGTTTGTTACGTCACGTTTATTTATCAGTTTGCGTTGTTAGTCCAAATGCACTGTAATTAAACTGTGAACTCTGGGAATTAAATACCTTACGTTGTATTGAATGTATTATCCTGTTTTGTTCATAACTCTGTAATAAGCCAAGTATGGAAAAAATTGTATAGAACATTTTTGTCTTATATTTACCTCACAAATACACCCTTGAAATATTTACATGCATTTTTGAATCACCCTGTATATGAAAGAAAGTCGTAAGCAGTTGCTTACTTGTGACATGCAAAAAGTTTGAAGACGTGACAAGACGTCTCACACTTTTTGCATGTCACAAGTAAACAACTGCTTATGACTTTCATTCATCTGACGTAATACAGATACGTTAAATCTTTAGCGTTATGCACTTCCGATACAAAAGAAATGCTATACACTATATTTTTTTATTTACGTTACTTTCATTGCAATATGTCTAGTAAACGATCTTTAAAGGAGGTAAATGCAAGTAACGAATAATTTTTACAGCCACTGTATCAAATTTTCCTGTGCTGTACGTAGCAGTCTACTATGAGTATATTATAGCTGTAAAGAAAGGCATTTAACGAATGATTTCGCCATATTTTCTTGTGCTTTTGATTCGGTGAGTGTGTACTCCACTACTGGCCATTCAAAGGTCCCGCCCGCAGTTTGGCAGAAAAATGGGCGCCGTATTGTCCGGTTGGCCACTCTCTCCCTATACAGGCTCTCTACAGTGAAGGGGCAAGTGTTTCCCCCTGTGGACGTGTAGGTGCAATGTTACCTCGAAAGAAGTTTGAGACGAGTGCAGCTGGGAGCGGAAGTCGGACACGAGGGTCGGAATATGCTGCAAGGGCGGCGGGGGCGGCAGGCGCGTGGGCGTGGCCGGCGACGCCTGTAGGTGCGGGGGCGGCACCTGGAGCGGCGGCGGCGGCGGCGGTGGAAGTGCCTCTGCGGGGGCGGGGGCGGGCGCCGAGTCGCTGGCGCCCACCTTGTTGCGGCGGCGCGGCACGGGCGCCCCCGCACTCGCCGGCGGCACGTGGTGGTTCATCTCGTGCACCGTCAGGCTCTGCTTGATGTCCGCCGTGAAGTTGCACAGCGAGCAGCGGAACGCGCCGTCGCCCGTGTGGTTCTTGTAGTGCCTGTCCAGGTTCCACTTGTACGGCGTACGGAAGTCGCACATGTCGCACTTGATCATCGGCATCGAGTGGTACTTGACGTGCTTCGTGAACCTGGCGCGCATGTGCGTCACGTAATTGCACTTGCTGCAGCGGAAGAACTTCTTACGGAGGTGCACCGCCTGTTGGTGCCGCGCCACTAGCGCCTTGTTCTGGTCGGAGAACGGGCACTGCGAGCACGTGTACGTCTCCTTGCTGCCGTCTTCGGTTATTTCGTCGGCCTTTTCGCACTTCTCGTCTTCGGCAGCCTCCTTCGGAGCGGAGCCGGCAGGTTCCTGCTTCACGACTACGTCCGAGCAGGGGAGCAGGGGCGGCGGCGCCTTCGCGCCCTTGTCCCTGTCCGGCGGCGCCTTCTTCGCCTTGGCCGACGGCGTCTTGGGCGAGCGCGCGGAGCTCTTCCGCTTGCCCCTGCCCATGACGTGCACCATGTGCACGTGCCGCTGCAGCTTCTGGCTGTGCTTGGACGCGTACAGGCAGTTGGGGCACTCGTACACCCTGATCTTCTCCTTGTGCTCGTCCTTGAGGTGGTACAGGTACGAGCGCGGGTTCTGCGTGAAGTAGGTGCAGTGGCTGCACGAGTAGTTGCGCTTTATCTTACACTCGGGCAGGTTGGCGTCCTCTTCCGCCGTCGCGCCCGGCTCGCCGACCTCGCCGGAGTCGGCGCTGTCGTGGCCGTCGCAGTCCTCTTTCGAAGTGGACTCGCCGACCGCGTCCGCGGAGGAGGCGGCGTCCGCGGCGGGGGCGTCGCCAGCGGGGGCGGCTGCGGTTTCGCCCGCCGGCGGGGCTTCGGCGGCCTCGGGAGACGTCATCGGCGCGTCAGTGGCCGCGTCGGCGGTGACCTCGTCCTGCAAAAGAAGACTCGGTGAGCGCGGCCAGCGGCGAGCGAGCGCCAGCGGCCGCCGGCAATCGATAGCGGCGGAGCGCCACATCCGACGGGCTGCTTCCAATTTTATCCCTCGGCGCGCGGAGCGGCTGCCAGCCTGGCTGCGCCCACGCCCTCTGCGCCTCCGGGAGAGAGCGCAGGCCGCTCTGGAAGGCGCGCCACAGTGCGCCAGCTGCGTCACAAACCGGTGGTCGAGCATCGCCGAACATCTAGCAATCTGTCACTGGCAATCACGAGAAGAATACCACGCCACAAGAACACAGTTGATCACAAGAAACTTTAATATCTGTAAACACTTTAAATCTTTTTGTAATGCCAATATAGCCCGATGAAATATCATCTCGATACACGTCGCTAAATAAATAATTGAATGAGCAACAAATTTTGTGACTAGTTATCTTAAACTTTTGTAGTCCTGTCTTCCTCAGTTGCGTGTAATATTACGGTATATTGATAATTTTTACTTATGGACCCTCTGACAGCAACTGAATAAAACACAATTTTAGTGCCGTACGCGTTTCACTTTTATTTTCTGCAAGGCATCATCAGTGGCAGGTTGCGTGGACAATTTCTTACATATTACGCTCCTGTTGCATTTTTGGTGGTGTTCTTGCTCTTCTGAATGCAAATTTGCGGTTTTTTCCCACCTTCCACAGCACTATGAACTGAACGCTTGTTTTAATGCAGTGTTTTGGTTTTTGTTGCCGACTGTCAAATGTGACTAGTAGCGGTATCTGAAAAACTTTTCATATTTTTGAAACAGTCACGGTCGATTATTCCGGATAGAGGATTGGACCTCACATACTAGACTTCTCCCTGTGGGGTTTTGTAAAGGATCTGGTGAACAGAACCGAGGTTAGAGACCTACATACTTGAAGGCACGCATTTGCAATGCGTTTGAACATGTCATCGTGAAGATCTTGTATCGTATGTGGAGAGAAATGGCATTCCGACTAGACAGTATACGTGCGACTAACGGTGCGCGAACTGATGTGTACGACTGAGGAACAAAACTTTATGAATTATCATATCAAATGTTGAAAACCAATTGTCAATATCTACTACAGTTCTAAAGGTACTAAAGTCTTCAGTTGGAAAGATAATATATGGACACACTGTATTTTTGGGCCATGTAATAGTGTTATTCTATACTAGATATTTCATTTGTAAAGACCCCCTTCAGCATACAGATTTTACAGTTAATAATTACCGGTTTCGGCTACTTGCCATCTTCAGATCTGTTACAAATAGAAAAACAGTGTCGTAATCAACTAAGTTCAATTGGCTAAAGCAAAATCTGAAACAGGCCTACTGATAATTAAGAAAAGTAAAAAAATATTTACATGCTTAACAACCATACATACCAGCCAAGCGCACGATAAAATATTCTGATGTAGGTTCAAATGGCTCTGAGCACTATAGGACTTAACAAAAAATGGTTCAAATGGCTCTGAGCACTATGGGACTCAACTGCTGTGGTCATAAGTCCCCTAGAACTTAGAACTACTTAAACCTAACTAACCTAAGGACATCACACACATCCATGCCCGAGGCAGGATTCGAACCTGCGACCGTAGCGGTCGTGCGGTTCCAGACTGTAGCGCCTTTAACCGCTCGGCCACTCCGGCCGGCAGGACTTAACATCTGAGGTCATCAGTCCCCTAGAACTTAGAACTACTTAAACCCATCTAACGTAAAGGCATCACACACATCCATGCCAGAGGCAGGATTCGAACCTGCGATCGTAGCAGTCACGCGGTTCCGGACTGAAGCGCCTAGAACCGCTCGGCCACCGCGGCCGGCTCTGACGTAGGTATCAACGTCAAAAATTATACATATAGGTAAGTGCTAGTGACGGCCTGGGTGCGTCTAGTATTTATACAAATAACTGAGGTCAGCAGAGGGCATTGTAGTTAGGGTACACTACTAACTAGTATCGTAAATTGAATAGTTAAAATGTAATTTGCGTAGTCACTAATTAAAATAAACTCATATGGAAAAATGAGCATCTGACAATAGATATTACTACATAATAAAAAATGTTTTTCTACTTATAACTCAAAAAGCTTTTTTTTATCTTCCAGGTGACGCAGTTCTGATGCAAAATTGAACTTGAAAACCTGATAAAATGTCGACGCCACATGAGAAAGCCTGATTCATACAGATAACGTCCTACACCCAAGTGCAACGAAGCCAGTCGGTGTGGCCGAGCGGTTCTGGGCGCTACAGTCTGGAACCGCGTGGAGGCTACGGTCGCAGGTTCGAATCCTGCCTCGGGCATGGATGTGTGTGATGTCCTTCGGTTAGTTAAGTTTAAGTAGTTCTAAGTTCTAGGGGACTGATGACCTCAGTAGTTAAGTCCCATAGTGCTCAGAGCCAAGTGCAACGAAACTTTCGAACACGGTATGGAAGGCAACAATCGCCTCGACCAACTATTCGGCCTTGGCATACGTCATTTATAGAAACAGGTAGTGTTCTCCATAAAAAGGAGGCAAGAGTCGCCCATTTGTTTCTGACGCCAACGTGGACAAGATACGGCAGGCGCTTTTAAGGAGTCCGACAACATCGGTGCGTACAACGGCCAGAGAGATGGAGCTGACACGAGCAACAATGCACAATGTCCTGCGTAAGAGGTTATGGCTATTTTCCTACGACGAGCAGCTGCTACAGGGATTAAATCCTATGGACAAACCTTAGCGCGAACAGTTTGCAGCTGCTATGCTAGGCATGATTGACACAAAGACTTTTTGGAAAAGATTTGTTTCTCCGATGGGGCAACGTTTCATGTATCCGGCAAACTGAACAGTCATAACCTTCGTATATGGGGTTCACAGCATCTTCATGTTACACGTGAAATGGAAAGAAACAGTCCCAATGTCAATGTTCGGTGCGGACTGAAGCACAATTGCATCACTGGTCCTTTTTTTTCCATCGAGTCTCCCGTCAACGGTGGTATTTACCTCGACATGTTACAAGAGTTTGCCGTGCCACAACTGGAAGACGTGTAACCTGGTACCATATTCCAGCACTATCAGGCTCCATCCCACTTGTCCGTAAATTTTCGTCAATTTCTAGATGAAAAGTTTCCGAATAGGTGGATTGCACGAGATGATCCAATCCAGCGGCCGTCACAGTCCCCTGACCTCACACCCTCGACTTCTCCCTGTGGAGTTTTGTAAAGGATCTGGTGTACAGAACCAAGGTTAGAGACCTACAGGATTCGAAGGCACGCATTTGCAATGCGTCTGAATATATCACCGTGAAGATCTTGTACCGTTTGTGGACACAAATTGATGTGTACAACTGAGGAACAAAACTTTATGATTTATCTTATCACATGTTGAAAACCAATTGTTAATATCTAGTACAGTTCTAAAGGTACTAAAGTCTTAGGTTGTAAAGATAATCTATGAACACGCTGCATTTTTGGACCATAGTCATGTAATAATGCCTGAAAAGATATGTCCGCCGTTTGACTGTACAAACTTCTTTATTTTATATCAAGTTCCCGCCTGAAACCATTATGAAGTACAATATTGTTAGATATAATCAGACTTTGTTAAGTGAAGTCACGGCCAAGATCCATTGAACTGGGTGTCTCAACGTATAGATAAGTACAAAATCAAGGAAATGTGTGTAGACAAATAGCAAACCTGTTTTCCAGCCGTAAAACAAATGAGCCACAAGATGGACGTCAACACTGTCGTTACTTGTGCGGTGATTCTGAACATATGCTCTGGAAATTATTGGTTGACTGGTCGTCAAAGATGCTCATCTGTGTTAATCTTCGACCACCAGTCAACTAGTAACTTCCATAGTTTATTTTCAGACCATATTCACTGGACATGTAACGATTGTATTGATGTTCATTTTATGGCTCACTTGTTCTACGGTTGGAAAACAAGTTTGCTGCCTGTCTCCATACATTTCTTTGATGTACTTATCTACACGTTGCGACACCCAGTTCAATAGATCCTGACCAAGACTTCACTTAAAGTCTAATTGTATCCAACATTGTTGAACTTCAAAACGGTGTATGGGCGAAATCGTGATAGTAACATGAAATAAGGACGTTTGAACGGTTAAATGGCGAAAATATTATTCAAACAAAACTCACGTCATTTCGGCTTTGAAGCCATCATCTAATGTAAAAATGAGAAAATTTAAACAAAAAACATATCTCATAACTGACGCCATGACTAGGAACGGTGATCTTGTTTGCAACAGTAACGTAAAACTAACGTCATATACGATAGTCTTACATCACTGTTGACAAACTGCACTTTACGACGCCAGACCTGAATATGATCTGCACCGAGATTGTAAGCGATAGTCGGTGAAAAAGAAGTTTTGATCCAGACGATGTTTGTTTATTTGTAATTAAAAACACATTAATAGCTTTATAATACACCTAACAAGTACCATTTACTTTCTCTTTAAATATACACTCTCCGCTCTTACGTACCTGACTACACGCCTACGTGTACTCGGTGAATCTGTTCACTTTTTTCCGCACATTTAGTAAGCTTGTTTCTTGCTTTATAACTCCAGTGACATGTTTTTTCTTTTTAATTGCTTATTTTCAGATCTGATTGTGGCTGGAAAGCCGAAACCACTTCTGAATTTTAATAAACTAATTTATAACTAAGAAATTGATTTCCACATTACATTAGCAACAGATTTTCCAACTCTCTGACAAACTGATAGAACCGAAATACAATGAATGTTTGACGACAGCAATCGCTGACGACCTTAATGAATTTAACGAAACACATTCCGGAAATCAACACCATACGTTGTACACATGAAATTCTTTCATTCCATCGAACTTCTTGGTCGTTATCAAGTACCTGAATGCAGAAAAATATGTCAAATTACAGAGTACAGGACAGTATGTGATTTTCTGCATATGGCGCTCCCAATCCCCCTCCCCCCCTCTCTCTCTCTGTCCCTCTCTCTTCTCCGTCGTGATTCGTGCATATTAAGGCACGATATCGTTTCCAAGAGCCAATAATTTTAACTCGTGAAGATGATGGGTGCGGTGACTATAGAAAGCTCAAGAAGTACAATCTAGGCGTCCTCAAAACCGAGGAGCCATTAATTGTGAAATATATTTCCTGGTTTCTTCCAGTAAATTTAATTCGTCCATTTATTCTCCTTGTAGCTGATGGTATCTCCAGCGACCAATGACCCCTGCGTTGACACTAAGTTGGGAAGGGTATCAATAATCAAAACAACTGCGCCCGTTGTTATACATTAGTGATTCACAAAACAACGACATGAGGGGAGACGGTGGTGCAGTCTGTACATAATGCACAACTACACAGTCGAGAAAGAGCAGTAGTTGATGATGTAAAAGTAACGGGAGGCAAGTAACTTGGTTGAATCACGCATTGGCACCATCTATCGACCGATCGGAGATGGAGGGCCGATGCTGAACATAACCGCATTAAACTCAGACATGGGGTCAACAGGTTTATCGAGAGTGGAGCAAGATCTTGTTAACTGCCTATGGCAGCCGGTCTCCAGATTTTTTTTTTCTTGGAAGTTGTACCAAAGATGAGGAAGAATAATTAACCCACAAAGGAGATGCAAAACCCTTGTTCGACCAATTCTTGAGTAATGTACCCCTGTATAGCCCGCCTCACTTCAAACAGAGACGTCTTATTAGCGCCACTTTAGCAGAGATATAGCACAAAATGGAATTACCAATATGTATAAACGCGTTGAACACAGCACTGATGTGGAATGTATAGGTAATTCCAGGAGTACCCCAAGGGAATGTTATAAACCGTAACTGTTTACAGTATATACAAATGATCTAGTGCATAACATTGGAAGCACCATGAGTCTGTCCGCTGACGATGGTGTTGTCCAGAAGTAGGTTGCAACGTCAGAAAGCTGTAACGAGACAGGAATACCTGCGGAGAATCGTTGATTGTGCACGGACTAGCAAGTAATATTGAACGTAAATAAAAGTTAAGATGTTGCGCATAAACATCCGAGGAGATCCGTTAGCTATTGTTCGATTATGCCGTTGACGAAAAATCACTAGATATACTCGTAACAAAACAACCGTAAAATATCAGAGTAATCGTCTGAAACAGTCTACAATGGAATGATCAGGTAAAACGAACTGAAGGAAAAGCACACGCCAGGGTGAGATTCATTAGGTGAACTTAAGCAAACGTAATTCATCCACGAAAGAAGTGGCTTACGAAGCACCTGTACGACCGATTCTTGAAAAATCCTCATTAGTCTGAACAAACCAGCTGCTACGTCACATCTATAGCCTATGTGGCTAATTTCCAATTAATAATAAGCAGTGTAAGTAATAACCAAACTACCTGACCGTCTCACATGCTGCTGTACGAAATCGCCAATGCTTACCAGTAAGAACAACCACGTAAAATATGTCTTACACCTGATGGTGCAGTTAAGTTTTGAAACATATACTGTATTTGAACATTGTGAAGTACCGCGAAGAAAACGATTTATTGACATATAGCCAGCACGGATTCAGAAAATATCGTTCTTTTGAAACACAACTAGCTCTTTATACTCATGAAGTAATGAATGCTATCGACAGGGGATGTCAAACTGATTCTATATTTTTAGATTTCCAGATGGCTTTCGACACCGTTACTCACAAGCGTCTTCTAACCAATCTGCGTGCCTACGTAGTATCGCCTCAGATGTGCGAGTGGATTCGTGATTTCCTGTCAGAAAGGTCACAGTTCGTAGTAATAGACGGAAAGTCATCGAGTGAAACAGAAGTAACATGCGGCGTTCCCCAAGGAAGTGTTATAGGCCCTCTATTGTTCCTGATCTATATTAACGACATAGCAGGCAATCTGAATAGCCGTCTTAGATTGTTTGCAGATGATGCTGTCATCTACCGTCTTGTAAAGTCATCCGATGATTAAAACGACTTGCAAAATGATTTAGATAAGATATCTGTATGGTGCTAAAAGTGGCAATCGACCCTGAATAAAGGAAAGTGTGAAGTTATTCACATGAGTACTAAAAGAAATCAGCTAAATTTCGATTACGCGATAAGTCACACAGATCTGAAGGCTGTAAATTGAGCTAAATACTTAGGAATTACAATTACAAATAACCTAAATTGGAACGATCACATAGATAATATCGTGGGTAGAGCAAACCAAAGACTTCGATTCATTGTTAGAACACTTAGAAGGTGCAAAAGGTCTACTAAAGAGACTGCTTACACCACGCTTGTCCGCCCTATTCTGGAGTATTGCTGTGCGGTGTGGCATCCGCATCAGGTGGTCCTGACAAAGTACAAAGAAGCGCAGCTCTTTTTGTATTATCGCGAAATAGGGGAGATAGTGTCACAGACATGATACGTAAATTGGAGTGGCAATCATTAAAACAAAGGCGTTTTTCGTTGCGACGGGATCTTCTCATGAAATTTCAATCACCAATTTTCTTCTCCGATTGCGAAAACGTTCTGTTGTCACCCACTTACATAGGGAGAAATGACCGTCACGATAAAATAAGAGAAATCAGGGCTCGCACAGACAAATTTAAGTGCTCATTTTTCCCACGTGCCGTTCGAGAGTGGAACGGTAGAGAGACAGCTTGAAGGTGGTTCATTGAACCCTCTGCCAGGCACTTTATTGTGAATAGCAGAGTAATCACGTAGATGTAGATGATGATGACGATTAAGCATCGAAACTCGTAGTGAATAGTATAAAATTTCGTGACTGGCGCAGAATTATATATTTTGTTTCATTAAACCCTATCCTGCAAAATTACTTAGACATAGCACGGTAGTTGCTTCCAGAATGAAACTGTCATTCTGAAATGGGGCATCCGCCAAATGAAGAAGAAAGAAGATTAGAGTTCAACGTCGCGGTCGTTAGGGACAGGGCACAGGCTCG